>NC_092064.1:10653945-10974361 GCF_039877785.1 Chaetodon trifascialis
TAATTTAACTTCAGTGGAAGGTCTATGTTGTCCGACCATCTGAGGGACAAATCTGTGGGATTCAGTCATTTATTTCTAAATCAATCTCAGACTCTGCCTTTGGGATTTTTTCTTTGCAGTCAGATGCTGTTGAATACGCAAAGTTCAATGGTCCCTCAGTGCTAATACCAGACAATAGTGCAGATTGACCTTAAGGTCAGTGCCTTTGCGTGCACTTGACATCTCTTAGCATAAGACCTCTGCTGATACCCAGTGAGCACGTGCCGTGAGCGCCCTGTGTGACACAGAGCAGTTGTTGAAGCTTAACATGACTTGGGAGACAATTATCTACGATGAAAAGGTTGATCTGGTGTCGGGATTACAAGATCCCTATGGATCTATGGTGACATTGGCTCTTGGAGATAAAATGTTGGACATGAGATCTCATGAGAGTAGAGCCAGAGATGGTGTAGAGGTTAACACTCTTCCTTCATGCAAAACTCAACAAAGTCCATTTCCTTTGCTCACTTTTAAATGTACAGTAACTATTTTACCTTATACCATGATGAGACTATAAATATGCCATACATTTACAGTTTTTGCTCTACCGTACATATACTTGCTATATTTTAGAAAATCCCAATTCTATCCTCTTGGAAATCCAACCAATAATCCTCGCCCAATGTTTATTTCAACAAAGATCAGGTGACTTTTTGTAAATGGTAGATATCTCATTTTGAGCTCTTCAGATGAACAACTGCCTCTCCAGGGAGCCTCTGAAGTCATAGATTAGAAGACTTAATCTGGACTGACAGGAGTTTACGGCTGATTGCAAGCCGTGGGATTAGGCAATGGTTTTGTCAGTAGAATTCCCTTTCTTCAAACCCCCGCAATGTTAACACAGCGGCAAATCCCCACATGGCCACATCAAAGCAACAACTAGTAGTAATGTAGGATTCTCTGGAGAGTCAAAGCTGCCTCTCAAACTCCATCCACATGCTTGAAAATGAACATCCCATAACCATTCCTGTACACTGGGCACCTATGTGCTGCAGAATTTAACTGCACAGCAGGTGTTAACAAACAAGGTCAGTAATGCCTGTTATTCATTATCCATGTTAAATGATCTGCTGGTGGTCAAGACTTCTACATACTGAACTCAAGAAAACACATGCAAATGGATGAAGCACGACCAAGAAAACATCTTCACACATGTACTGTAAAAACTCACAAATCCACCAAATATAGATATAAACTGCAAGTAGCACAGACAAAAACGTTCTGTTCCCAGGGGACACAAAAAAGTAATGACCCTGCTGGGACGCTTGTTGACGCCATTGTTCGTGACTTTTGAAGTTACTGAAACCAATGTTAGTATAACTAATGTCATAATTAGTTGCTTGTCTTTGGTCAGATTACTTGAATTGGCAGCCGAATACTAACCAAAAGGCTAAGGCTAAGGTTAACAGCAGATCAGAATCATAAAAAATAAACCAAAAAAAAAAACAAAACTCCAGCACCACTGACAAGGCAACCCACTTCAGGAACAGTCAAAGCATGTTTCTTCTGGGTTCATCACTTCTTGGCATCCCCTGAAACACATCCGTTGTCGCCTGTGCTATTTGGAGCGCGCCTCTGTTTTTGGCTGTGTTGTCAGCATGTTTGTCTATTCCACTGTGTGTATTTGCGGCGCATGTGTTGTCAAATTGATGTGGATGTTTCCTTGATTTTAATGTGTTTTATCTGTTTGCATGTGTTTTCTCTCTCTCTCTGCCACCATACATAGATGTGTTTTAATTTCTTCCACAAAAATAGGGAGGCCATGTTTTGACGGTTACAGTGGTTATTTTGTGATTTTCAACCCTTATCAAAAACCGAAAATGGACTATAGACGTGTAATTGTACAGTGAAGTGTTTCTAAGACGTAAAATGAAATGTATTGAGGGCAGAGACACACCGGAAAGTGTTGCGACACAGCAAACTTGCCACTTTCAGCTGTTCCTCTGTCATACATCAGTACTTCCTCAAAAGTATTCACCCCACATTAAGAAATGAATGCAAAAGTGTAATTACTGCTGCATCATTTACCATAACCAAGTTCCCCTTTGCTATTAAAGGGACACTTTAAGGAATATTGAACTCAAAATTGATTTGATTGACACATTTTGACCTTTTTACATGTTGTCTTTATATTTCTTCTTACTGTCAAATAATGGAAAAAAAAACAAACAAAAACCAGCTTTTACCACAAAGTTAACGGACACGTAGAGTAACTGAAAAGTACGTAACATTACAGCCCAGCTCTGAGTGAGCAAATCAACCACAGTAATGGAAACGCAGTAGCAGATATGACACAAGCTCATCCCCACCGGAGACTAATATCTTCTAAAAAAACACACCACAAAAAGAAACCGTAAATACAGCTGTTCCTGGAAGTGGTTCTCAATGTTTTCATCGAGCAGGCCACAAAATGCACACTTAAGCACTTGTATTTTTGCCTTTCAAAGCGATACTGCTTCAAGAGACACAATGCCAATTGCCTCACATCCTGTGTGTTGTAAGGAAGTGGTCCAGCCAGCCCATCAGACAGGCAGCCTGAGTGCTATAGTTAACACTTCACTGTCAGAGGAGTTGAGTAAAGACAAGAGAGGTGCAAGGACTGAGATCTGACAATAACCTTAAAACAGGAGAAAATGTTACAGAGGGCAGCCTCCAATGTGTCAGACAAAGGAAAGTGCAGCAAGCCGAAGGTAGGTGAAAATCTAAGAAATAGAAGTTTACAGTAGGAGCAAGGGAGGATATGCCGAAATGACTTTTGACATAGTCGTTTCAAAAATGACCAATGTTCTCAAGAAACAGAGCTAGTTACAAATCTGTAAAAGTTGTAGGTGAATTTTATGTGTACCATCTTTTATATTAGCATTTATTTTTAAAGGATGAACAGTGATTAAACACGAAAAGACTACTTGAAAAAAGTTTTGGTCCACTTTTATACAATAAAAATACAAGAACACAAGGAGCTAAAATTAGGAGGAAGGACGTAGCTTCAAAGTGTAAACTGTCAATTCTGCTGCTGTATTTGTAGACAGTGGAGCAAAATGTGGGCCTGGCAGACGACGCTGTATTAAATCAATCCACAGAGGGCCCTCTAGGAGTATGGAGCTCATATTTAACCAGGATTTCCAGGGATTATTCATTTATATAATTATTTTGGAGCTCTGCTGAGAGATTATAATGACTTTTAGTTTTATGAAAAATTGGAGGAAAAAGGGGGAAAGAATTAAAACAGAGCCGAAGCAAAGCCAGTGTGAGTGCATGTCGCCAGCGTCGTGAGGACAGACACAACAGGTTTATTCATGTGTTTATCTACTCGTTTTGAATGCTGACGGGATTGCTGCCACATGAACTGCAGTGTGATTGAACACATGACCACAAATGCACCACATATTTTATAAGCTCTCATTGTGAAACTCTCCTGTAACAGACTGAACATTTGCTGTAAATGCATACATACATAGACAGTAGGCTTTCCTGAATGGACAGTATATAAGAAAGACGCCTGAATCCACCTGAAAGCTTCAATCGGTTGTTGTCACTGAGATCCACACAAGTTTTAACGTGAAGATGCAGCAGGTTTTTTAAGGATTTTTGAGCAGCTTGCACAAGGACACACAAGTACAATGACTTGATGTTATTTAATGCTGTTAAACCTTGCTACACAAATGGCGCCAGCTGTCTGTAAGTCTGTCTTTCAATCCTCCACACAGCGCTCCACAAGCTTTGGCAGGTTCGAGGGCCTCAGACATCACTCATCACAAGCCAAACCAGAGGAAAATGGAACAGCTATGGTTTGTAGATTCGTTTTCATTTCATTTTCATGTGCATAAGGGTCAAAAATGTCACATAGTAACAAGAATGATAGCTGTGAAGGGTCAATGATGCACCAAGAGGCCATGTAAAGCATGTGTTAAGGATAAGGAGAGCTGAATATATGCACGCATACAAACATTTGCAGCCATGGTGCTGCAAGATGTTTAATCTTAAAATTATGACGTTGGAAAATAAACTTCATGCTGGGAAAAACCCTTTGCTGCACAGGAAGTGGTGCGTGCTGCTTTATGTTTATGGAGCAGAAATACAAATTGTGAGGACATGGGAGAAACATGAGGAGCCAAGTTCTAAATATACTTTTTTTAAATGTCACAGATGTGCTAAACCATCTTTCTCTCCACAGCTCGCAGAAGAATGTGAGAGTGTGGACCCAAACAAATCAGCTGGATTTGGGAAGAAGATGAAGGCAATTTCACTGACCATGCGCAGAAAAATGGGCAAAAAACACGCCAAGTCTTTCTCCGAGGAGACTGTGAGTCACTGGAAAATAGGCAGACATACACCCACGCTTACACCCACACACAGCATCTACTTGTTAATTAATTGCTATCAGCTACAGGTGATAAAGCTGTAGATAATTCATACACATAAATGAGTAATTCAAGGGTATAGATTACAGCTAGGCCAGCTAGGCCTCAGTTACAGCGAACATGTGCTGTTTTCTCAAGAGTCTTATCACTGTCATCTCTCATAAACCCACATCCTCAAATATGACGCTGTTGGCAATATTTGATGCTCACCACGCTCAATTACATCGAAAAGTGGCTTGCTGTGTGTACGTGATTTACTCTAATGCAGATAAATAGATAAAATGACACACTTGACAAACTGTTTGCACACTTGGACACATTTTAAAGGATTGATTGAGGATCATTAGGTTTGTATTCTATGTCATGACTGTACAGCTTTTCATTTTTTTCCTCCCAGGGTGACGACACAGACAAAGACCCAGAGGCAGAGACAGAAAGTGGCCCTCCGGCTGAGAAAAACTCTGCAAAGACAAGCAACTCTTTAGAGAGTCTTTACAGTGGACAGAGCTCCTCTAGTAAGCATCTGCACACACTGCATACAGGCTGGAGTCAGTGGATTCATATGAGTTACAGTCCAGTAGTTACAATGCATTGTACCATTTTCGTGGGTTCAGGTGGTGTGACCAGTGAGTCCAATGGCTCTGGAAAGAGAGACAGTCTGAGGCTTGAGGAGGACGGCTCCTACCAGGGACAGTTCTGCGGCAGAGCTCGCGTCCACACAGACTTCGTTCCCAGCCCGTATGACACAGATTCTCTCAAACTCAAGGTAAGATACAACGATGCTTGCATACAGTGCTGCTGAGTGTTGTGTTGTGAAGAGATAAAGATAAGCGCCGTCTTCATGATTCTTTACGCTCACTATGCTGTTTCCCCAGGTCGGTGACATTATCAACATCATCAGCAAACCTCCGATGGGCATCTGGACAGGCATGCTAAACAACAAAGTGGGCAACTTCAAGTTCATCTATGTGGACGTTGTGGTGGAGAAAGAGGAAGAAGAGGAAGCTCCCAAGATCAGACAACAGAAGCTGTGCAAAAGACCCCGGCCCAAAACCTTGCTGGAGTTACTGGAGCGACTGAATCTCGAGGTGAGAGTGGGATCCACTCACCTGAGATCATTCACATGTTTTGTCTTGTTTTCAGACAGTTATGATCATAACAAGAAAGCAAATGAAATAGTATTCAGTCAACTCTCCAGTTTGGCGTCTTACATGAAGAGCAGGAACTCTGAATCTCTGTAAACCTCATCGAATACTCAAGGGAGGTTAAACCAGGCATGAAATGTTACTTTCATATCTCAACCTCAAAGACGCTTGCAGGTGAAATAGCTGACATTATCAATCCTTTGTTACCTCTGACCTTCCTTTGTAAACACTGTGCACCACACATGATCTGAAACTTGGTGAAAGGTGAATGTGTACATCACTGGGTTTTTCCCCCCCAAAACGACATATATGTTGATGCTAATGAAGACAGCTGCCGTTGTTGTTGCAGGAGTATGCCTCTGCCTTGCTGCTAAATGGCTACCAGACAGTGGAGGACCTGCTGCACCTGCAGGAGAAACACCTGATAGAGCTGAACGTCAAAGACCCCGAGCACAGACGCAGGCTTCTCGCTGCTGCTGAGTGCCGCTACACAGAAGGTTAGCCACCAAGCAGTACCTATGATAAGAACGATTACAACGCTTCATCTTAGAAAATCACTAATGACTATTTCATTAAATGGTGACACGGTGAACTAAAACCCTGTTAAAGTTATTAATGACTAGTGGAATGTGGTTTCCGGTAACCTACAATCATCTGTTAATTTACACAAGTGTAATTGTGCCATGGTGGAATCGTGGTTAAGATGCATCTGACTGCAATGTCCCCATGTCTCCTGTCAGTAAGACTCTTTACCCAATAAATGCACACAGATCTGGTATTATTGCTCTCCAGCTTCTAACCAGCCTAAGTAAATCAAGTCAGCACTGGGTGATTGAGTGTTTTTGCACAGTAATCAAACTAATTCTGATTAAATGTGACACACCTGTGTGAGCGGACACACCTGTGACAAGGATTGTTTATATCACTTTCAAGTTACAAAAAGCTTCAGTGACAGTCAAACAGAATTATTACCTATTGTTGCCTATCGCAGTGTGGTTGGAAATGATTTACTAATTAATTTCTGCTGGTGAATATAAAAGTTTATTTTTATTCTTAGTTCATTAAAATGTAAAACAGGCTGAGATGTTTTTACCTCACAGAACAGAAATACATTGTGCGCGCTGTGAGAGGCTTATCAGTGGTTTCCTGTTACTCAGATAGAAAGTGCTTAATGGAGCAGAAGGTGTTCCTGTAATCTGATGTCTTGAAGCAGAAGGCTGATTATCGCAGATCCTACGTGAATGAAAACAAAACTGCTTTCCAGTGTGAAAAGGGAACAACATTTACTGGCAACTTTTGTTAAGTGTGCTCAGGTTTCACTGCAACCGTGCACAAGGCAAATTAAATGGCATTGTAATTTGTCTGTTTTGGTGACAGTTTGGCTAAAACAGATGGCTGCGGCTGCAGCGTGACGTTGCCAAGCCTGTTGACTCACATGAGAAGCCAGTAATTTAATCAAGCCGAACTCCATTAGGTTAGTGGTTTGGTAACCTGGACATGAGGATTAGTGGCTTCCATCAGTGAAGTAGAAATATGAAAGAATGGTGGAATATTTTTACCATGCGAGAGAGTCAAAGAGGACAATTTGAGGTGTTGTATCTAAAAGAAGACTTGTTTTCTGTTGCTGTTTGCTGGGTCACACCTGCAGAAGTTATTTCAGTATTTGGGTCATTTGGCCACACAGCCAAGAACACATTGCTCTATTTTCTCTTTTATTTTAGCAATGACAACAACCTCTCTTCTTTTAAAATAATCTGTCATAGCAATAAATACTTAAATGTCAAAGGGCATCAGGCATTTGAACATGGGTTCATTTCCAGAGACGGAAGCACATATTTTCAAAGTCTGTAATGTGGTTGGAAACAGAAACCTGTAATATTATGATATTTGATTAAGTTCCATCTGCTTTGTGGTCACAGGTGATGATGTCAGGGAGGCGGAGGACCACAAATCCACCCACAGCCTACAGGAAGTAGACAGCGACTGTCCCAGAGACTCTGGCTGCTTCATCCCATCTGAATGCTCAGACAGCAAGGAGGAAGCGGAGCAGCTCACAGACGTGGTTGATTCGTAATGTGATTGCTCGTCAGATGGATGCTTTGACATTTGGAATTCAGAGTTCTTGTGACAATTTTCCCTTTGTTGTCTCAAAATGTCATGTTAATAACCCTTAGACACGAGTCTGCCTATTGTAGACGCTTTTAAAAGTGTGATATGTACAGGAAAAAGAAACAACCAGTGTTCTAAATGTCATCTTATCCATGTGTCACTTTATCAAGAGAGTAATGAAACTGTAAATTTCTCTAGGTTTTTTTTTTTCAAGTATTGTTGAAAAGGTGACATTTCATTGATTAAATGTCACTTGTATTTATTGCATTCTGAATCATTCAGTGTTCTCCCATATAAAGCCTTTATTTATCATATCTGCTTCATGTTGACCTGTCTCATAAAATCCAGTCTCATCTCAGCATTCTGGATAATCTTGTTTTTCCTATGAATTACTGTTTGTATGTATGTTTATGTATGTTTGTATGTTACTGTTACTGTTTGGGTGAATGGATGGTTTTGAATGGGTTGGAACATATTCAGATCTTGCCTATAATGTATGCTGAACAGGAAAATATGTGTTACCTGAACGAGTGTGTGTGTGTGTGTGTGTGTGTGTGTGTGTGTGTGTGTGTGTGTGTGTGTGTGTGTGTGTGTGTGTGTGTGTGTGTGTGTGTGTGTGTGTGTGAGAATGAATGAGAGAGCCTGCGTGTGCACTCATGTGAAAGTCAGCACTCAACTGTTTTCACAACTTTTTGTAAATAAAATCAAATAAATAAAATGTTCTTTTTCATGTCAGTTTAATTTTTCTTTGTTTCATTTTTCTACTCCAATTTTATTGAGAGTAATTTCTTTCGTTATTTTTATTTTTATTTTATATTTTATTATTATTTTTACATCCGCTGCTCTGGCTCCTCCTGGTTGGCTGAATAGACGTTACGTCACTAAGCTTTCGTACACGTTCATGTCGCACGCATTGACGGGAAGTGGAGTACAAAGCTAAATATCCATTGCGTCGATTGTGTGTCCCGTAAACTACATTTCCCAGCACCCACAAGGAGCGATTCAATGTAGACGTGTATTTTGCTGGCCGTCTCAAAACTTCCTGTTTCGCATCACCCAGTTGTCAAAGCCGGACATCATTTAACCGCAGCTTAAACAATTTTATCGACGTTGTGTGAAATTTGAGCGGAGGCTAACCTCGCAAAGGTGTGTGACGATGTCGGGGGAAATTTCAATGATTGGTAAGTTGAATGACAATTTCTCCGGTGAGTGGATGCTAACACTTAAGCTAACCGGTTTGGTCCACCTGTAATACGCGTGCTGTGACTGTCCCACAGGTTCGGTTATCCTGGCCCTGTTCCTGGCTGGTTATCTGGGCCAGCAGTACTTACCGCCCCCCAAACCCAAAGTTATCGGCCTGGACCTGGGCACCACCTTCTGCTCTGTCGGCGTCTTCCACCCGGGCAGCGGGGAGGTGGAGGTGGTAGCAGATGAGGAGGGGAGGAAGAGCATCCCCAGCGCCGTCTCATTCACCACCACTGCGGTGCTGGCTGGACATGAAGCCGTGGAGCTGGCCGACAGCAACCCTCAAAACACCATCTACGATGCCAAGAGGTTCATCGGGAAGGTGTTTGAGTCGGAGGTCCTGGAGCAGGAGAGCGCTCGGTACCCGTTTAAGGTGGGTCCTTGCTGGGCTGGCTGAGCTGACTGTGGGCTTCGTTGTGTTACTGCAGAATGAGTGATTTCTGTGGTGGCAGGCTCCATCAGCTGTAGGGGATGTTTTTTTCATTAAGTCTGATTTTTAGGGGAATTAGGATTTGACCAGTCCTGCATTTGTAGTTTCTTTTCATGAGGTTGCAGCAGTAGTGTTTACACACAGAGATAATGCAGGAAAAACAGATGATCTTACAGTCCCTTTTGGAAGTATGCAAGACACATAGTTTGAGTTTAAGCATGCACTATACGTAAAATGGCTTCATAGAGGCATGTTCTATCTCAGTGATCATTTAGACTTGTAGAAGAATCAAGATTAACTAGACTTTGCTCCACTTGTATAAACCATTTTGAACTGGTCCAATCTAATCCTCTCTTCTGCTGTTTTTCTCCGCCCCTCTTCCAGGTTATTAACAATAATGGAAGTGCAGAGTTCCTGGTCTCCACCAACCATACCTTCACTGTCAGCCCAGAGTTCATCGGCTCCAGGCTGCTGCTGAAGATGAGGAAGATGGCGGAGCGACAGCTGGGCGTGCCCATCCAGAAAGCTGTCATCTCTGTGCCCGCAGAGTTTGACGAGAGACAGAGGAACTACACCATCAGGGCTGCCAGCCTTGCCGGTCACTTCTCTCTCTTACATTAAGCTGATGTTGGATGTCCTTTGTGCATTTTTATACTTATATATAATAAAGATAAATTTATATTTGAGCTACATTTCCAGACATCCTGCTACTGGTATATGTATAGATCCATAATGGCCTTTTTCCCCCAAAAGCATTAAACATACACTCTGCATGCACTACATGAGTAATATATATATAACGTGTATTATTTCTTCCGTCTTGCAGGCCTCGAGGTCCTGCGTGTGATCAATGAGCCCACGGCTGCAGCCATGGCCTACGGTCTGCACAAGGTGGATGTGTTCAATGTGCTGGTGGTCGACCTCGGGGGAGGAACCCTGGACGTTTCTCTGCTCAACAAACAGGGAGGCATGTTCCTCACCAGAGCCATGGCAGGTAACGTGTTTCACTGCTTCACCAAGGAGAGGCAGGAGCTGATAAGAGGCCACTGTAGTCTCTGCCTTTTGTCTCGCAGCTCACGTCCCACTTAAAGGTGTAGACTGTCATTTTGTTCTGCGCTCTCCTTTACATGATTGAACGGTTGATAATAATATGTTTTTTTCGGCAGGGAATAACAAGCTGGGCGGTCAAGACTTCAGCCAGAGGTTGCTCCAGTACACCACAGAGCGAGTCCGACAGGAGTTTGGCGTCCCACCAACTCTCAAAGAGGACATCCACCGTCTCCGACAGGCCGTGGAAGCCGCCAAGCTCAACCTCACCCTCCAACCCAGCGTCACCATCAGGGTGCCCCTGCACCTTCACACCCACGACAGCTCCGAGTCACCGGAAGCCTCCGCTCCCGCTCCCGTTCTCTTCCAGACCATGATCACTCGCGAGCTGTTTGAGGAGCTCAATGAGGACCTTTTCCAGAAGATCCTGGCTCCCGTTGAGACTGTGCTCACGGAGGGCCACCTGGAGAAAGAGGACGTGGATGAGATCGTTCTGGTCGGTGGGTCCACCAGGATACCGCGGATCAGGAGGCTGATCAGCGAGTACTTTGGGAAGCAGCCCAACACGTCTGTAGACCCTGACCTGGCTGTGGTCACAGGCGTGGCCATTCAGGCTGGCATCATGGGCGGCTCCTGGCCTTTACAAGTGAGCGCCATAGAAATCCCCAACAGACACCTGCGCAAGACGAACTTCAGCTAATCTTCATCCAGGTCATTTATGGAGATAAAAGTGATGCCACAGAGACTTGTTGCTGATTCCTGTTTGATGCTTTTCTTATGTGCATAATTGAAATTCTGCTGAAGTGAAACAAATGACCAACAAACGGCCCTGTCATCTGAATGATGACAAGAAAGATACTCAGGTTTTTTAACTCATCTTGTCTGTGAAAGGGGGCGGTAGAAGAAAGAAAAGCGATGATCATGGTTTGAAACATGCTAAAATTCCTCTTTGAGGCACAGTGACTGATCAGCAGAGGTGAACGGTCTGGTTGTTTTTAAAGAGACAGCTGCTTGTGTTCAGCAGAAACACCAGAGACAAACTGATGAAACGTGAATCAGGAGCCTCTCACAGGGTGACGTCTTCTCTCATGTATCTACTGATCCATTCAGCTCCATTGATGATGCTTATTCGTGGTAGATACTTCGATGGTGTTCAATTCAGGGAACAGCCACTCCTTTAATGGACTAACCAGTACATCCTCAGCTATTTATTTATTTATTCCCAATAACCGTGTGGCTGTGTGTGTATGCGTGCTGGTGTATTGCAGGCCTTTAATGTGTTTTTACATCTTTCCATCAAAGGCTGACAAACAGTGTGCCTGTTCAGAAAGCTGCTATGTTGTTTGAATGGTGGCGCAGAGGTGATCTACTGCACCCTAGTGGTTCAGTCAGAGGGCCTGCTCCAGGTCCCGGAAATGCTTTGTCACAGTCATGATTTTATTGTCCACTGGGAGTCATGCAGACAGAGGGAGACCTCAATGTCAGGATGTGGTTATGCACAATTCATTTCAAACAAATTCACTGCAATATAGACGACTCACCTCATTAATAAATAAGACGTTTTACGGTGAGGTGCAGACTCTTAAGAGATGAAGGTGCATGAAAGCCTTAATGTTCTCACAGTACTGTAAATCTTTAGTCATTCGCATCACCCCTCCCTTTTAATAAAACACAGACTGTGTTATTTGCAAGGTGACAGAGGAGCTCAGTGCTGCACTTAGAGGACTTCCACTTGTTGGCCAACTTTGCTTTTTTTTGTGCAATAGTGCTTATTTAAAAAGCAGTGTCTTATGTTAACGCACACGCTTCAGATGTTTGTGCTGCATATCAGAGTTACAGCTCATATTCCAAAAAAGTTTGGACGCTGTGTAAAACAAAATAAAACACAATGCGATCATTTTGCTAATCCTTGTTGACATAACTGAAAACAGTATAAGGACAATACAGAGAGAGTTTTGTCATCAATGACATTGGGTCAGGAGCAACCAAAGACTGGGAAAGTTGTGGAATGCCCCAAAAACACCTGTTTGGAACATTCCACAGGTAATCAGGCAGGTGAAAAACAGGTGATAGTGTCATGGTTGGGTATGAAAGGGAGGATGGAGCGAGGTTCACCACTTTGTGAACACATGATTGGATAAAGGATGTTACTGCATGGACTCAGGAACACTTTGTGAACCTGCTGTTGGTAACAACAGTTTGCAAATGTCACAACTTTTTTGGAATCTGGGTTGTAGGTACAACAGTTTGCTTTTGCTGCTGTAGCTTGAGAAGGTCAACTCTGGTCGTCCCACAGGAGGACCAAAGCGTCGCTTACTGGTGCCTTGTGTATGTCATACTGTATTTGTGGTGATGAGAGAGATATTTAATAATTTTGAGTGATGAAAAAGTGTTTCACCTGCTGTTGTTCTGATGGGCAGAAGGCTGCTTATCGTACATCAAGTATGAACAGTTGATTTCTGTTTTGGAAACTCTGAATCTGTGAAGCAGACAGTCCAGCATCATGACCGTTAACGACCAAGCGCTAAGAAAACCTGCATTCCCTCTTTTTGCCAAATGTCATTTATGAGTAGGTGTATTTCCTTTATGATTTTCCTTTCCAAAACTTGTATTCCTCATGTTGGAAAAGATGAAGCAAATAGGAGCCAGTGTTATTGCCTGTGATACTGTACAAACTGTCAGTCCTTCTTGAAACAGGCAGAAACAAACTATGAGACTAGGATCTATTTTTGTATCACTTACTCACTGTCCGAGTCCAGCCACCTAAAAAAATGACAAGGAAGTTTAACTGTTACAGTCTACTTTTCAGCCAATTAAAACTCAATTTTCAGCTCCTTCATTGTCTGTTTTCAGCAAAAGTCGAACTTCATCCCTTTTGTGGCCCACACGCATACATGAAAGCTTCATGTACTCACATGCTGTATCAGGATCCTCCAGGGGCTCTTGAAGGGGAAGCTTAAAGTCTTATGAATGTGACTGAGCTCCAACACAAGAATCCAGATTTGCTTCCATCAGCACATATAAAT
This sequence comes from Chaetodon trifascialis, assembly GCF_039877785.1. Lineage (NCBI taxonomy): Eukaryota > Metazoa > Chordata > Actinopteri > Chaetodontiformes > Chaetodontidae > Chaetodon > Chaetodon trifascialis. The sequence goes on from NC_092064.1 coordinate 10,667,348, forward strand.
GAATAAAATAAGCTACTGTATAGGTATCCAACAAATACAACTTGTAAACTGCTGTATTAGAAGAATTTTTAATGTTTATTTCTGAGGCACAAAGAGAGAAAATAAACAAAAGGCAATCCATTTGTTGACCCTGTTCTGCCTCTTGTGATACCTGTAGCGTCCCTTCAGTTAGCTTAGAGCTTTATTTTCACATTTAGCACCCACTTCATTGACCTTACAGCATTCAGTTTTACACCAGCAACCAACATTTAGATGCACTGTGTGTGTGTGTCAACACTAAAATACCACAGACAAACTGCAACTCAGAGGCTGAAGAGGAAGTGAATTCGCTTTCATCATGACCAGACTACTGCTATCATAACTATTCAACAGTTCTTCACTGTCACATAGTTCAAATGTAATACTTAGCTGGCCGCGCATCTCACACATTGGTTCACCTTTTATGTACAATAACACACTCGACATAGCACTGCACATGGGGTAAAAAATATGTACCCAGCCAGAATACACACGAAACACCATACACATCTTTAAAAAAAAAAAAAAAAAAAAAAAAAAAGGATCCAACCACATTCACATTAACCATAAAAAGACGGCACAAGTGTTCCCCTCCAAACCATTTTCACCAGTTCTTCTGTTTGCACTGCTCACACACATCAGGTGATATGATGATTACATATACGCACTGTGTGTGTGTGTGTGTGTGTGTGTGTGTGTGTGTGTGTGTGTGTGTGTGTGTGTGTGTGTGTGTGTGTGTGTGTGGGGATATGTATATGTAACTATCTTACAGCTGAATATTTGACCTAGAAGAGAAGGCAGGACTTCTGTAAACAGCTCGTTTGTGTTTTTTGTGTTCCCTCTTTAAATAAAAATATTAATATCGGTATATGTACAACGGCACAGCGGAGTGCTGACAGTAGGCAGGAGCATAATGAACTGCTAACGTTTACTCTCATGCTGCAATAAAGCCTTGTAAAAAGCCTTGTTAAAGACAAATTCATCTGCTAAGAGAAGAACATCATGCACAGTGGTTAAAAAACAAGGAGCTGCTTTGGAAAAATAGCTTCAAATAATAAAGAATCAGGGAACGCATCTGTAAAAAGAAGCAGGCGAGTGGAACTCAGAGGGGCCTCTCAGACATTTGGATGTGAGAACGGAGGCCACGGGTTTGGCGAATTCTATTAATAAAAAGTGCGTGCAGTCCCGTGTGATATACAGCATGTCCGAGAAGCCAAACCCTAAACTATTTACAGAATGTACACAAAGCAACTGGGTGGTTTCCTCCATCAGATACAGCAGTCTGTCAGTTCATCAGTAGGACAGAGGAGAACGGACCTCACACTGATTCAAACAGGAATGATGTGTACTCTGCGCGTGGCGTCCTCTCCGTCTTGCTACAGCAGATTCACACAGGCTGAGTCCCAATCACTGGCTAATGCCCTGATTGGTGTAGTAGTCATAGCCATTGTCCACGTACAGCTCCTCAGCACTGCCAACTCCATTCCCCACCTCTGGAGGGCGCCGCGGGATTAAAAAAAAACACAAGTTCAACGTACTGTATGATGTCATTACACTATGACTTTCACAAGAAGACACTCAGCTTTGGTCAAAGATGACAAACTAAAAGACAAAAGGAGTCATTAAGTGAAAAAGTGAATGGGAAAATGATACAGAATGTCAAACAGCTGGAATGATGCGGCTTACCTTTGACCCCCAGCACTAGAGGCTGTCTAGACAGACTGGGGCGTCTATAAGCTCCCCTACACATGACGTTGTCTCCAGTGGGAGGACTATGGGGGAGGTTTGGTGCATGAAGGGATGGATGGATGGATGGATGGATGAAGGGGGAGAAGGGCATAGTAGGCAGAGAAGTGGCGTGTAACGAGGGATGCAATGGATGCATGGAATAGAGGAAGAAGTCACACTGCTGGTAGCGTGGACAGGAGGTGTTGCACATCACACAGGCCGCTACTGGGGTTGACCTTCAACAGGGAAGAGAGGAAGAGGAGGAAGAGTAGGAGGGAGAACATTCGCAGACACTCAGACAGATGCATGCTGGGATGGAGTGACATGCTGGCTGGGCACCTGAAGCTCAAAACGCTGCTTGCTCGTCTTTAAGGTGAACTGAATTCTTTTTGTAAATCGGCAATTCAAAAGGTAAAATGCAAAGAGACGAATTTGTTTCAGAGCTCAGGAGCCCAAACGACCGACAACAAGAACACAAGAGGAAACATCCGAGAGACAAACACGTCCCTCTGGTCTCAGAGTGAGGGTCTTACCAGAGAAGATAAGTTTCTCCTTCATCACGTTGAGGTCTCTGCTGGACCTCCCGACGGCAGCGCTCAGCATGATCTGCTCAGGGTTGTAACTGCGCATTCCACTCATCCGGTACCTGCAGGGGTCACATGATCGATCAGAGATCTCCTTGAGACAATGATGATACCACTAAATACTGCTGCCTCTGCTCTCGATGTGCAGATAAGAAGATTTTGGACCATGGAGGGAAAACGTTTATATTTGTTTACACTTGCTATAAAGGGCAGAATCCACTGACAAACATTTTATAATCGGTTAATAAATGGATTTTGGTCCAGATCCTGTGCTGCCCTTTTCCAGAATGTAAGTGGTCATACAGTCCAATCGATTTAACACAACTTGGCAATGCTCAGGCTTATTAGAAAGTGTTACCAAAACATGTGATTATGATTACAGTGTGTGTAAATGTCAAATAACCCATTTTTCAACAGTCATTGCATATCTATTGAAAATAACCTCTGAATTAATAAGTAGTTCATTGTAACTGGATGCAGTTTGTGCTATTCTGTGAAAGATGAAGGCCTGTGTTCATGTCAGCGCTGACTCAGATTTAGCTTCGTACAATCAGTCAAGTCAGAGGAATTAATTTCCTGTATGCGAAAACGCCGGCCTCGACTTCAATTAACCTAACAGAAGAGCATCAGTCACCATGCACAGAGGCATTAAGACAGAGAAATGAAAAAGAACTAGCTTTTAGTTCATCAGCATCAATTAACGCTAATGCTTAAGCACTCCCCCCTCGCGAGTGTAAGGCTGCAGCTCACTTTGGACATTTAGTCGTTTGGCTTAAGACGATGGATAATAAATTTGAGATTTCAGCGGCGACTTAATGCTGTGGATGTTTTGTGCTGTGTGAGTGGAAAGCATTCGTTTCGTTTAGCCCACAGGCATAAAGACGTGAGCTCCTCCCTCGAGAGGAAAGTGGCAGCAGTGCAGTGTAACGATTCAGGTGAGAGAGAGAGAGAGAGAGAGGAAAGTGAGAGAGAGAATAAATATAGAGTAGAAGTAAGGTGGAGAGAAAAATCTAAAAAAAGAGAAAGAAGGTAAAAAAAGATAGAGAGAAAGCAAAGGAATGCATCCAACAAAAGAACGATGGACAAAGATAGTGAAAGAGAGAAAAGAGGTGAAAGGAGAGAAGACTTCGGGTCAGAAGAGGTGACCCAGTTACCTGATCATGTGATAGCTGAGAGAAGATGCCAGAATGCAGCAGAGGAGGAGAAGAGCATGCACGTCAGGCAGAGGGGAGAAGACAAGGAAGAGGCAGAAGGACAAAAAAAGGACAAAAGAAGGCGGGAGAGAAGAGAGGTCAGTTTAGAAGCCAGCAGAAGCTACTGAAGAGCTCGGCTAAGCAGAGCAAACCCACAGTGGACCGTAAAAAAAGCAAAGATCAGTGTCCTCCATCCCCGAGACGACAGGAGGACAGGCCATCTGTCTCTGGAGGTGTCGCAGAAACAAACAAAAGCACACTCCAACAGAGTGGCAGAAACACTGGAGGAGTGTGAAGGGTTAACACATTTTAGCTCAGAGAAGATATGCTCAGACAAAGTTCATCTTCTCTGCCACCACTGGTGCGTGCCAGCACTGAGGTGCAGGGGGAGAGAACAGCAAAGACACATCAGAGCAGCTTAGAAAAGCACGAAACCAATACATGATCTGAAACAAACAACGGTGAGCTGTTTCCAGCCTTTCCTTTGAAGGTCACTATTGGTAAATCCATTAAACAAAGTCATTTAAACACAAAGGAGCTGCAGAGTTATGTATGAGTTGTTACTTTAACGATGTGTTCCAGACAGAGAAAGAGTGACAAACTGAATGGAAGCGACTGAAGGGCGCCTGTTAACTGACAGCAATTAGAGATATGTACATGTATATTTGTGTTTGGGTGTGAAGCAGAGAGAAAACCAAAAAAGAGCAGTGTTTACTCTGTACTCCAGCAGAAAAATGGAGAAACATTAAGCCTTAGGTAAGAAGTTACCACAATGGTTTGACTACGGTAATATCACCGAGTGGCTGTACTTACTTCTGGAAAATGAATATTCCTATGACTACAGCAAAGGAGATGAGGTCTGCAGACACCCACATCAGGCAGTATTCATCTGGTCTCTGGAAACACACACACACAGTGCAGAAGAGTCATGGTAGGTCTAGTTTCAGTGAGTTTATGGCAGGCTCCACCACTGGGTGGAGCTACATGTCAACAAACAGCCTCTTACTTGAGCAGCAAGTGTATTTAATGTCATTTAAAATTGGGAAATGGGAGAATTTAGCAGTTCTCTTGGTGCATTCTTGTGAGGAGGTGTTCACCGCGTAACAACGCCCTTAGCATTGTCATGTATAGAAATGTAACAAGGAAAACCTACAAAAAAAAAAAAAAACTTGCTGTCCTGAGGATAACTATCCTCTTCCACTGGCCTGAATAACATCACTTGACTTAGATTCATAGTTCAAATGAGCAGACAGCACTGCAGAGGCACCGGTAGGCCGAACTCTCCCTGAACCACAGCAGGAGGCCTGGTTCACGTCTGCACGTTGTCACAGAGAGTTCCCATATGGTGGTACAGACGGGGCGGGGCGGGCCAGGCTGGCACGCCGCAAGGATGAGGCGAGTGAAGCAATACCAGAGGGGCACAGTGTGGGTGCTACCCATGTTCACAGGGTAGACGACTAAACTAGAAAAGCCATGAGTCATACACTACAGGATACACTACAGAGATGATGCTTGCCTTTCTACCGTGCTGGGAAGTCAGGTGACTGTGCTTAGTGCGAGAAATAAACAGACTAGATGAGCTCAGTTGACAGCCAGGCTCCCTTGTTGATATCACCTGTTCGAATCTAGTTTAATCATACATAGGAGACAGGCTGTCAGCTAATACCATCTATGCTCGTTCAGCCTCCAGCCTAGCCTCTAGTTTATGAAACTTTTTAGATTTGGTTCCAAAAACCTGTTTGGCAGATCTTTTCCAGGCTGGTAGGTGAAGTGGGCACAGAGAGAGACCATGACTGAACAAAGGGGAAAATGAAAGCCTCATTTACAAAGAAATCCCACATTTGATTGCAAAGCCATACCCGAGAAGTTCCATGCAAAGAAGAAAATGCCATACAGTTATGTCATGGATCCTTACCATGAGCCAGATGGGGTAAGGCACCTTCTTGAGGATGTGTGGGGCCTCCGAGGAGACCGAAGACACCCCGCTGCACCACAGCACCGAGTACAGCCAGGGCTCGTTGATGGTATAGAGGGTGAGGTTGATGTTGCCCTGGGAGAAGTCCCTGAAAGCAATCACACACGTACAGGCACGGCTTTGAATAGAAATCCATGTGTGTTAAGGTGCCAAACTGATAACATATCGGGTCTGTCTGTGTGTTCCTACCTGATTTCCTGTGTGCTGGCCTGGTTGTACCTGAGCAGCAGCCTGCTGATGCCGGACTGATGGAGACTTTCAGGACTCTGTTTGTCCACTGAGGTCTGGATCAGACCTGGTGCCACCTGTCTCACCTGAGCTCTGTGTTCATCTGGAGTCCACATCACCTACACACAGCACAATACACAGGACTACTGTGACACTTGTCTCAATGGACCTGAAGCCACAGTAGGAAGCACTCATTGCCTACAGAGCGCCACTGAGATGAATTTGTAAATGCATTATTAGATTAATTCACATTTTAACCCATTGCGTTTGCATGAAATATGTTCAGAAGGGTGTTCCCCTATACTTACTAGATTCTGAGCGACCCCAGATTGCTGCACAGCTTGCAGCGTATCATTGATCCAGCTGTGATAGCAGGGGTGCTCCGCGGGAGGTCTCCTCAGCCTGAAAACCACTGTGCTGTTATGATAGGAAGCCAGCTTTAGAAGCTGCTGCAGGCTGCACACACTCTGGTTGGCGATCAGATCCTTCTCGTGGGGGGACAGGGTGTGCACCATCCAGAAGGGGTCATCCTGAAAAACAGGAAGAGTACAACATGAGGATGAAGACCACACATGTTTATGGTAATAACGCTGCAAGAAACGGAACTGTTTTTGGAAACCTGTGCAAAAACATAAATGCCTTCATAATCCTAATAGCTGCTTTCAATAAAAGCATTCATCCAAGTGTTCTGTAGGGTGTTTGGACAACGCCTACGGGAAATAAAAATAGTTCAGTGTTTTTCCTCATTTTCTTCCTCGCATCCTTTCTTGCCTCACTCCCCCCTCAGCACACAGGAGACGCTGATCAGATGCTTCTGGTTTACTTCTTCTATGATGTGCACCACTTTGCTGACTAAAAACACTTTAGCTTTGTTATTTTTATGACACTTCATCAGGACAGATTAGGACATGTCAGCATATAGAAATCAGAGTATGACAGTGAGCTATCAGAACACACAGAGAAGTAGCTTTTCTTGGAACGCAATCTCCTGCTACCATGTGCGCACGTGCAATGTAAACACTGAGCAGGGAGAGTGGAGACAACAATGCTGATTCAAACAAATACTGACATGTCAGAGACACAGCCACGTGTCTTTGCACAGCAATTGGAGATGAGGATATTTAAACACACAACATGAGTTTAAGCCTTCCTTTCGAAGCAACCAGCACAGTGAGTGCATACATTTAGACAAGAAGCACTTGGTGTGGCAGTTTTGGAGCAAACAGAAAAACACAGAGAAGAAACACACGACCAGAGGATGCTGTCAAGGGATTAAAGTGGAACACAGCAAAGTAGCACAGTGCGCAGAAAGCCATGTGTCTTCATCACTGGATCTTGCTCCACATTTATCCAGACTTTCTTCCCGAGTAACACAAAATGAAGATAAATGTATTTACACTATCTGCAGGCAATGACTAAACAGGAATACAGCGGTAAGTCTTTTCTTCAAATCTTGTAGAAGGTGCAATATCATTATGCAGGAAACAATAATTGGGTGCCAGAGCAGCCAGTAGCTCTACATAACTCTCATGGCTGGTTTGTTAGTGTGTTTTCATCCTTGTTGACCCTGATCCACTCGTCTCGCACTTCGGGCAGGTTGAAACAAACAATTATTTTGAAGCACTAGTTGACCCTGATCCACTCGGCATACAGGATCTCTAAAGCATTAATGAATCTCACCATGCAGATGAAACCGGAGGATTTCATGAGGATCAGTGAGCGAGGGCGCATACTGTGGAGTACCAATGACTCAGTGGGATAATGACCTTTACCACACCATGTCTGTCAAATGAAGCTTAAAAAGTCCTCATCAGCAAGCAAGATGTACCTTGAGGAACCACTGTCCTGCGTTGAGCTGCTGCAGATCTGTCCAGTTGAAGTACGAGGCATCGTCCATCTGTCTGTCTGGGAAAACCTTCTCTACATCTGTGGTCCTCTGCAGGGTGTGATCGTGCATCAGGAAAGGCACTCCGTCCACACTAAGGATCAGAGGGGGGTCCAGACTTTAACATGCAAGTTGGGTGGGTTATAATTATCAGCATTATACAGTGTTTACTGAGAATCTTTAATTCTTGTTGGCGAGAGGACACATATCAATACACATATCAGTATTGATATGTGTCCTCTGTTGAATTTTATATAATCACAGTGAGATCACATGCAACTGTTCATATTCAAAAAGGACTCAAAGGGATCACCAAAGGTAACTTCGTCTGTAGCTCAAGCCTTGTAAAGGAATAAATGTTCTCAAAATGACATCAGATAAGAGCACAAGAGTCAGGAGTTGGTTGGAGGGTAAAGTCTGTCAACACGAGCAAAAAGGAAAAGGAGAGCAGAGGAGACAAGACACAAGAGTTGGGCCCAATTGTGTTTTTGTTTTTTGTTTTTTTGAAAATGCTGCTACTAATATTTGAATACCAAATGACTTCCCCTTTTTTAGTTCACGTCAGCACATTACCCAGTAAAAACAAACAAACACTGCAGAAAAAACCCTCCCATTTCTCAATATTTGCTATTCAAATTCTTAGCAGAAAAAGAATCTCTAGCATGTGTGGATATGTGGGTGCGTGTGTGTGTATGAACTTTTAACTCCAAAAATGTATTTATCTGGAGTTAAAAAAAAACAACAACTTACTACTAACACACTAAGTTAAAATGTGAAAACACTGTAATGATCAATGATAAAAAAATATGTTGGTATATTGTATGTGCATGCTTGTGTGTGTGTGTGCATGTGTGTGTGTGTGTCTGGTCTGTGGCAGGAGTGGAGTCTTACTGTCGTTCTGGCTATCATCAAGTCTAATTACTCAGCACAGTCAGGAGCTCACCTGTCAGCAGCCTGCACCAATCACACAGCCACTCACCTCTCTTAGGACTGTACAGTGAGCAAACACACACACGCATACACACACACTCCCAGCGTGGTCACTAATACAGGAAAAGTGTCTGAACTAGCAAAGCAACAACTCCCCACCTCTACACAATCACTCATCCTCCACTGCTGCACATGCTTGAGTGAACATGCATACCCACTATCCATCATATACCATGGCCACTACACAATCCACCCATCCTCTTTTCTTCCTTCAAGTGTGTCTCTCTGAGCTCAGCCTGTCACCTCCCATTATCTTGGTGATGTCATGCCTCCATCTACTGCCTGCTGATAGACTGATGCACTCTGGCATCACTCTAGAGTGCTCAAATGATGTGTTTACATTGTAATTTGCTTGTTTTTCATGTGAGCAAATGACTAAATATTATTGCTTTGCCCATTTCTCCTTAAAGACAATAATTTGTTCACACTGCACTTCCTGCAGGGGGGATATCAATTTAATAACTCACCTTTATGTCTGATATTTAGAGCATACAAAAAACAAAAGCAACACATTATGTTAAGTTCTAATCTTGTCCAGTGTGAGCTCATCCTCCTATAGGTATTAAGAGGTTTGGGTAAGGTATGAATGGAAACAAACCAGGGAGGCAGAGTCTTGACAGAGACTCAATAACCCTTCATTTGTTTGGCTTCATCATTCTGCAGTATTGATTGTGTGAGTGTGTGTGTACCTGATAGCCACGTCAGCCTCCAACCCAGTGACGTTCATCTGCAGAGCTCGCTGGAAGGACCACAGAGTGTTCTCTGGAGCGAGCTGGAAACAAACACACACAGTACAGACAAACACACAGTCATTACATGTCATCCTGTAACAATGACCTACTGTTATTGGTGGAATTCACTGGAAGCCCTCCTAATAAAAAGTGACAAAACTTGAGATGTACATAAAAGGACATGTCATTAATCATTGAGCAAGTTATGTTAGAGAGTCAAAAAGAAACATCTCTGTGTTGTCAGATGTATGTGAAAACAGACTCCATTGTTATGTTGTGAAATGAAAAAAGAGCAGTGTTGTGGAATTCTCTTTAACCCCCAATTCAAGGTTATGATCAATACCAAGTCAATGGGTTTAACATCACTTTCTAGACAAGCATCTTCCTGTGAGACCCAGTGAGTAAAGCTCGTGACCAGCAGGATAGGAATGATGCTGTGATCAATATAGGATCGTTCTGGGAAACTGAGTCCAGTCATGTGATTTCTCTTTCCTTGTGGGAGTTTCTCACAGCCTCACTGAGCCACTCCTAATTTTAGATTCCACTGTGAGGATCGATCGCTTTATATAAATACCACAAAAAGCAGGGAGTGTTTTGGAGTGTGTGAGCAACTGTTATGAATAACCAGGAATCCACCTTCCCTTTCCTTCCAAGCGTTGTGTAATACTGAGCCGGATACTGTGCCAAGTACATAAATCTTTCTTCAGGTAATGCTTCGAAGCAATAACATTAATCCAAGCACATAAATCATTTATGAAAAGCAAAAAATATGCTTTGGTGTGCATACATCATATCTTCCTTTGGCCTTTGGATGCATACTTCGCCAACATGCTCCAGCAGGCATTTGAATGCTGTAGTGGAGTCTAAAATCTTATCTATGAGAGAGATGGTGTAACTGAAAACAGCTGAAGCAGTGAATCTGATCATAAATTATCTGTAATCAGTTCTCTTTTACATCAAGCTTCCAGGTCTTTGCCAGGCAGATCTCCACAAACTCCTGCAGAAAATACATTACTGCCATACATCAGGCAGTGAGAGCTGAAGGCTGCAGGTTATGTTTGTGGACTATTTTCAGTTGCACCACCACAAGGTCATTAATAGACTAGAATAGCCCTCGGAAGAGCAGGAGAAGAAAAATTGGTGAAAAACAAGGGGAACAAATATCTACAAGGCCAGCACAGTTTCTCCTCTGCCTTCTCCTAATCAGAATCCAGTGGTCCTCGATTATTCTGGGTTAAATCCTCCATCATCGACATTGCTGAGGTTGGGGGTTTACCCACTGCGAGGCTGATATCAGGAAGCTAAAAGTGTATGGCAATGTGAAAGCATATGTAATACAATTTGTATAAAGTGGTCCATCTCATATTCCCACATTCTGATTGGGTAAGAGAGGTCAGCTCACTCACCATAGGGGCTCCCTGGTGGCCAATGACATCAGGGCGTTGTTTGAGGGAGGTGGGGTCCATGATGCAGGGGGACGTGATGTACAGGGGCACCACGTAGAGACCCAGTAACACACTGAGATACAGCAGCACGACCAGCACCTGGAACACTGAGAGAAGACAGGTGACAATTTTGCTTCGGCTATTATCTGAGATTATCTGAATGTGCCCTGTAGCTTTCTTGATTGGAGTTAGATCAGAATATTGATGCCACGCTCAGGTCTGTGCAGTAAAGATGAAGCCAGCCTGAAGACTGAAAGCAGGGGAAACAGTTAGCCTAGCTCTGCTCAAAGAAAGCTCACTAATTTATACAGCATCTTGAATTATTCAGTTATCTGGACATTTAAAGGAAAGAGACAGTGAAAAAAGAAGGGTTTTTATTGGCCAGTGAAACAAATTTCAGAAAAAAAGTAGATCTTTATTAACATTGACACTATAGAAGTCAATACTATAGCTAAGCAAATCCACAATGGTATATTAACAGTCAGTTTTCATAGCATATCATGGTATGCATTAATGAGAAACTGGTGATTTATGTGTTGATTTATACCCAAGAGAACATTTCTGAACAGTCTGGGACTCATGTTTAGTTTTCAAAGAGATGTGTGATGTAAGCAGATCCTGTAAATGTGGTTTATGTTCAGGACTGTATGTAGCTACGCACATTGACATCAGGGGCCAGGGAGATACATTTTGTCATGCATCCACCTCAGTGTAAGTGAACGATGACCTGTGTGTGTTTGTAGGTGGGTACACACACACACACACACACACACACACACACACACACACACACACACACACACACACACACACACACACACACACACACACACACACACACACACACACACACACACACACACACACACGGGTATGTATTTGTTTCAAGGTCAGCTCCGGGGTAGGGTTAGAAAACAACTCTCGTTACACACAGGAGACTCACAGCCTTCACCCACACACACCCTCACATCCTCTTTGGTATTCAGACTCTGCTGTGCATTACAGCAGAGATCTGGCCAAGACCTTCCTACCTCATCAAATCTCTCCAAAGGCAGAACCTGAAATGTAGCGAAGGATTAAACATCTCTTTTATTCGTTTTAAACGTCTGTCCTGGTACAAAGGACAAACTGCCTTGTCCACTATGAGGAAAGTCACAAAAAAGGCAGTTATGTAACTCACTGAAAGTAAAATCTTTGTATGCATCTTCGAATGAATGAAGAGTGTTTCTTCTGCAGAAAGTGCATGTTTTACATGACCAACAGACTAAATTTACAATGATCACTATTGCTTAAACTGGTATATAAATGACACTGACTTTCAGTCCGATTCTGCAGCGAGAGTTAGACTAAAGCTGCTAATCCCCAGAGAGAGCCCTCAGGGAGAACACAATCCAAGGTGTCCTGGCTGGAAAACATCACATGAGCCCGTAGGAATGTTCGTTATCTCTGACACCCTGGGTGGAGGTCCTGGCCTCTGTCTGCATAGTGTTAATCATTCACCACTCTTCCTGTGCGCGTACGCGTGTGTGGCAGATGGTTACGGCAGGTGAGAGCAACTTGTGTTCTGTGTTGAAGTAAACATACTTGTCTTTTCTGAGCGGGCGACTTGTCCAGCCACAATCCACGACAGTGCCGTGACCGCGGCAAGAGCCCCGATGTGCAGGAACGGACCTGTGGCCTGGGCAGAGGAGTGAAACAGAGCGGAGAGGATGAAGGTGGGGCGTGGAGAGAGAAAGAGGATGTAGAGAAATGGAGACAAAGGGGAAATAAGGTAAGTGAAATGAGTAGAGAAGCAAAGATAAAGACAGAGAGGCGTGGAATTACAGACATTATCTTTGGTCAAGTCAGTGGTAACACTATTCAGAGATAATAGCTATAATTTGGAGCGCCATTAAATTCTAATGGCATTAGTTTCAGTGGAATTGTGCATCCACTTCAATAACCTCACATGAGCACAGAAATCATGAGCTTGTCTGTTGGTTATCAATTAGCTGTTAATTGTTAGCAGGATAAATGCAGGCTGAGTGTTGTGTCACGAGAGTACATGCAATTTTAATCCTCCCGCTTTTCCTCTGCGGCACTGCTGAGTATGGAAATACAAACATTATTCGTTAAATGCTTCAAAAAACAGATAAATGTACACAATGTAAACATTAACATGATGCAGCGGTTGCAGATGGGATTGACTGATACAAATAACAGCATGTGAATATCAGAATGACACCAGGCTTAAACAGGTATTTGAGAACTTTCACAACAGCCTATCCTGGACGGGTTTGCCCAATCATTTTATCCACTGCCCACAAGCCAAAGGTTAAGACCTTGGTTGTTATATAAAAATCATAAGAGTGCCTCCACCCTGTGTGTCACAGTGCTCAGTTTAGTACTCCAACTTGGCACCAGCAGGGATGTCAAGCCATCAAAAGTGGCTTTGGGGCTTCCCTGTGTCTGTGTTCTGTTCCTGTGTCCGCTAACCTGTAGGGAGATGGGGATGACGTCCCACTCTTGGCCCCATGTTTGATTGACAGATATCACCCCAACAATGGTGGTGAGCAGAGCAGCAGTCACTCCTATCTGTGTGGACAGAGAGGCAGAAAATCAGAGAGGTTGTCTCTTTAGATAAATACATGTACACACCCACAAAAGACACACACACCACAGAATAACCCCAAATAGCTCCCAGCCCTTTTCAACCCCAGACAGTGTTTGGTCCTTGTATTTGGTTAGCTGATAGCGTTTTAGACCCGGCCGTTTACTGGGTTCCACAACACTCCTGGGACAACATGATCCAAACTGTAAGTTCAGGAAAAGTTCAACTGATCAGCAACGAAAGAGTACACACGCAGGCACCAAGCAGATAAGTATATAAACACACACACGCAGACGCAGACGCAGAGGCAGAGAGAGAAGCATATGTAAAACTCACTCGTCCCCTTCTACCTTCCAGTTTTCGCCACCCCCACACACTGAACACCCACACAGTCACTCAGTCTCACATTGGTGACATTACCTTATGGAGCCAGTGCAAATTCAACTGTTGCCCAAGTGCAATGTGGCAAAGTGCTAAAACCTGAAAACAGAGGAAAAAAAACACGTAAAAGAGCACAACTTTGAAAAACAAGTCTGCGGCCTCACAGATCTAAACTTGCTCAGCCTTGCCACGTATCATGGTTACTATGTCTGGCAACACATGGAAAAGATTTTAAAGCTACTAAATCACTACCAGGGTGCTGTGATGAACACAACATGCACAACATCTCCACAGGGAACGTCTGATGCAGGACTGACCATTAAAAATGCGATGTAGGTGAAGCCAGCAGCGGTGGTGGCCAGGATGGGAACGGTGCCATCACTCCACTCCCCAGAACGGTTATAGAGGAACCTGCATGGACAAGAGAGTGAACAACATTTTACAAGCTGAGAGCTCACCTCAATTTTAGCGTTACTAACTGGAGTAAAGATTTGTGTTAGTTCTTAAAAGCATTATTTACATTTGAGTTGAGTTTAGGGGTGTATAGCATTATTAGTTTACAATGGATTGGCAAGTCAAGTAAAAGGTGAGTTAAAAACAGGGACACATGTAAACCAAATGCCTTGTGAGTGACTCAGAAGCTGCTGTAGACTGCCTGCAAGTCAAAGACCTTAAAAAAAACAAAACAACAGACACGCATCAAGCACCCTCGAGCTTAATGTTTTATTGTTGCAATAAAGCAAATGCAGATACAGCCAAAGACAGCGGCCTCACTGACCACAGACATGGTTGTTGGGCTACAGGGAGAATTCAGACCAAAGAGATTATGTGATTGTTACATTAATGGCGCGGTGGCAAATTACTGACAGCTGGTTTCTGTCTTTTGAGGGAGCTTCAGTATGGCAAACAGCAAAGGCAACAACAAGGATAACAAGCCTGCATGCATCATGTTTTTTTTTTTTTTGCAGACAGACGCAGACAGACATAGTGGCTCAAAAGGGTAAAGGGTGACAGTGGCTGCAGGTTTACTGCCGCAGAGCAAATAAGTGTATGGGTGTGCGCATGTGTGTTTTGACATGACAGCACTAATTTCTTTCAAAGCCTTATCAGTGATTCCAGTGGCACAGAGCCCCAGCAGCATCACTTAGTGCTGATGCTCCTGGCTCTGTGAATATGTTTATACTGCAGATGGATTGGGACACTCCCTGCTACTAAATCACTAGAATGCATGAGGGCAGGGATGTCATCTCTGTGATCATCTGTGCCATCCCGACAATAAAGCAGGAAGGAAAGCAGGAAATTTGTGTACTTCCTATTGAAAAGCCACCAAACTGACCTCCAGAGATTAATAAACACTAGCGAGATTGCTGCTAAAACTGGACTGGGGGTTGCTGTTTTGGGAACTGGAAGAGGAGGGTGAGGGCAAAAGATGTCGAGAAAAGGTAAAAGAGAAAAAAATATGTAGCAATGGAAGTAAAGGAAGGCAACAGACAAGGATAAGAGGAAGAAGTGACATTGTAGAGGTTAGTGAGAGCAGGTGCAGAGGGGGAGGGGAAAGCAGTTGGGGAGAAAGACCTGGGCATGTGATATTATGGGACACAGGCAGCAGTAACCATTTTATACTACAGTGTGTACAAGAACATGGCAAACATATGATTTAAAACGATAGCATTAAACTTTACCGTTAGGCTGTAAATGTAACGTCTTATGAGCTGTCTGATCCACAGCTCGCAGGATGCTGAAGCTTTGTCCATTCAAATTTCTCAGTGGTCAATTATCAATCAGTTATTTCTGTTAGTAATTTCACCTTGAGGACGGTAAGCAAAGCATCTATTGTGAATCTCAGCAGCACTTTTTGAATGAAGTCATGGGATTGCCTATGCTGTATCGTGTGTGTGCGGTTTTGTATTAAAACATGCAATTGAATACAGATGGATTCATCTTTTAGGTTTGGAAGAAGACTTAATTTTGATAGCTCGCAATGTTTTCAGTCACATAAACTAGTGGCCACATAAAAGTGGCACGTGGCTGAGTCATTTATAGAACAGGAAATGTTGGGCCCTCTCGGTTACGTAATGGTGTAATCTGTGGAGAGCTGGGTGGTCTCTGCTCAGATTAAGGCAGAGGAAGGATTAAACTGATGATTTAGGAAATCAACAAGCTGACAAGCATGGATAGAATTTATTTACAGCTGAAACAATATGGTGACAGTAGAGAGACAGGCGTCTGGCTCCAGTTTGACCTGACCTGAGCACTCGCTTTGATTGCATACTCACCAGTTGAACTCGCTGTAGTCATTATGTGCCTCCCACCAGAAGTAGAACCAGACCAGCAGCAGACAGAAGGTGAAGAGGAGGATGAGGGACCACAGCAGCTCCCACTGTGCACGCACACAAACACAAACAATTCATTATTTCTGACATGACCTGTCATGAAAGTCCACTGGACAACACGAAAAGCACAATCACTGCTCCACAGCATGACAATGAATGCAGAGCAGCTCTGCCTGTTGGCAAAACAAAGGGAAAAATCTAATCTGCTGAATTCTACTGTTGTGGACACAAAGCCGTTAAGCTGCGGGATGATTTCGTACAACTTATCAGCTTGATAAACACAACTTTCAAGAAGATCTTCAGAGAGTTCATTAGCAGAAAACTTTCCATAAACTTAACTACAGTACGTTGAGCACATGTTGTCAACCTGGCTGCTGACCTTTGCAGAGAGTATTCCCTTATACACTTTGCTCATTATCAAGCAATGACTTTTAATAACTTCACATGCAAGCCAACTAATTGCTGTCACCCTCTGCCATGCACTTCTGTACCATGGCAAATATTAAACTTGCAATATCTTCAAGCCACTCAGGAGCATACTTGCAGGGAGGCTCTCCATCTTTCTCAATGCACTTTCAAACACACCTACAGCGCTGCTGTGAGTCAGACAAGAACATTTTCATAAAGCACAGAAAATTGCTCATAATCTAAAAAAAGAAAGGAAGAACCGAGCAGCGGAAGTGTTGGATGACTTAAAATGTGCTGATAACAGACAGGTCACACATGCACGCACACACTCGACAGAAAGACGTCTCTGGGTTAAACAGTGATAGACTTTCATCATCCGATGCCAGTGAACACATGAAGTGATGCGGTGCGATAAACCAACACATGTTTGGATCAGAATGTGAGATAAAAGGAGCAGTTAGGATTCAAGTCACTGAAAGAGCCTGTGTAATCTGGACAAACTGCACTTCTGGGGAAAGAACAGCCACAGCACATCAAAAGGTCAACTGTAATTGTAGTCATTACAGACGTCAGAGTCTACCATGTCCTTAGGAAGGCAAGGGATTCTGGATAAATATATGCACTCACTCATTTATGTCAACAGTAAAAGCATATTTACATTACATGCTGTTTAGTGCCAAAACCATCTGAGTTCACCTAAAGTGTGGAGATGTGCTGCTTTTATCTGTTTCATATCATTGGAAATTGAGCTCTTGCTCAAAACGAGCAACGTGAAGATGTCACTTTGAGCTCTAAGAACCCAGTGATGGCCATTACATAAAATGAATAATTACAGACTAATACTCACGAGCTGCTGTTTAAATGTTTTTCATAAAATCACATGCACATGCCCACTGTGTGTAGCGTCAAGACAAAGGCACTCAGTGAAGCAACCCAAGAATATGAGCTTGAATGCACCATTGTTATGTGCGCAGAGGATCAGATTATTATCTCCCCGACCAGCTGATGCGACACATAGGTAAGACAGTCTGCCTGACCTTCTGCTCTCATTCCCAGCATGTTCCTTTTTTCTGACATCTAAAAGCTCTTTAAATGCTAAATATGGAAGTTTGGACTCATGATTCAATCCCCTGCCTGAAATTATTTCAAACAGCGCAGCATCTGAAGGTCGTGTTTTGATTCCAAGCCTGTTTTAGGAGTTTTCCAACATTTCAACATTCAGATCTGGGGTCAGCTGTAATGTGGAAATCACAGCCGTATGACGGTATATTATTTATTTTCTGGGCATGGTTTTAGGGCATAACAGGGATCATTTGTACAAAAAAGGGAAGCAAACTCAGGGGAAAACACTGATTCAATCCCCTCTCATATTTGGACATGGCTTCTGAAGTACATTTCAAAAGTGCAAGAAAAACATTATTATGTAAGAAGGTCCTGTTTCATCCAATAATATGGGCACCAAATCATTTTTGGCTGTCTTTGGAAGAAGGAAATGACCCTTAAAAGATAAAAGCAGTCATTCTGAAAAAACAAAACAAAACAAAACAAAAAAAAACATTCCTGCAATTATCTTCTAAAGGGTAAATACTGTTTGACTCTTCAGGTGGTTTTATCTTTATCGTTTACCTTCCACTGGAAAAAAAAAAAGCAGTGAGATATGTCTTATGACAGCAAAGCTCTCCAAGTGATGAAAAGGTTTCCATGGTGTCCGTAGGAGGCAGTTCGGCTCATTGATGAGAAAGCACTGACCCCGGTTCCCATGGTCCTTAATGACTACCTGGAAACACTTGGGAGATCTGAGGTTGCTCCTGAGAGGGGACATTGTTCACCTCCTACCCTTTCATCCCCACACCCCCTCCTCCCCTGTGGGTTATGATGGATGTGATCTGAGACGCCCCTGAGACAGCAGAGACGGTGTGGTCAATGAGTTATGAACACTGAGGTGTCTTTAATTAATCGAATGACCTAATAAACTATAACCCAATGTCATTTCAGAGATATAATGCTTAAGACAGGATTTTGTTGGCCATTATTAACTCACACTATTATATTGGCTTGAATATAGCAGGTATATCTGTGCTGTGTCCATCGTTTTACACTAAGTGGAGCTAAGCACAAATAATGTTGTGCACATGTTTCTGTATTTCTCACTTAGGTACAGTATAAGGCCTCCTGTTTGCCAGCTAACTCAGCAGCAGCGCTCGGCAACACTAACATGACTAATAATAATAATAAAATTAGGAATTATATCTACCAAGGCTTTATAGGCACAGCGTCAGCAGTGCTTTTATTATGGGCTTGCACAAAGGTCTTTCCCTGGCAAAAATACAGAGATGGACTGCTACAAAATGCTAAAAAAAAGAAAAAAAGAGTGTAAAACTTCATACATACTGTATATCATACTTACATCATCTTGCTGACTCACCACTGTGTCAGTGATTTAACATCTGGGAAAGCAGGTGTGGTAAGACACAGAGTAGACAGCTTTGGCCCTTGTTCAGAAACAGTTAAAGACTCAAGTGACAGCAGCAAAGAATGTTTCATAAAATAAAAAGTGTGCATATAGGGTCACTTTATAGGCGCTGTCTGCACCACAGTGCAGGCAAGAGAGGAGCACTGCAATAACAGCCAACACCATTTCACTTCCCTGCGTCCCTCAGTGGCCTTCTGCCTGGATTTCTTTATTTATATTGACTTTTAATGGCTCACAGCAAGTCCAGTACAGTAGATTAAAACTGAAGCAGACAAAATATATTTATTAAACTGCAGTATTGGATTTTTAAAATGTGTTTACAGCGTTAATCTTCTGAAGTTAAAATAATAATTCTGGGAAGCCTTTTTAATTATAGCGCAGATTAAGTTATTTAATTTCCTCACGTTATGTAATCAAAGCTGCAAAACAGTATCTCGTCTTCATTTCAAGAACATTTGAGTTCCACTGCAAGATGAGCCTTAAACAGCCCAGAATCAAGTCTTCCAGTCTGAATTCGTTTCTAAGATCATTTAAGTGAATACCTCGCTGAACAACATGTGTGTGCAATCACGTACTTGCTTATTTATTCAGATACACAAATAAAACACATACACATGCTTCCTCATTATTTCAACAATGAATAAGTCTATACTATCTACTTTGCAAGTCAACCTTGGGCCACAAGGAACCAGTATGCAGCGTCCTTGAGAAGTCACTCATGGAAACTAGCTGTTCTGCAGATTCAGATTCTGCAGAAGTCAAATTGTGTGTTGCTGTGCACCTGTGTGTAAATTTATTTGAGCTGTGGAACCTACAAATGCAGCTCAACTCGGACTCATTTAGCAGCAGTACACAGGGAAAGAACGCAACCCACAGCCTAAAGATACATGTTTGTTTATAAAGCCCTAAATGGGCTGGCCCCCTCCAACAACATAATACTGCAGACCTCCTAACCAGGCTCAGAATTCACTTTTATCCACTAGTGTTTGACATGTGGCTGATTTTTGACTTGTGCCTATGCCTGCATTGTGTGTTTTTGCCTATGAGCTGTGTGGATTGATTTTTCTATCAGTGTTTGTTGTATTTGTGATTTTAACTGGTCTGTACAGCACTTTGGTCAACGTCTGTTGCTTCTAAATGTGCTTTATAAATACATTTGACTACATTTGACAACCATGTGGATTGATAGTGTAATAACAACTGCACACATTTCTACCACAGCATTCTTTTTGAAGAACTACGGTATGAACTGACACACACAAGTAATTAAGTGTGTTTGTGTTACTCACGCATGAGTACTCCATGAAGGAGCTGTCTCTGCATCATGTACAGTACGTCAACATGTACTGTACACACGGAAAGCATGGCAATATCACGAGACAACTTTCTGAACACTTTTTTGTGCTTCTGGTTGTGATAATTCTGGGAAATAATGTGCATACTGACACATGACAAGATGAGTCATCCGAGGAGAGGACAAATAGTAACCATTATTATTATTAGTGCTGGCAATCTCACAAGAGATGCTGAAAATATCTGTGGAAGCACAATACCTGAGTTTAGAGAACATATAAATCAAACCAATGCATAATTATCTTGTTTGAATTTTCAGCTATTTACTCCTTCTGTATGGGTTTGATTGAAAGTATGGTTTGACATGCAAAGTGAGGGTTTCCTGTACCAAAACAGACATTCAACATTCACATCTACTCACACTAAATTACTGTACATGTTTGATAAAGATCATTTCTGGCAAAGTCTTTTCAGTGGAGACCTGTGCTAACACACCAACAACACACAGTTAAATGATGCATTCAATTAGGTGGCAGCTTGACTCGGTATGCTGCCATCGAACATGCCAACACTGAGAGAGAAAATATGGTGTGGGATGGTCCCGAGTCAACTCGCTGTCAAAGATAAATACAGACAGATACAAACAAACACAAACATGACAGCGTGTCTGAATGAACTTGAATGTCGGAGAGACATTTTCAGCTCACACACAGCAGGAAAAAAGCAAAGCTGCTTTAGCGGTTCTCATTTTGCTGACGGTGCTTCTTTCCCGGTGAGGCGCAGGCACAGCCTCACATGCCTCCCTCTTTGCTTCTGTCTTCACTGGATTTAACACCTCAGTCCCTTGTCACATTCCTGAGCATATCCAGATAAGTCCCTGGCATTTCACACACTGCTGTGTGCACTGCTTCATAATGCTATACCACCAGAGCTACGCACACAATGTAAAGGTGTATGCAAACATAGAATGGTGGTCTGGGAAAAATATGTCAAACACCTTCCTAATAGTGAGCTGAACCTCCCCCTCACTGGGCAAAAATGAATGAACTTACTTTCAAATGAAAATAACTAGTTAACTAGTTATAAGTTATATTTATAAGTAACTTGCCTGACACTGACCAAAACATATACAATAAACCACCCTCTGGAGTCACCATTATTCCTGCAACTACTAGTAGCAGCACTAGCTCTAGGTAACTGTCTTATTTGTCCAATATTTCACAGGCCGGGGCTAATGAAGACCACGAGGTCACTGACAAATGAAGGTAGAGTGGCTTTGCCTCTATTTTTGAAGCCTTTGTGTGACTGAATGATAAAGACTGGCTAAATGGAAATACTTTCAATTATTACTGAGAGGCCAGATCGGCTTGCACTTCATGACGTGGGCTGTCTTCCTACAAAGAACCTTGAACACAGAGAGAAGCAGCTTCACTAAGACAGCCAGCCATCCTGAACGGCTCATTACAGTGAACAAAGATGAAAAAAGGAGACAAATGGCATGATCTACTTGTGGATTATGAATGAGTCTACAGTTGTTTCGACACAAGATTCTCAGTTCTCATGCTTCTGTGATTCTCCCAGGTCCGGTTACATGTAGCCGATACCTGTCCTTGATTGGTCACAGTGTGTTTACTGGGATTGTTAAAGATGCAGACTTATGTAATGTCACCTTGACCTATGCTAGGAAACTTTCTCAAAGGAATGACAGCTCTCTGCTCCTAGCTACATTAATAGACATAAATAGTGAATTACACAGCTCTGTCCCTCTGTTTTTCTTAATTACTGACAAGCACTTCAACAAAGCTGCAATTGTTGTCACAATTACTGTAGGAAACATTATTTTGGCTCAATCTCTTTTCAGTTTTCTCCACTCATCACGTAAACTAATTAAAAGAATGTTGAGGGAAAAAATAGCCACTTCCTGATGGAAACTGGCTGCAGCCTGCAGAGTGCATGTCCCTGACTGCGTGCTTCTTCTGCTGGGGTCAAGACAAGTGCTATCAACCACCACGCGGTCCAAACAAAGGATGGGCACCGTGAACAAAGAATGCTGACTCTGCACTATCCTATCAGTTGGCCTGAAAGACAACCACTTGCAACAGGAAACAGAGCTACGCAGTGTCCAGTTTCCTGCAAACAGGAGGGAAAAATCAATCTCTCTTTATTTAGATCTCTTTTTTATATGATCCATAAGTTATCATTGCCTGTGTTATTGTGTCTGTTTGTTTACACACCTAATGTAGGATTAATGTAGGCCATATAAATTCTTTGGTTCGTGTGTGTGTGTGTGTGTGTGTGTGTGTGTGTGTGTGTGTGTGTGTGTGTGTGTGTGTGTGTGTGTGTGTGTGCTGACTGAGATCAGTCTATTGTCTGCGTCCTAGGTTTCTGCTTGTCTACAGTATGGTATGTGGACATAAATAAATTATCCAATCCGAGTGCGTGTGAGTGCACACATGGGTATGTGCTGTGTGTTTGTTGCAGCAACATAACCTGAGTACCCTTCCTAAATGTGGAGTAGAGGGAAAAAAAAGGGAGAGGTCAGTACGAACTGCTGATCTTGTGTAGGCTGTAATACTTATCCTGGCATGTGCCTAGAAGTAGAAAATAAACAAAACACTGCACTCTTCTTTGGCTCTGAGTTGAGTGTTCTGGCTGCACGCTTTGTCTTAAAATTTTACTAAGCAGAATTAAGAATGTAACCATTTAAAGGGATATATTTGAATGCTTAAAAATAATTTAGATGCCAAACATGCAAGTCTTATTACCATTCATTATCTCAAAGTCTTGGCAGAATATTAGAAATGTGGCTCCTATACAGAATACTGACCATCCTGTGGCTCAGTACTAAACCTAGGTGTACACACACACACTCACACTCACACTCACACTCACACACTGAACAAAAGAAAAACCAAACACTTGATGGTTAATCATTGCACAGCCTGATTTAAAGTCATTAAGAATGTGCAGAATGTAGATGACAGACAGCTGGAAACAGTGGAGTACTGTAATGTCAAATGAACCTCTGCATGGAAAGCTCAAGGTTACTGGATGGGGGATAAGCCAGCAAGGACATATTTGGCCAAAGATAATTGCTCTTGCTGTAAATCAATGTTGAGAGAAAACACCTAGAGACCAGGAGGTGGAACACCGCTGTGGATGTTAGACTCTCACATGGCTCTACGGGTTTTAAGTGGCTTTTCCAAACTAGCACCTTCAGTAAGAGTATTTTTGAAAAATTTCCACTTCCTACACAGCATCTTGTTAGTCAGAGCTGTGAAAATACTCACATTAATGTACATTAATTAATAAATTCAGTAGTCAAAAATGAAGAGGAGGAAAGGCATTTTTTCCAAGTTTTTTCCAAAAATGTAGGTGGGTAGGTGCAAGATGTAGATAGACAAGATAAACTGTAATCTC
Organism: Chaetodon trifascialis; assembly: GCF_039877785.1. Lineage (NCBI taxonomy): Eukaryota > Metazoa > Chordata > Actinopteri > Chaetodontiformes > Chaetodontidae > Chaetodon > Chaetodon trifascialis. Next base: position 10,691,023 of record NC_092064.1, read on the forward strand.
TAATTCAAATTCATAGAAATTCATATTTTAAAAAGGAAATGCTACTAAACTAGCTGATAATTGATATTCTACATCGATCTCTCTCAGGACAGCCATACAGATGTGTGCACATGTGCACATATGAGTGCGCAGCTGGTAATTATCTTGATATCATTTACACGCACAACATATTCTGGTTTTGTCAGAAAAAGACAATACTCCTACTAAGCCGTTTACATGGCAAATAAAAATGAATCTTCCATTAATATTTGCAAAGATATCCAAAGAGATATGCAGTTTACATGACCAGTATCAAATTCTCAATACTGTCATACTCGGAATAATGGTGGAATATCAGTGTGCATGTAAACATAGTCAATGACAGCAAGCGCAGTCTCACCGTTGGGCTAACTAGTGTTGACAATTCTATGTGCACGAGTGTCAAACAATCAAAGAGTGTTTTTTCCACAGGGTACATGTTATTAATAAATGAAAAACTTAAGTAAATCTGTCAGCTGTGAAAGATTCAGACATCCAGTGTAATGATGCAAGGTCAGTCAAATGTCATTCAAGAGCATTAACAGATTAGCTGCTGAAGGCACACAGGAGTTACGTGTATTATCTGGTGAGCATCATCTACATATACTGTATCTTGCACTGCAATGCAATATGCTACACCGTGTCAGACTGCTCTGTTAAAAAAAACAAAAAACATGATGTGTTTTTCTTCTGATTGGGGTATTATTCCACAAAAGGGGTCTCCACCCCCACTCACCTTGGTGGTGTCATCATGGGAACGCTGATAGCGTTTCCAGCGGCAACCGTAGATCCCAGTGATACATGACAAACACAGCTGGCGCTCATAGACCTGGAGGGGTTGGTGTTTCACCATGCTCCTTCAGTCAGTCCTGCTTCCAGAGCTCTAACATCCCACTGACTACAAGGTATCCTGTGAAAACAGGAAAACAAAACATATGAAATGTTAGCATTAATGTTGATGCAAAAACTGTTGAGACCACAAAAAACAAATGGAACAATCCAACGACAAATCGTGACTGAAGCACACTGATAGAAAACAAATGCAGGCTTGAAAAGCTCCATCCTTTTGATACAAAGACCAGCCTCAAATTAAAACCTTGCATCACAGCTCCTGTTTCCAATGACAACTGAGACTGCTAGGAGCTTTCATCAATATAATATTGGGGGTGGGGGGGATTGAACTGAAAGAGGCTTGGTGAACCGGCCATCTAAAGAGCATCACATTAAATTACAGTGACAATGACTATATCACACAATCAGTGCATATCTGGGCCAAAAGGCAGCATGTAGGCCCCATCTCTCCCTTTTATGTCAGGCCCAGAACAAAGGTCAGGCAAAGAAAAGGCCAACAGGCGTAACAAGTGACATTTTAGCAAAGCCCATGTACTTACAATATAAAAATCAATCCACGCTGCTTTGTACAGTCAAACTTGTGTACAGAGCTTTCCAATCTCCAGATCTTTCAAAAAAATCATCCAACCCTGGTGCCTGCTCCTGCTCCGCCACCCCCTCTTAATGCAAAACACCATGATACTTTAAAAAAACCCCAGCACCACCTTCTCATGCCCATCTAATGCTCTAGTATTGACCGTGGTAGGACGTACCAGGCCGTGAATAATCAAAGTGATAACTCAGTCCTCCCATTAAACTACTGCTGATTCAGCATTGAGGCTCTGCAATCAGCTATAATAACAATAACGATGTTACAGCAGTGCTGACTGCTCTCACAAGTTTACCTCCCTCTCCAGGGACATGATGAGGCCTGCCGTGCTGTGGCTGCGACTGCAAAACACGCATCTCAGTCCAATTTGGGGTCGAAAGGGAATCTTTCGAAGATGCAAACTGTGCATAATTAATGGAGTCTCTCTCTGCCAATTAGAGTAAAATAAAAATGATTGAGTAATCACAGAAACACTGTATTTTGACATGTGATATTCCTTTTTCTTTGCAGTTTGAGAAGCACAGCTAGCACATGGCTAAGTCACATCTGATGTTTCAGAGCATTTATGCATGATAACCACACTCTGCCTGCTGTAATCAGGCTGTCTCAGGCTCAGGGCAGATGCTCATTAGCATCTGCAGCAGTGGCCATGTTTCCTGTCATTAGTAAAACTGCTCTGAAGGAGGGTGGGCCTGACCCGAGGGTATATTGGAACTGGCCCACCCTTGACAGGCAATGTGGAAGGCTGCTCTATGTCTTAGACCCCCTCCAATGAAAATCAAGTTTTTAACCTTGTTATTGTGCCCATATCGAGGTTTTTTTTTTTTTTTTTTTTTTTTAAATGTACCACAAAACATATCAGAGCATAGTCTCCACCATGGCGGAGCGTTTCCTTCTTGGAACTGCAATGTGCTGTGGCAAGCCTAAAAACTGAAGAAGAGAAGCACAAATGAACAGAACTTAAGCTCAAAAATCAAATGAGCCACTGCACTCAAGGACAACACAGTTAAAGCTCCCATTAGAGCTGAACTGTCGCTGTCCAGCGATTAAGTCTGAACTATATCAGATTATCAGGAGGAATAACATCAGAATTGTTTCATTAAATACTGCATTTTAAGTTGCAATGCCTTACTATTTGGACCACCATATTAATCAAACATTGAGTGGTGGAACTGACTGATACAGGACAAACAAAAAAATCAACCGGATGAATGCAGAGAAGCACTTCTCTTTCTACCAGTGGCTAAATACACTATGAGCCAGTGTGTTTGCAGTAATCACCTTATCTGCACTACTGTATTATTGGCCAACATCAAGCTGTCATGCAGCCAACCTAACCGAGTAGCTACACGGCAGTCTGAGGGATTTAGACCATAATCAGATCAGGAACTGCTTGACTACTGGCATAGCAATTATGCCTGTCTGATAGTTCTTCTGAATAAATCATGTCTGTCCAATGGGTGGAGATCACAGGTTTACGAGCAGCAGATTTTGGGTCTGTTGAAGGGATAAAATTAGATTAAAAAAAATGGAAAGTCACTCTTTCTGAGGGTCAAGAAGTTAAAAAAACGTCTCATCTAGTACCAATGGGTGAAAATTAATTGTTTCCATTCCAACCAAACGTGAAATTGGATTCAATTATTTATTATTGATATTGGAAGGCCTGAACTTCAACGATGGTTGAGCGTGATGAACAACTCCCAACATAACGAACAAGAGAAATATGGACATGTGTCTGGGCATGCCGACCAAGCCTTTAAGACTGAAAAACAATCGTGCAGCTGACACAGTGAAGCCTCATTGGTGTGTTCATCAAGGCAAAGTAACAACCACTTTCTACACCGTCATGTTGACACTTGTTGACAAATTATAACGTTCAAACCTGCATCCACAGTAACTCGTGCCATTCACATTACAACCTGCTTATCTTCACAAGCTTCCATTCATGCTACTGTTTCAGTCATGTGTGTCCTCAATGTCAAAAATATCACACACGACATCACTGCTCCTTCAATTGATCTGAACATCAAACAGCCCCTTAATTCCAACTATTTGATGTGGGATATTATCATAATTAGGCAGCACAGCAGCGAGGGCACAGATTTTGTCACCAAGAAAGGGGAGTCTCATCCATCTTTTACTTTGTAGTTAATATGTTCCAACCCCCCTACAGGCTGCATAAAGACAGACAGAAAAGTGCCACAATTAATCCCTTTATCAGCCTGATGTCCTTCCAGAAACTCATCAGCTAAATGTGACCCGGTGGAGATGATTAAAACTTGAACACAATACAATGAATTGGAATGGGATGAATGAAGTTAAATGCAGCATGAGTAGTAACCTGCAATCTCAGAAAGAAAATTATATTCTTCCAAGACTCTGCACTTACACGGTCATATTTTGCCAACATGGATGTGGCACCTCAGGCCACAGTAGGTGCAGAAGTGTGACCACCATGTGGGCCGCACTGTCACACTGAGTCACTGTAACAAACACAACAAGCGAGCCATAAAAGCTGAATTGACTGAGCACAAAATAAGAAAAGATCACTCTCCTGACATACTTTCACATCAGAATTTCAAATAAATATATTTACTTTGCCAAGCCGTTAAACACCTCATGACATACTGTCAGCTACACTGCTACAGATTTAATGAGTGAAATCAACAACATTAACGCAAGTTGGCTGAACTTGGGTGAATGAGAAGAGATGATACAAGGGGTGTACAAAAGGCCTGTATGGCTGTTGCCATCTCTTGTTCTGCTGCCTCATTTCCTCCAATCAAAAGACACAGTGAGGGAAACAGTCTGCAGGGGAGGAAATGCTTCAGCAGTTTCTCAGCAGAAAACAGTGTCTTCTTCTGACCAGGGAGCTGAGGGACAGGCCAAGCAGCAGAGAACTATGGGACCAAAGGCCACTGGTGAAAGGCAAAAGCTCCTTAAAACAACAGCTCTCAATAATAATAATAAAAAAGGACAAGTGAAATATTATTCATGCAGCTCATAAGCTGCAGTTTCAATTCAGCCTTCTCCAAAACGACATGTGTCTGTTCAGTATTTCTGTGGAGTTCTCAAAAAGGCCAAAAGAAAATTACCCAATATAATCCTAACTGTTCTGGAGCCCAGCGATTGCAATGTGGGTTCTAAATTCACACGTGTAACCCATTATCTTATCCTGCAGAGCATCTTACAAAGTTCCAACAAAGAGGTAAAGACAAGGCAAACTTTTGCACACGACGACACTCACACAACAAAAGCTACAAAACTGGAATGACAAGAATTCTGCGATTTTTGTGATATTTCAAAATGTGCATAAAAATATACGTTGATGTAAGGACAGCCAAAGACTCCACGAATAACACAGAGTAAATCTTTACATTCAGAAATTACTTGAATCCAATACAAACTTCCAGCATTAAATTAAGGAATGCAGTTAGTCGACTGCAAATGGGTCTCCAATTAATCTTTCCCTGCCATGTTTGAATGATCTGAGTTGCTTATTGAGATGTGCAATGGATACCAAGCACTGAAGCACCGTGGAGACTTGGCTGAACCATGCGGCATCAGAAGATGCCTGTGAGGCAGTTGATTAGTGACACATGGGTGATAACGCCCATTATAACAAGCCATGAGTGAGTCTTAACATCAGAGCTGTTGAAGCTGGCTCAGCAGTGACATGTTCTGTAAAATGAACCCTACCACCAGACCTGCAGCACAAGACTTCAGTGTCTAGAACAGTAAAAATTATGTGACAAGGGCACTTTGTTCCCTATATCACACCATAGTTTTCACCTCAGCAAATGATTTGATTAAAAATTCTAAAAAAAAGGGGAAAAAAGCAGATTTTCAATTGATAACCCTGAAAGGCTAAAGACAAGTAAGTGGAGATCACTGGCTATGCAAACAGAGGGGAGCACAGATAATAAAGACAGACATACACACTAATGCCGGCTAAGCCTCTCTCTGCTTTCTTTAATTCCTCTTGCCATGTGACAAAGCCAGGTGAGTTTCCTGGGAACACAAAAATCAGGAGACATGTTCTAACTGGTTGTTGAAGATGACATATTGTATGTGTGTGTGTGTGTGTGTGTGCATGCGTGAGTGTGCACACTGTACAAAATATAATTCCTTCAACTGCTCAGGTGAAGCAAGGGGATCTAAGGTCACCAAATTATTATGTTAAGTTTATTCATAAAGGGGGGGGGAGGAGGAGGAGAAGAAGAGGAGGTCTGAGCTCCAAGTTAGACTGCAGAACATACACTAAATCCCAGCAGGAGTTACTTTGACCCCTTTGACTCTTACTCCTCCATAATGCAAACTACTATTATGTATGCCATTTATTAATCTAATCTCTTTAAGAGTCCCAGCTAAACATCTTAGTATATTGTAAAAACTGCACAATAAGCTGCACATGCAGTGGGCACAACACTTCTGAGGTCCTTAGAATAGCGGTTTTACTTGGTTTCTTCTATCTCTGTGACGAAAATAATAATCAGCCAAACAAGCTGTAACCAGCGTGTGCAGACAGTCTAGAAAAACACCCACTACAATAACCACGGACTTGGTGAGCAGAGGATCCTAAAACACCAACCAAGCTGCTCAATATCTAAAGGCATACATTCCCTGTAGGATGTTTTGTCCGAAGAGACCTCAAATTTCCAAAGAATAATTATCATTATGTCAGAGGAGTGTACTCGCTTGATGGAGTAGCACATTACAAGATTTGCTCAGTGTTGTAAATTTTTTTTATCCGAGATTGTCTACCAAATGTGACACATAAATAAATCTTTCTATGATTATTAATATTAACTTTGTGGGAATACGAAAACAAAACCATGCATGTTTTGGCCCAGGCTCTACCACACCCTCCAGTGTTTGCACATTTGCAAAACAAAACACTTGCTCATGAGGTTGAGAAAATGTTGGAGTTCTCTCTCCAGCATTTTTCTTTTACAATCTGCTGTGATACATATTGGACAAATTCTGTTCATTCCTTGCCATCTTTGTGATGTGAAGATCACGCCACAAAGTAACACAATCAGCCAAGTATAGCAACAAAAACATCAAAGGTGTGAAAACCATCTAAACCTCCAGATTAGGTTGCAGGCTCAGGAAAACACAGATAACATACTTGGTGATCTTAACATATTGCGTGTGATGCATTAACAATATAGTGTAATATAAATGAGGCTTTTTCAATTAGTGCTGCAGTTTGTTTATGCCAGTTCTTGTAGGAAGACTCTTCATTACCCAACAGTGTTTCCATCCAATCTTGAATGCAACCCAGCCCAACATAAGTTGCACAATACTAAGTGAACCCAATGAATCATTCCCATGAGTCAGTGTGGTGGAAGGCAAAGAATCAGTGGCCACAGCCTATAGCCCACATCTCCAGTTCGTCCAGAGTCTGACATTAAGTCCCACCGCAAACCACTCTCAAATTGTCTGGTCAGTTATGCCAGTCAGTGACAGCTATTGCACACGTAGAAGGAAGGTGATTTATCACTTTCCCAGAGCCTTTCAGTTACAGGTCCACAGAATGAGGCTGAAACATTAACTCACGAGTAGTATCAACTGGGCACTCCATACACTAAGGGTGTCCAGGCACCTACAAATAAGAGGGTGTTACAATTAGCTGCCTGCTTACACAGATTATGGAAATATGAAGGGAGGACTACTTATTAATTGGCTGCAGGTAAGCAAAAAGAAAGAAAAAAGAAAAAAAAGCACTGACGATGCAGAATTAAATGCATTCTGGCTAACACGCAGTTTGCTCTGATGTTAGGAAAGATAGATGTCAGGAAAATTATTCTTTAAAGTCTTTACTCTTCATTTTCAGCACTGGATGCAACAGGGGAAAAAGGGGTACTGGGTATTGGCAGTTTTGGCAGATAATGAGTATTTATATAACAATCCCCCGTCACTTCATCTAGGCACAGCAGACAACCTGACAGAACAGGTGGCTGTACTTGTGGTGTAAAGTACATCCTTTAAACGGAGGACATTAGCCAGTGTGAGGCAACATATCTATGATTCTCTGCCTGTGCCATTTCTTTGAGGTCAGGTAGCTGACCGTAAGAACAGTCCTTGACATATTCTGCAGTTTCATTTCCAAGCACACAAGACCAGTGGCACAATTAATGTTCAGTAGCATGAATCAATGTTCAGGTTTCTCTTGTCCTCTCAAAGAAAGAACTGGGCATTACGCATTCATGTTGAGAGGCGCTGGTGCCAGAACATCCTGACAAATGAGGACAGAGGGGTACTGCAAAACACTTACATAGGGGCTTTTGGGTGTTAATGTGCTTCCTGCTCGTAATACTGGACAGGTCATGATAGGCATTTAAAGACAATTGATTCTGAAATTGACAACATTTATAGCAATAATCTTGAATAACTGTATTCTCTGTGACAATATGAATATTTTAGACAAAGGCAGCATATTAATAGAACCATTAAACAGATAAGGGAGAAGGCGGCTTGATGAAGCGCAAACTGTTCGAGAGCAATTGGTATCTTCTTGTCAACTCAGCCGAGGAGTCTTCACAGCAGCTTACAATATCCCAGTCATACAATAAACCTGAGATTTTAAAAGACACACTCCAGGGCTGTGTCAAACTGTATGAGGTAGTGAGCAGTGTAATTGTAACTGAAGACCAACTGAGAAATAAGACTTACTGTGAGGGGAGATGCAGCACAAAATGACGACTGAAAATCAGCTTACCACAACATTAGCAAACGGCAACTGGCAATAGAATTACCAAAGCTGGTGGGAGGGGTAATGGCATAAGACTGTCACTGTACTGACACTTAACTCATCAAACTGACAGCTCATCAATCTGAGAAAATATGGGTCAGAAATAATCTGAGGAAAAACTAATCTAATCAGAGTCCATCAGTATTTTCCAACTATAAAACCGACAAAGGGATGTGCCACCAATGTCACTCCATTATAAGATAAAGAGAAAAAGAAATAAATGAATGCCTGGGAGAAGAGGAGGAAATCCACCCACTCATTTCAGTGCAGACAACAGCACAGAGGTGGAAGTGAGTCAAGTGATAAGTGGAGATACTGCTCTCATTCTACTGGCAATGAAATGGATAAAGTAAACAATAAAGCCATGTTAGGAGCTCTATGGAGCCTTGTGGATGGAGGAGTTCGTTGACATTGACTGAGGTGTTTTAAGCATTGCAAATGGAGTGCTTCTCCCCCGAGGCATCCGTCTATGATGTACCATTAAAATAGGAATCTACAGCTTGAACATGTTGTTGTTGTTGTTGTTGTTGTTCTTCGTTTTCTTCTACAAGGTGTCAAGACCAAAGGCAGTAGCATTCTGTCTGACAGGCATGTGTCATGGAGTATGCGGTAAGAGGACCACCCAGATACATGTTTTGGTGCAGAGGCAGAAAGGAAAACATGCAAACTTCACAAAGAAATGCCCCAGTCAACACTGAGATGTTTGAACCCAGCACCTTCCTGCTGTGAGGTGACAGTGCTAACCTCTGATCCACCATGCCACTGTTTAGGCAGCTGATGGTGTGTGGGCTTGAATAATTATCACTTTAAAAGACTGGATGACACAGACTCTTGTCTGCTTAATGTATACCTGCACCATGCTTTCTCATCAACTGCAGTACAGCCTATGATTTCAGATGTCTGGAGAGAAGTGAAGAGAAGCACTCAGGATGGATCCTATGGAGCCGAGTGTCAGGATATGAAGAGACTGTATGAGGAGGCCTGAGCTGAATGCCTGTGTCCATGATGCCCATTCAATTTTTCAAGCTGACAAGAATCCATAAATTACAGCTAAATGCTCTGGTGTAACTTAACAAAATGTGGTTGTGGCTATGAGGCTGTACTTAAGCACAGTAGTGCTTTAAAATTAAAGTTTTGACCTGATGATGGTCCTAGATGGAAAACAGGAGTGTATGCACCAAACTTCATGACAATCCATCGAAAAAACATTTCACTTATAACCACAAATATAAATCTACGACAATATGATTCATATGAATCATATTGTCGTAGATTTATCCTCTGGAGCCCATGAATGTCTGAACCAAATTTTGCTTCAACCCATCAAGCAGTTGCAGAGACATTTCAATGGAAAAGTAAAAATGTTGGCCTGCTAGTGGCAAAACAAGAAAAGTCATGGGCTCACCAAAGTCTGTAGGATTAAACCAAAGAACTGTGAATGTCTTCACCAAATTTTGCAGCAATCTAACTCATAGTTGTTCAGTTAGTTCAATCCGGACCAAAGGTTAGACACATGCTGTTAGAATGGCTGAAAACAGTGAAATAAGTCGTGTAGGAAAGCAGGCTACTGTATGTTTTGCTAATGTGGATTAATCAAACAAATTTAAGTCCCAAGGTGAAAACCGGTTTTCTCACATGTTCTGCTTCTGCAAAAACACAATGTATGTTTGGGAGAGAAACACAGACAGGACCAAAAGGGCAGGGGGATTAAGGGTTTTCTGGAGAGAGGGGTAAGAAGATGGGCACTTTGCCTCGTCTGTCAAACCAACTTGAGTGTGTTGGTGTTATAACCAGCAGCAGGTGTGCGACATCTGGATCCTATATTCAAGCCTTATATGACGTTTTTTTTATAACAGCTTTACAGCCTCGCCTTCATCTGGATTTGATGTTCCTTCACAATGATTATTAAAGCTTTGATAATGAAAGAGAGCTCGGCGTTAATCTTCTACGCTCAGCTTGCCTGACGTATCAGCAGCTTCCATTAAACGGCCTGCTTCACTTATCCAAGCATGTAATTGTTCATTCACTTACCTGTTCATGAAATGCTAAATTAATTTAGAAATTCAAGAGGAAAGTAGGCAGATATTTTTGGATGGTTTTCTACCAATGGCTCCGATAAAGTTAATGGTGCATTTTAAATATCTACAAAATGTATTTTGAGTTTAAAGGCAACAGACAGTCCACACACAGTTCATTACAACCATCTGTCAGAGCTTTCAAACCTACTGAAAATGCTCTTCAACCAAGGCTCTAGTTACTTTTTTATCATTCCCCATAATAGTTACACCTACAGTATTCTATGAAACAAATGTCACTGCTTTCACAGTTGTTATTGCCATAAATTCGAGAGAATAGAGAAAGTATTCTGGGGTTGCGTGCTAATCATAGGTGATGCTGGAGTGCTAATACTGTGGCCTAGAAAACAAACAGCTGACAAAGACATCCGTGGCATGCAGAGACATGATGGGGACCATTGTTGTGGCCAAATGGACAACTCCATTGGCTTAGTTCACACTCTGGCCTCCTCAGTCTAAATTGTTTTCAGTGGCCAAGAGGAAAAAAAAGGATGTGGGTGGACTTGTATGTTTTATCAAGGTGCCATCTGTATGTCTGCATGAGAGCTCTTCACCATCTGTGTGTTGACATTACACCAAAGTCTGTCCTCTACTGCGACTGCTGTCTGAGCCTGGGAGGCAGGGCCACATGAGCAGGTGCTGCCACAGTAAACTTGGCTCTCTGAGAGGGAAACTGAGCTTTGCCCTTAAATGAATATGCTCTTATTATCAACTTCTTTAATTCTATTACAGGGATGATTACACAAAAGCAACAACACTAGTTTCCAAGTTGCAAAGAAATGCTAAATACACGTGCAGTATGTCTCTAGTTAAGAGGATTAGATAATAACCTTAAATGCTTCTTGCATAAAAGGTGTGCTGCAGAGACACCTGAGGCACTAAAGATGTGAAAAACTACAGAGGCTCGTTCTCATCTTTACATTTTCTTAGCTACAGAAGTCATTGTTTGAACTCTGTGGTGGTGGGTCTCAAATGGTGGGAATATTACCAAGAATGAAAGAAAAACAAGCAGACTTGTTATGTAGTCAAGGAGGTATTTTTTGTCTTTTTTCAACAGGGAACCTTAGCTTTGACAAAATAACTGCACCTCCCAGTTTGAGCGCTGGACTTTGAAGGGAGCTCACATTGCACAACTAGCAAAAGCAGCAAACCAAAGCCTCCAGTGGTGCTATGGGGGTTAAAATGATAGCAATTAGCCTTGGAAATTTTACCTGCACAGATAAGGTGAGGCAGAGAAATGAAGTTTTTAAAAATTTCCCAGGCTTTTATTGTGGGCTCCCATTTGACAATGATTTGTTAGAAACCACAGTCCAACATAAAGTGTTCTCAGACAGATTTCATGATCTGCTGTATACTAAACTTTTCAAACGATGTACAATATTATCTCCTGATCTGATACTATCACCATCACTATAATTGGCCACATTTTTAAATCCACTAGGAATTCTGAGTTTGACTTTTGACCCTTTGAGGCTGCTGTAGCTGGTCAGTACGTGTAATGCTTGGATCGTCTTAAGATAATATCGCGGCTGAGATGCTAACTTCCATTAGCATGTTAATGGTAATTTCCATTATGCATTAGCACTGAGCTGTCAGACAAAGTGATAGACATGTTCTCTCGTTCTCTCTCTCACAGAGAGAAGTGTTTCACTCAGCATGTCACCTTGAATCAAAGTATTAGTTACATACTTAACATATGAGAAGAAACATGAATAAGTTCAGGCCACTAAAATCTTTGATTGAAAACGGTGGACTGAAATATACTGATTAAATATGGGATACTACATGTAGACAAAGAGCTGATTTATTACTTGATCTTGCATATTAACAAACGATTTGTGCCATGTTAGCCAATAAAACTTCAACTTGTTGATTATATCGTGCCTTCCTGTCTTAGACATGGTGAAGCAAGGCTCCATCGTGGGATCGCATATCATTGAGTGTGTGCTTCAAAATCCATTCTGAAAAGCCAGTTATTTGTTATTATTTATCTGCAGTTCCATGACACCTTCAACACTCATAAGCCTCACCAACTTCCCAACCAATCAGAGTCAAACCAACTCATATTGTAAAGTTTCATGCACTGCTACTCCTCAGCACCAATTTGAGCCCAACTGTTGCGAGCATGTGTTCCATTACAGCTCCATTACCCCGGTTCAAAGATGCAAAGAAATGCAGAAAAGAAAATTGCCAGCAGTTAAAGTAGCAGAGTGTTGTGTAAAATACTGTTAAAATTATTGTCCTCTTCTGAGTCAAGACTGTTAACACATTTTGTTTATCATTTTCTCACATCTTAAAATGCAATTAGGTTACCCATGACTTTTGCATTAAATGTTTACTATTGCTTTGGAGAGGGGAACCACATGGTAATCGGGCTTTTTTTTCCCATGTGGGTGCTACAAATTATTGCCAAACGCCTTCAGAAATGTGCCCACTCTGGGTGGAGGTTCATTGTACTTACTGGAGGTAGGCTCAGAAGATGAGTGCATGTGAGTGTTTGTGTGTGAGTGAGAGAGGAGCAGAGAGGGCTGGATTTGACCTCACTGCTTCAGGGCAGCCAAAAACAACAACTAATTTTTCAGAGTATATATGAAGGTAGCAAATATCCAGGATATTGCAGCTATTGTAGAATGAGAGTTGGGGATCATTCTCTTCTTAAAAGCAGCCATCTATACACATATGAGTATTTAGTGGCAGTTACATAAGCACAGCAAAGCAGAATGGCTGAAACACAGAATCAATACTAGACTCAATGGACAATGGGGTCAGCTACTGTGTATCAGTGCGCAGTGCAACACCACATGTCTAATCAGCAGCACAACTGCTTTCCAATCAGCAGCAATATACATGAAACTTAAAAGCTAGATAAAAAGAAATGGTGTAAAAGTTCTGAAATGTACATAAAACATTGTGTGTCTAAAGAGAGTCAGTATCTGGTGAGCGGATTGCTGCTGTGAACACAGCACAGTGCATTCCTCTGTGTTCTGACCTGTTATATGTCCCTCTATTCTTTGTTTATTCTCCTAAAACAACATTTATGAAATAAGGGTAATCTTTAAAGCACTTCTGAAGCGAGCCCAAGCCTTTTCAATATGACCGTACATTTTTTGAACACACCTGACCCTGATCCAAGCAAATCTGAAGAACCGTAGATATACATGCCACCATTTTTCCAGCTACCCTCAAAATGTCAACCTTTTTATCATTTTCCCAGTCTGCTGAAACTGGAGTGATCAGGATGTCAAGACTAATGTTTATTTTCTCACGTAGCATACAAGATGAGTTTCGATCTCATGACCTGAAGACATTTTCATCGAAGGAGCCGCCCTCAGGACAGGAGCTCCACTCACTGCGGGGAGGCATATAGTGCTGTACTGTATAGGCCAAAAAGAGGTAAAAAAAAACAAAACAAAAACAACACTCCACTCCAAGGCCCTTCAATCAATTTACAGATGTTGCAAAAAAAAGAAAAAAGAAAAAAAAGAAACAGCCTTGCATAGTCACTTTTAAAGTCTCCTTGAGTCACCCAGCTGCTGAAATCCTGACCAAACAGGTTCTAATCCCTTTAAAAGCAATTATTTACATGCCTCTGGGATGTTAATAAATGTAATCTGTCAACGAGAAGCCTTACTGAAAACAACTGTTAGCTGTTTTCACTGGAAGTGTAGCAGTGACAGATGGGGAAGTGTTAACACAGTCAAGAAGGATCTAACGGCTGGAGACGATGTACCAAATGGATCCCCTCCGATGGCCAAAGTTTGTAAGATGATTAAACTCTGGCATGTTTACTAAAGTCCCTCTGATGAAGTACTGCATAACATAAGTGTACAATGATCTATATGGGAAATCTTTTTTGGAATACCAACATATCAGGAAAATCCAAACCACAATCTTCACCTTCAAAGGAGAAAATGATGGTGTCATGAATTATGCAGGAGTGCTGTGCAAGAGTAAACACACCTGCATGAATCCAGAGTTAGCCTCTGCAGCTTTACATGCGTGCATTAATGTGTGATATACAGAAGATGAGAATGGGAAACTCAGGTGCGTGAATCAATCAAGCCATAGTTTCAACAAAGGGGACCCCAGCCTTCATGGGAGACACAACATCATGGGCGTGTCCCAGGTCTTTGGGTGCACATAAGACCACCAGTGAGCAGTGGGCTAAGTTAAGTACTGAGCTTAAAGGCTGTGATGGATAAAAACACTTGGTTACAGCTAATACACCACTAAGGCCTGAATGCCAAAAAGATTCAGAACAGGAAATATGTAAATGGCTTTGACAGTGAAGAAACATGTCAATCCTAATAACCTGAGGGAGACTAGCTTGTTTTGGCTGTTGTCACGTCACATCAATGTTAGCTAGCGTTACCATGGTAAAAACTCTGACTTCACGAGCGCTATAAACACTTTTTTAAACAAATGGTAACGAGACATGTAGCTGAAAAAATGTTCTGAGAGAAAGAAATGTGTACAGATGTTGCGGGAAAAAGTCACATCCAGGTAAATGTGATAACACAAGCCGTTACACACTCACCTGTGTGACGGCTGCCACCACTTTTCTTTGATTTCACAGATAGCTTTGAGACGCGCGGTGAAGTTGAGGCTGGTAGTCTTCTCTGTCCCCGGTCAAATGTCCCCACCCCAGAGTCAAACGGGGACAACCCGTGTCAAAGGTAATGCGTGAGAGGTGGGTGGCCAGTAAATTCTGACAGAGCCCAAGTTTTACGCCGAAAACAAAGAAGAAAGGAGCCGGGAATTACGGGACGGTGTTTGGGGCTTCGGTCTCGCTACAAGACGTCCCGTCTCATTATATTCAGTTACTCCGTCCTCTGGGTTTTTCGGTCCCCTCCGTAGGTGAAGCGTGCGTCCTTGTCTCTTTGTGGGCAGCGGCACATCCACCGGCGGGGTTCTTCAGTGGTCTGAATGGTGGGAGGAGTGTATGTCGGTCTTTTTATCTCCGGCCCTCCTGTACAGTGACAGAGCGTCACCAAGCTGACTTTACTCCCGGTCTGCGCGTTCACGTCACATCGAAAATACGCGGTTGGCCGGGACTGCTGTGCCGTTCTTGCACCTTAAAACCCTTCACGTCATTCTAATTTTGCGGAGTTAAGAACATTTTCAAACATTTAAAGGTGTTTATGAGGTTTCAGTACTTGTCAGTTCTAACTTCCACATTGAGAGAAATCTAAGACAAACCGTACTAAACTAGCCTTACTACTTTCGCCAGTCGACAGTTTGTGCGCAAGCAGAAAATCCGATGCGCCGGGAACGCAACATCGTGCGAATATCATTTAATTCAAAAGGACATTTTTGTCAATCGGTTAATTATTTTAACAGCATACCTAAAATACCTTGCTGATACTGAGAGATAATGAACACAATTCAGTTTCGATTATTTGAAGATTCAAGGTTATGAACAGCTACGCCCGCTCGGAAGGTGGAGTGTTTGTTAATCCCACACACACCCAGAAGTGCTTTATTTCTGTCAAACCATTCTCGTGTTCCAATTCTATTTCTCATCTTTTCATTCCCTCTGATAATTTTTTTGTTGTCAGGTTACTTCTTTACATGCCATGGTTTTTTTTAATGATTTTTGTGAAATTAGATTTTTGTAATTATTATACAGTTAAACAAGTGTTGGAGTATCATTGGAGAACATTACATCTGATAGAAGTAAAAGAAAGAAATAGTGTTTCATTGATCCACCAGACAAAAAAAAAAACAAAAAACAAACAAACAAAAAAACATGAAGAAGTAAACAGTCAAACCACCAAAGGGGTCACTGACCCCCTCCACCCTCTGTGTTTTCCCTGTTCAGACTTTGCCACTTTCTATCATATTGATACACACCACATGACTCATTCAACGAAAATGATATATTGATTGTTGTCACAAGAACATCATCTGTAGTCACAATCAGAGACAGCATGTAATGACCAGCAGATGACTTGCTATTGACCAACTGACACACACTGTAACACATTTAGTATTTACCCTTATTTGTCCTATTAGTTGTATACAAGTGCCACTGATAGTGCCACAGTGCTGGTGTGTGATGTCAGATGTTGACCTCTTATATGAGGAAATGATGTTCAGGAAATCAATCAAATCACATGTTTGCCTCGCAAAACATTTTTTCTTTGTTAGTTGTATCAATTCTGATATCAGCAACCACATTTTAAACACAATTCAGCACACTGAAAACATTATACCCATACAGTGATGTGCTGTGCTGTCCAAAAGTGGGAGTTGGTAACATTAGAAAAGAGAGAAAAGGAAAGTTGTTTAAAAGGTAAGAAACCCAGCGGAGCGGTCCACAGCCCATCGTTTTTCACTGAACTGCAAACATTAATAATGTTATCTGTCATCCTTCTGTCAGCAATTTATTATTTGGCATGAAGGATAGCTATTTAAGTTGCTGTTTGTCAGCTACACAGACAAACTCCAGTATAATCAGAGAACCCGGTGAATCTCATCCAGACTGTGCCGATTGTCCCAGACAATGACAGGTGGTCAGCAAATCTCCAGAGTGTGAAGTGACTCAGCAGCAGATACAAATACAGATGCAGTGTTTGAAGCGCTCAACCATTTTCAGATCACTTGCATTTAATTGGCTTGGCTGAGCAGTGGAGGAGTTGTGGTTCAAAGGAGCAACGGTTCAGATTTATCACCAAGGAAACAGTCAGCGCGGTGATGCTACCAGATACCTCAGCAGTATTCTGATGGAAATGAAGAGTTTGTGCGTGTGTGTGTGCCTTTCTCAAGCTCTGCTACTTAAAACTGCATTCACACCAAACACCAAACCTTTATCCTTCTGGTAGATTAATGTGGAAATGATATCCCCATGCTCACATCCATACAGCTGCTCCTGCAGGCACACACACACACACACACACACACACACACACACACACACACACACACACACACACACACACACACACACACACACACACACACACCTTGACATTGTCTCTCCATGAGCATCAACAGGTGGGGAAGAAGGGAAATGCTCCCCTCAGGATCATTTCCTGTGGCATATCCCTGTTTGATGTGGCTGACCTGGGCTTCCCTGCTCCTCTCTCCACAGGTTGGTATTAGTCAGTAGCTCCAGCTGCTGCACTTTGTTATGAGCTCCACCCAATTTAAAATGCCAACCGGCCTCCACAGGCAGGAAAGGGAGAAGGGCTGGTAGGGGTCTCCTTTGCATGTGGTGTTATGTAACACAGCAGGGTCGGGAAAATACTGCTGCTTTCTTAAACTGACTGGTGCAGGGAGAGAAAGAACAAAGACAAGATAACGAGAATTCAGCGCCGATAGTTAGACTGTATCGTCCCAATGCCAATTCAACAGCTTGTTATAACTTTGAAGGTCTGCTGGAATTTCACAGCAGGCTGCGTTTTGTTCACTGCAGTCTGACGGGGCATTGAAACAGCACTAATTAATACTTTATAGATCTCTGGAGGAAGTATGAAGCTTGTTAATTTGATCTGAAACAGTCTATCCAATATATATGTATGTGACAAGGATCCCACTGAGGCAAATGCTCATGTGTTTTAGTGTTTTGATTTTGATTTTCTTTATCCTACCCACACAGAAAATATGTCAGCAGAAAAATGTGTCAGCAGAAAGTGGAGGTCACAGTGTGTGTTCCGCTTATTGACTATCATCAGAGCAACTTGAGTTGTCTCTTCAAAATGTCATGGATTTACTTGTCATACTTAAAACGGTTTGATATTTCCATGGCTGTAGTTGCACAACTTAACCTTCTCTGGTAAAGGCGGTGTAGTTTATTTGGTAGCTTTGCACCCCATCTAGTGGCTGTTAGTCCACAATGCAGTGAAGCAGTAGGTAGAGCAGCCACAGTGTTTGGCAACTAATTCAAAATCGTTTCCTTGGGTTCTTCTGATTTTGTACACGTCCAGTGTTTTTATCTAAGATGTGAGACTTCTTCACAAACTTCAAGGGTTAGTGGATGTCTCTGGCTCCTGGACAAAATTCCTCTTTTCTCATTTTTTCTCGTGCTCACAGCACGCCATTAAAAAATGCCATCCGAAAGAAGTCAAATTTAAAACTCTCTAGAGTAAAAGAAAGAATATAAACTTGAATAGAAGCTTAATTAAGACTTTAATTAGTATGACGAGAACTTTGAGGGCCTTGGATTAAGCTTTCAAACTTTTGCTACCAGGGCTCATGTTCAGTCAGTATTAAAACCATGAGAAAGATTGTGCTGCTGCCTTGTCATCCTCAAGTTAGATCCAAAATACAGTTTGTTACTATGCACAAAGTGACATATGAAGCAGAAAGTGTCTGCATGTTCTTTTTTTTTTTTTTTTGCCATGAATTATCCAACTACCTCTTGCACAACACTGTCATTATTTTTCATTTTGACATTTGGATGTCTGTATAAAGTTGAAAAAGTTCAACAAAGTTCTGCTGCTCGTAAACATTTCTCCGGTCTTACGTCATCTGGCAGCTGTGCTCTACGTCCCTCAGTGGAGTCTTTGTGTCAATTCCTGCATAGTCATGGCTGATGACATGTCATATTTAATTTATGTAATCTATAATCTATAAAACTGTTCAGGTTCTTTTAAGAACTTTTTGTCTTTTGACAGATTAAACAATCAGGAGAATGCTTGAAACTGTCTCCGGTACACCTGGACAGAGTTTACAGCACTGGAATCAGTAAACAATAATTCAGACCACCTAAAGAGTACATTCGAGAGGAAGGGTTAGCAAAGATATGTCTGTATGTATGTAAGAGATAAACAGAAATAGAGGTGTTTAGAAAAGCTCTTAACAGTAGCAACAGGCTGTCAGAGTCCTATTACTCTTTTTGTTTGAAGAACTAACACAGATGGGCGACCTCCAGTGTGAACTGAGCTTCTCTGTTTGTTCACAACACCACATACTGTAGGTCTGTGCAACTGCATGAGCAGCTGGCTGACCTAATAATAATGGTGACTATTCCAATCTACACTTCCTACTTTAGGTATATTTTGATGCTAAAACTTTTATACTTACTTACTTACTATGTACTTACTGAAGGATGGTTTTTAATGTAGGACTTTGACTTGTAACGGAGTATTTTTACACTTTGGTACTGCAGCTTTTACCCAAAGGTCTTCCACTTCCTCCACCGCGGTTTAAATCCAAATGAATAGACTGAGATTAGTGCTGACTTTTTGGTTGCTGCAGTTATTTCAGACTCGCTCTACCCTCTGAGGTCTGTCGTTCCTCCTCTTACATCAGACTCTGCCGGAGAAGCAAACTTTTGAGGGCCTTTACAATTTTCAGTCGGTGAAACATTGCATCATTTTGTGTCGTGCCTGTAGCTTTTACATCCTTCCATACTGTAATTTAAAGGGGAAAATTGTGGAAAGTGCTCGACACTTGTTCAAGCTCTCACAAACACACACACACACACACACACACACACACACACACACGCACACACACACACACACGCACACACACACACACACGCACACACACACACACACACACACACACACACACACGCACACACACACACACACACACATACACACAGTGTTTATTCAGGTAGTAGAAAGGAAGTGCTAATCCTGAATGACCCCTGAAACACTCTTACGCTTCCTTAAAAAAAACAACAAAGAATTAACAGGTCATTCTGTTTTTAGCAAAAAACACTCTTGAATGTGACAGCAACCTTTCTGCAAAGCACACACAATAATGTAGTATCACAATCGTGTGTGCCTAATACTTAATACTTTATACACTTTATTGATGCTGCTGTATATTGGAATTTCCCCTCGTGGGACTACAGTAATAAAGGAATATTGAATTGAATTGAGATTATGTGCTGTTACATAATTAAAGTCCCCGTATCGTGCAACTATGCAGTCTTTTTTAATTGCATGTCCCTGTATGACTCCTCTCCTTCCCACATCATGCATGCTTGTCGATGTTCCAGGCCTTTGCCTCACATTTATACACAATGAAGGAATTGCCGCTTTAGAGGACCTCGTGTGTGAGGAGACCTGTCCAGACTTGCTTGACCCAGAAGTTGCCTTCACTCTGCAGATGCTGAGGAATTTCAATGTGAACTGTTGCTCCTGGGGCTTTTTAAGAATGACAAACACCCCCTGAAGTGAGGGAGGGGGCTGCAATCCTGCTTGTGTCAGACCTTTTATAGTTGAAATTGGTAGGTGTCCCCAGAATGAGGGTCATATATATTATTTGAAATGACATGACAGGAGTTGTGGAGTTAGAATTCAGGGGCAATTTCCTCAAAGTTTTGTACAACTTTCCGGATATTTATCCCAACAATTCACTAAAACGAGATGCCACTCATCATTGGGGGATTGAGAGATTGCTGGAATTCCTCTGGTTGGAAAATAGTTTGTGTCAGACACCAAGATCAATATTTTATACTGCATGTAATGCAGAGTGGTAGCTCATCCTTCAGATGTCTTGCTCTGTCCTTTTGGTGGATATGATTGTGACAAATGTTTCATTGATCCCTGTAGATCAGAAAGTAAAAAAGTTAATGCTGTGACTATCATTGGTGTTTAAGTTAATGCTGAGCAGGGTTACACAAGTACAAATGTTTCTAACTTATTCCATTTAAAATGTCCTTGCATGAACTGAGAACGGAGGTCCTGTTCAGGTCACTGCAGTTTTTACGACAGTGGCCCTTTTTAACAGCAGCCCCATCCTTTAATCACCCTGCAATCAGCAGCTGAGTTGGAGAGACGTGGCACTGCGGGGGTGGGTGCGGGGCCGGAGATCCTGCACCTTCTGAGAGGCCCAACAACTGAGGCAAGTTTTTGAAGTTCTGGAAGATTCCATTTGAATCACAACATCTGTCTAACAAAGAATAAAATCCTTGCTTTTCTAGTGACATTTGCAAACAATGTGCCCATTTATTGATGTCTTGTCTAGTGAGGTTGCAGAATAGTGGTGCTCCACAGAGGTTTGTACACTCAAACTATAAATGGCCATGAAAATTGTGTTGTTATACCTCATGTTTTCATGCACAAGAATCATTCTGTTCAAGTTAAAATGCATCTTATTCTTTATATTTTACATGTGATGAAACCAAAGTTCCAGATTGAGTCAGCAAGCAGCTTTAGGACCTAGGGGCTAAGTGTGAAGTCTGTATGTCTGCAGCCAACGCTGACCAAGAATCAGATTTTCTCAGCGTTCCTGTCTGCAGCCAGTGCTGGGAAAGTTTCAAGGCTGAGCCCAGACCAGCGGAGAGAAGTTAGCTCCCCCTCTCTTTCTCTGGTTCCAGGGGGGACGTCCCAGTTCTCAACTTCCTGAGGAAAGACATACACCCTCATTTGAATATCCCATTCCCACTTCTAGAAAGTTCTCTCTCTGGATATATAAAGCAGGAGACTGTGTTACAGTAATACTTTCCACAGGACACAACTGAAAGAAGAATCCCAGCGAATCTGTGCCAGGTAAGGATTAGAAAATAAGTCTTTGTTTTCAGAAAGGCATGCAGAGGGTGAACGTGCTGCTTTGTTTTAGTGGTTTCAAGTTACAGACTCCTTTTGACCAGTCTTAAATCTCTACTATCTCTCAGGATGTTTGACCTGCACGCAGAATGTTTTAGTTTATCTCTGGAGAAAAAAGAGCAAATCTTTTTGCAGAGCTTGAAGTTTTTAAACTTGTCCCAGTACGATGATACTAACACCTTGTGCCTCCTGCATGTCACTGCTTTGCAGTCTATTTAAATGTGTTAAGTGCTATCACATGCACTGATGCGAAGTACCTCATATGAATTCAGTCTGGTCTTTTGATTAACTTAAATCCATTACTTTTTGACGATGAGAGGTTCAACCCTGTCCTCAAGAAATCAGTGCTGCTTGACTGTGGCACTGCTGGTTTTTTCTGGTTCACACTAAGCCAATGAAAAAAGTGTACTCGTCTGATTGTGAATGAGTGGTGACTAACTTGTACAATAGCTTAAATGTTTTAGTCTAAAGGTTGAAAGCTGGGAAATAAGAAAAAAAATGAGCCAACACAGAATATACCTCCTTCAGAGCCTGTATAATGTTTTACTGCCTGCTCTGTGGAGATTACTACATACATTACAACATTTTTTGTCTTCCAGAATGAAAATCGCAGACATGAAAACACCTCAAGGTATCCAAATATGATGAAAAGTCATTTCTGCTCTGTCACAAATATGCAAATACAGATATTCAGACCATATATCTCTGCACTGAGAAAGGTGGAGAGGGCTTAGTAAAATGTCTACAGATGCTGAGGCAGCTGGATAATTACAGCCTCATGTATTTAAGTCCTTTGTTTGAACAAGTTTTGGGATGAGTTAGATATAGCCTGCAGGCACACACCCTGCCTCTGGGACAAAAGATGGCTCACAGTGCCACTGTAGAGAACATTTAAAAGCATCAAAGACTAGACTGCACGTCTACTCAGTGAAACACACTGTTTTTGGACCTCACTTCTTCTGGCTGAAGTAAAAGTCTATAAAAAAAAATCTAAGTGCTGACTTCCAACAGTTTGCATCAATTTCAATAAAGGTAGAGAAGAGAGAGGCATCGGATTTCAATCTCGACTCAGCACAGAGCTTCACTCTGACTGGATGGCAGCTCCTGCTGTACAGCTGAGGCTCAGTTGCTGTTGACGTGGCAAGGAACATGTCCGCCTGAATCTGGAGGCATTCCCGAGCTTCTTTGTGGGCTGAGCCAGCCCTGCCCCTTCACTAACAGCCTCACATCCCTTTTTGATTGTATTGAATTAAGACAGCCCTGAAGATATGTGCCTTCCATCTCAGACTCAATACACATTTCTGATTTATTTGATTTTAGGAAACCAGTCCAGGCTAAGTAATGTGAAGCTTCACTTTTTCTTTCACTCTGCTTTCACAGGCTGCTACAGCTGCTTTTGGAGACAGACAGGATGTGGATGATGAACACCGTAGCGCTCTGTCTGCTGGCCCTCGTGGCCTCTGCAGAGGACAAGAAGCTGAGCAGCCATGCCACAACACTGGCTGACAGCAGCGCCAATCTGGCCTTCAGGTCTGAAACCCATATATTACTATATCATGATTAAGTGTACATCACGATAGTGCTACATTTTCTTTGGCTTAAGACTTAAGATATATTTTTTGGGTAGAACACAAGCAAATAATCTTTGTTGCCATTTTGATTTAGCCTGTACCACAACATGGCAAAGGAGGGTGATACGGAGAACATCCTCATCTCTCCTGTTGTGGTGGCCGCCTCTCTGGGGATGGTGGCTCTTGGCGGCAAGGCCAACACTGCCTCCCAGGTCAAAACCGTCCTCAGTGCTGACAAACTGAAAGATGAGCATCTGCATGCAGGCCTGTCCGAGCTGCTCACTGAGGTAAATACACCGATATCAAAAACTCTGTGGAAGACTTTCAACATGTTATATGTCTCAGAATTTGGAACTGATAACATTATTTTTCTGTCCTGCCTCTTCAAACTAGACCCTCAGTGTTTTCTATATTTTGCTCATTTGTCACTGTTTATACGTTGCTCCTTCCCAGGTGAGCGATGCCAAGAAACGCAACACAACCTGGAAGATCAACAACCGCCTCTATGGCCCCAGCTCTGTCTCCTTTGCTGATGAGTTTGTGAAAAGCAGCAAGAAGCACTACAACTACGACCACTCAAAAATAAACTTCAGAGACAAGAGGAGTGCAGTGAACTCCATCAACGAGTGGGCTGCCAAGTCGACAGATAGCAAGCTGCCTGAGATCACCAAGGATGTGCAGAACCCAGATGGAGCCATGATTGTCAACGCTATGTTCTTCAAACGTGAGTAGCTTTTCCTATTCTTGTAATGTTTTTGTTTCTGATCATAACTGAAACGCGTGGATATGTCAAAGGATTGTGCAGATGTGTGACTGAATCCTCTGTGTTTTGTCCCACAGCTCACTGGGATGAGAAATTCCATGATAAAATGGTGGACATGCGTAGTTTCCTGGTTACCCGCTCATTCACCATTGGGGTTCCCATGATGCATCGCACAGGTGAGATTCTGCAGCATCTCTACTTCTGACCTTATCCTTTTATGTCGCTAAAATTGATTCTACCAATAGGAATGCAAGGAAGATGTCTGAGTTATGTGCTCTTTACAGGTCTGTATGACTTCTACGAGGACACAGAGAACCGTATCTTTGTGCTGAACATGCCTCTGGACAAGAATCAGGCTTCTATGATCCTCATCATGCCCTACCACCTGGAGCCCCTGCAACGCCTGGAGAAACTCCTGACCAGGAAGCAGGTGGACACCTGGCTTAGCAAGCTGGAGAACAGGGCTGTGGCCATTTCCCTCCCCAGACTGTCAGTGGATGTCAGCCACAACCTGCAGGTAAATGGTGGCACTTTGATGGATCAACGATCGTAACAATATAAGGTTACAAAGCAGACATCCAAAAATGAACCCTTTGACTTGAGCAATTCTCTGTCTTTTCCAGAAACACCTTGCTGAGCTTGGTCTGACCGAAGCTGTGGACAAAGCCAAGGCTGACTTGACCAACATCTCTGGAAAGAAGGACCTATACCTCTCAAACGTGTTCCATGCGTCAGCCCTGGAGCTGGACGTGGATGGAAACCCGTATGACACCAGTATCTTTGGCTCTGGCAAGCTGGCAAACCCCAAACTTTTCTATGTAGATCACCCCTTCATTTTTCTGGTGAAGGACAATAAGACCAACTCCATCATGTACATCGGCAGGGTGGTTAGACCTAAAGGAGAGAAAATGCGTGATGAGCTATAGTGTTAATGTTGTGAATTGTGTCACGTAGCTGTGTAATTTGTGAAATGATGGCAGGAAACTTTACATATTTCTGGTATGTCTGTTACCTCATGAGCACATTCCAACAGGCACTCTGTGTACTGAGTATTTGAGCTGTTTTTAGACACACTAAACCTTCCAAAGGAACAATTCTGCATAAAGGTGTCAGCCTTAAGCCATTTTGGATTGAATAACGGTCTCAATTACAAATATGAATTTGAAATTTACATAAACAACAGTTGGCACAGCACACAGCATGCTTATATTAAGTATGATCTCTTTCATTTCACCCTGTCATATTTGGCCACAATCCATGTGTGCTTTCTTGCATTATCTTTAACGTTTAAAGAAAAAAGGATCTTTGCACAAGCTTATTGAACAGTTCTGTCCCACTCCTTCTTCCACACTCTCACTTTTTACCAGTCTGCACTGAATTGTTCCTCTGCACGAGGTGAGTCTGCAGAGAAAAAGTGGCAAACGCCTGATGTTTGCCTTGTGTTCACTTGCCATCCAGTCTGTCATCCTTGTTGCTGTAGGTATTTTCCACAGAGAAGCTGCAGGAATTGTGTGATCACGGAATAATGTGTTAATTTTTCAATAAAAACAAAGAAAATGATTCTTTTGTGTGTTTTCTACTTTTGCAAAGTACGTCTGAATACCGTCCAAACGCAGTTGATACAGTCCTCTGGAGTGCTGACCATAGGAATGTGAGCTAGAATTAACATCTCAGAGAAAAAGGAAAACAATCTTTCCAGTCGGCTGGAGGTCAAACAGTCCTCCCAGGTCTGGAATGTGGGGATTTGACGCTGAAGGCCTTTCCTTATATTGCTCATCTGCCATAGACAACTATGGCAGAACTATGGCAGAAAAGCAACCTCCACAGCTCGAAGACTGGAGTGCAGGGTACTCATGGTGAGAGGGTAAACCCAATCTCCTACTATTCAAACACAGCAAATAGACAAGTGTAGGTTGACAAAAGAATCCAAATGAGTAGTTTTAAAGGTGATTTTTACACAGCCTATTGTAAGACTCAAAATTTCATCACAAAGGGTCAAAGAATGCAAAAATAGTCTCTGTTACAAAACAGAAATACCTTTGGAACAGACCAATGCCTAAAGGATTTCTCTGTTAGAGCTAGAGCATCACCCTGTGGCTGCAAAAAGGAAAAGGACTGGTTCCACTATAAAGAGAGCCAAACAATGTAGGTGTTACAAATCAGTGATTTAATTACCTAATGATGTCATATTTACATACACCTTGTATTTTGCATTGCAGTGATAACATACAGGACAAACAACAACATATAAATAATACAATATACATGTTTCTGACTGTGCTGATGTTTTGTACGCCAAGCATGAATTAAGCTGCTCCGATAGTCAACTTTAATATGATGAAATGCAGGGGACTTTTTCCACATTGAAGCAATAGTAATTAGAATAATAATTGGCTATGGTCAGGCCACAGGAGTTGAGGTAAAAACAGTACTTTCACAAATACACTTGTATCAAATAACATTAGATGATATTATTATAATCTAGTGTTCAATTAGTTTCAGTGTGTTTGCTCTCAAGTATTCCCCTACACCTACATGCCATTTCTAGTAAACTGCAATGAACGTGTTGCTTTTTATTGTTACTCTGGATCGATTCATTCAATGAAAATATCTTAATTTGAACACTAGATGGTGCTCTTAACATCTCTCAGACACATCATGCACCTGTGAAGGAAACAACACCTGAGTTTCTGGGAACACAAAAGTCTTTAAATGTGACTTAATGGGACATTAATAAAGTGGGACATTCCAAAACAGCATCTGTTGTGGAAAACCAGCTGCATTTTACACACAGTTTGCTCTCTTTAACACAGAGATAACCTTTAATGGGTGCGCGTGCCTCACAGCAAGAAGGTCGCAGGTTCGATTCCCAGGTCGGGCCTTTCTGTGTGAAGTTTGCATGTTCTTCCCGTGCATGTGTGGGTTCTCTCTGGGCACTCCGGCTTCCTCCCACAGACCAAAAACGTGCTCATTAGGTTGATTGATGACTCTAAATTGCCCCTAGGTGTGAGTGTGAATGGTTGTGTGTATGTGCCCTGCGATCGGCTGGCGACCGGTCCAGGATGTACCCCGCCTCTCGCCCGTTGACAGCCAAGATAGGCTCCAGCCCCCCTGCGACCCCGAAAGGGATAAGCGGCATAGAAAATGGATGGATGGATGGATTTGTGTACAAGAGTTACTTTGTCATCACAAAGTGAAATTTAATTTGGGGATATTTTGGTTGGTGTTATTAATAAAATTGCTATGTTGGACAAATCCTTTCCTTAATTTATGACTTTGTATTACAGGTCTTTGATTGATAGCAAACAAACACCGCAGGAGAATTTTTGTGCCACGTAGCTCAAACAGCCAATTCATTGCAATTCACTTTGACTGAACTGTAGGATTATAGGTGCTGACACCAAGTGTTCCGACATAACATGTCAGTAGATCGAATCCATCACTGAAGACTTTGGAAACAGCGACATGTTTCACTGAAGGGTCTTAAAATCATATCAACTATAACAGAAAAGAGAAAGGATCATCATTTTCCTTACTTTCGGTACTTTCCAAACACTATCAGCCTTTCATTAATGTAAATAAAAGGATGACAGCTTAATTTTAGGAATTTGTAGGAATGGGCTCACATGGACTTGACTGAGACTTTCATGTCATTCAGCTCTAATATAGTAGAAGTTAAGGTGGCAAAAATTCTCTTTTTCTCCTTTCATAATCATATACAGTAGCAGCCTTTGCCTTCATCTTTGGAGAGCTAATAACATATAATATTCAGCCTTAGCTGAGTAGCAGCCCTGGCCCTGCAACTCTATTATGAGCTTTCATGGCAAACTAAAAACAGATATTATCACCAGAAAATAAAACATTTCATTTTGAAATAGGCGTTTGGGGCGTTCAATCTTCTGATGGGTGACCCTCTGGTTGCCCTGAAATAGGTGACCACTCAGTGGCCAGTGAGCGCAGAGGAGTGAATGAGTGCGTCCTTCACTGAGGAGCACTGCAGCTTCCATGTGCGTAGACAGGTAATGCAACAACTCTCATTACATTAGCGCCGTCGTGTTCTGCTGCGCTGGCTGCAGGCAGATTAGCCAGCCAATGGACAATCCTCTTAAACAGGTCTGCTTTAAGCCACAGTGGGAGGCTGGGTGGTGCTCTCTATCTTCTACCTGCCCCTCCCAGCTCTTTGTCTCTCTCTTTCTCTGGATGTGTCCTCCTCTCCTCTGCTCCGCTGGTTTGGTTTTTCACATCTTTCCTTCTCTTCCTCTCGTTCAGATCTTTTTGTCCACCTGCCTGTTGGCCTTGCGAAAAAGGGTCTTGATCTCCTCTGTCACCATCTCCTGCCAATTGTCCCTATCAATACAGAGGGTGGAGTTAAGACCAAAATTGCTTTTTACAGACACATTTGTTTTTAAACTGAGGTGTGCGATTCAAAGACATGAAAATACTATGCAAGCATACCACAAAGCAGACATAAACACAACAAACACTGCCAAAAAACACAGCAAAATGAATGAGAGTTAATTATGAAAATGTGCCAGCCGGCCACAATAAAAGTGAATGAACTAAACAAAGAGGGCCTCCCCCAATCTGCTTAACAAGACATGGAAGGTGATAAGATCAAGAGAATAATGAGACTAGTAGGTCACAGGGCAATCAGTAAGACTCAAGGATCAATGCACGTGCAGGCTCAGAGGCTGCATTTGGTCACATCAAACCGACAGTCACAGCAACATCTCCACCACACAACACCAGCTGGCATGCAGGGCTCTACCTCCTGTGTTCAGACTACGAAGGTCAAGCTTTTTTTTCAGCTTTCTTTCTCCGGTATGCAGCTATATCCTCAGGGTTCAGGCCGTGATTGTCTTCCCTGAAGTCACATTCAGATAGTTGCAATTTACATGAGTTGGATGTCTATCAGCAGCAGGAAGCAGTTACATGTTTGCAACCCTGACAAAATGTAACATTCCTTAAAATTTATCTGCAAACTGAACTATGATAAGCATTCATTTCTGCCAAGGGCGGTCTCTTGAAGACACGCTAGCAAAACTATTTATACAATTTTAAATGAGATGGAAGGTGAGTCATATTCAGTTATCATGTTTGAATTCAGCCATACTAAAGGTGCACAGGGTGACAGTAGGGTGGTGCTCTTACCCTGGTTTGATCTCTGGTGGTTTTGGCAAAGGCTTTGTAAAGTTAGTTTTCCCCACAAGCCAGTATGTCTCTTCAATACCTTTACCCTGAAATACAATAACACATAAATTGTTAGACTAAAATATTTGTCTAAAATATTATGTTTATAATTGAAATGGGACTGTTGCGTTACCTTCAGCTCTGTCTTGCCTCTGACTTCTATTTTATAGCCCTCATTAAGAGAATGGAGGATCTTCACAGTGCTCATATTTACGTGGATTCTATAAGCTGAGGCATGAAGAGCAGAAGAAAACAAAATTAGACCAGAGAAAAACAAGAAACAACATAACAAAGTATGGCGTGTGTACAGGACACTCACGCAGCCCAGTGGATTCCATGCGAGAGGCGGTGTTGACCGTGTCTCCAAAAAGGCAGTACCGAGGCATCGTCAGACCGACCACCCCAGCTACACAGGGCCCTGGAAACACACAGAAATGAAGCAATTAATTTAATACCATGGCCATGACTATGTCAGTACATTAAAAACAACCCAAATTTTTCAGACAAAAATGAAAAGAAAATCACAGGGAGCAGAAAAATAGGAGCGAGTACCTGTGGCTGAAAGCTGTGGCAGCCTACAAATATCTTTTCTGACTTTAGGGGTGATGTATGAGAAAAGTCTCCTCTGAGGTGGGCCATTATCAGAAAACAAATAAGCCCCACGGTCAGCCTCATATTCACTGTGGTGCACAGAGGTGTGCACAGGTGCTCCAGCTTTAAACGCTGCATGCTGTAAACAGAGTGACGGACACTCTGGCCTTGTACCGTCTCACCTGAGTGGATTCCTATGCGTATCCTGACGGGCACGTCTGGCATGTGCCGCATATGGAAGGTTCCTACTGAGCTGAGGATGTTCAGAGACATGTTGGCGATCTCAGCTGCGTGCTTGTTGCCGTTTCTCTTTGGCAGACCCGATGCAACCATGTAGGCGTCACCGATGGTCTCCACCTAGATAATGTTCACACATTATTCACTTATGGGCACATTAAGTCGTAAACTCAACATCCTCGTGAACTCATCTCTCATTTTGGAACGCACTGGTGGAAAATGAGAGTTTACTGGAAATGCTGAGCAGGCTCTCTGACCTTGTAGACATCGTGGTTACTGAGCACGGCGTCAAACAGAGAGTAGAGGTCGTTGAGAAGGTCGACCACCTCGATGGGATCACTGAGCGAGGAGATGGTGGTGAAACCAACAATGTCGCTGAAATAGATCGTCACCTGGTCAAAGTACTCTGGCTCCACCGTGGCACCAGTCTTCAGGGCCTCAGCCACAGAACTGAAGACAGAGGTGCAGAAACGTTACAAGAATCAGACGAGCAGGCATTTTATTAGGTGAATGGGCTTAAACCCATTAGAAATTTGAATTGCGCGTGTGTGTACAGACTCACGGTGGGAGCATCTCTGCCAGGAGCTTTTCTGTTCTCTGTTTTTCCACCTCCAGCTCCTCCGTCCTCTCTCTGATGAGGTCCTCCAGGTTGGAGCTGTACTGCTCCAGCATCCTCAGCATGGAGTCAATGATGTTCGTTTTCTTACCCTTGTTGATCAACTTGAACTACACACAAAGATATACAGAAGCATGATGTTCAGGCTGAATATGTGTATCTTAATGTGAAGCATTACTATGCTATGCTAGTATTTCGATGCTACTTTATAGTATTACAATACATTTATTTAACACTTAAATAAACAGTTATTTCTTACTTTCTACATTAAAAACATATGATCTGATGCAGTACTATTGTGCTTATCTACCCAGTAGACTATGAAGCATTTAAAATTGGCTCCACATTGACGAACTACAACATTAAAATGTTCTTATATGTATTTGTTAGTGATAAAAACAGAATAATCTTATATTCTATAACAAAACACAGAGTAAGTACTTTTTATTTTAAAGAGATGGTGCTAGATTCTGCAGTTTTACTTTTTACTTTTACTTTAAAACTTCGAACTCAGGACTTTTACTTGTAATGAACTATTTCTGCGTAATGGTACACAATACTTCACTAAAAAAATGAACTACAATGCTAGGTAATTTTTATTTAAGTGAAGGATCTGAGTACTGAGTACTGCAAGGGTGCCTTCAAAGACGTACCCTGTCAAAGATCTCATCCATTGTTGGTCTGCGGTCAGGCAGTTCGCTCCAGCACTGCTTCATCAGCTGGATACACTCTAGCGGAGCCTGGTCGGGGGCCACAGTGGGACGGCACATTGGAGGAGGCTTCTTCACCTTCCGGATGATCTCTGGTGATGAGACAGAGAAGATGCCAATCAAGTTTCAAATTAGAATATGTACCATCCCAGTACTCTGTTACACTGCTGGCTGTGAGCTCTGCACAGCAGAAGCACAAAAGAACACATTTTCAAGGCAACTTCTATTTATCTATTTCTCCCCCTCCCTGATGGATACACACCCTCGGGTGGTAGACCCAGCATGCCGTAAGGTGGCCCTCTGACCACCACCTCTTGAAGGATGATAGAAAAGCTGTACACGTCTCCCTTGTAGGTGCCTTTACGAGAGCTCGCAAGGTCCCTTAAGAACTCTGGAGCTGTCCAAAATAGATCTGAGGGGAAAAAAGGTTTAGAATGAAGGTGCTAACAAGATACCAGTCACAACCAACTCTAAGAAATGTATAGCTTTGTGCCTTCAGTCTCATCTTAACACCAGACTTAAAGTAATGTTGTAGATAGCACAATCATCCATAGCCAGGAACTAGGTGGGTTCCTTGCTGTATATAGTGTATAATATGGCTGGTCATGAATAGTAATGAGATGCATTCAGGTACCTTCAGGTGGAGGTTCTTCTATAGGAGCTTTCTGAGTGTCCAGCAGCTCATTGAAGCCATAGTCAGTAATCTTGAGGACAAAACGTCCATCTACCACACAGTTACGAGATTTTAGTCTGCCATGGGGGAAATCTCTGTGGTGAAGGTATTTCATACCCTGGAAGGACAATATATGAAAGTGTGTAGTTAATCATAAAGGAAATAGTCCACAATAAACTGTGCAAGCACAAGACAACAAGCATAGTGAGGACACCTAGTGGTTAGTTATTAATATTCATATTCAGCATATCAGCGTTTTACCTTGATGAGGTCGAGCACAAGTGAGGATTTGAACATCCAGTCTAATTTAACGTCCTCGTTCCTCAGCAGGTCCTCCAGACTGCCCCGTGAGCAGTGCTCCGTTACCACTGCAAACATGGAGCAGTCTGAGAAGAAGCCCAGGAACGGATTCACATTCTCGTTTCTCAGGTCTTTCATCTGACAAAGCAGATAAACAAGTTCATGGAAAAGAAGGCACGTTTAGACAATCACAATATCATATTAATCTGTGTGTATGCTGCTTGAGGCAGTATGGAGCTTCTCCAGACCACTAGATTACAGTACAAATTCAATTCTGTGTTTCTTCCTACAGGTCAAGACATGCTGCTCTACCTTTGTGAAAATCTTGGTGGTGCTCTGTTTCACTTCCTTGAACTGTCCCTCCTCAAATTTCTTCAGCCACACCCAGTCGCCCTGGAAGAGAAGCCAACTTTTGTCTAGAACATTGTT
This sequence comes from Chaetodon trifascialis, assembly GCF_039877785.1. Classification (NCBI taxonomy): domain Eukaryota; kingdom Metazoa; phylum Chordata; class Actinopteri; order Chaetodontiformes; family Chaetodontidae; genus Chaetodon; species Chaetodon trifascialis. The sequence goes on from NC_092064.1 coordinate 10,723,904, forward strand.
TTATACATGCAGTTTTTGGAGATGTTGCAAATAAAAAAAACAGCTTGTTTACTTCCTGAAAGAGGTATCATGTTTGTTTTTTTTCCTTATAAACAAGTCAAAACCCATTTTATCGCTCCCTGTTAATCCACCCACCCACAAAAAATGACCTCAGTCTTACTTGGGTTTGTTTGTAGAACAATGCCATTTTGAATTAATGGCCAAACAATAAGCTGTACTTGCCCTTAAGGTCCAACCTAACCGTAACCTCAAAAACTAACTAAAAAACAATTACACTTACATACTCACTCCATTTTTGAATATTGTACAGATTTAAGCAGCAATGACTCTTTCAGCGCCACCCACCTCATATACGGCTACATTGGTGGTCTCATGAGTTGCCGTCTGCATGCTGTTCACAGAGTGTGAACGCTCTGCAGACTTTTCCTCCAGAGCACTCTTGGACTCGCTCAGATCCTCCAAGGTGATTTTCTGTGGGACACCATACAAATGAGTTGTGTCCTGAAACATTTTCTTTCGCAAATTCCCAACTGACAATCAGTGTGTTACGTCCAGAGAATGTGGGATAAACACACTACAATAGATTAGTGTGCTTAAGTCTGATTTGATGAGTGGGACACAGTGATGCTGCTCACCTTTTTGCTAAGCTGAGGATTGATAAACGTGAGATCCTCTAAGGTCAGGAGGATCCGATTGGGACCTTTGACCAGCTGGATTTGTTGGAGTCTCCTCCTGCCAATGAGATTTAGAAAAGATAAGGAAATCACTTCATCCAATAGCAGTGTGTTTTCTAACTACCTCAGGGGTCATCTGTGGAGCAATGACAGATGATGAATCAGCTCAGTTTTTTTTAATATGAGTAATCAAGTCTCTATGTGATTTCAACTGTATTGATTAAAGCATTTGCTTAAAAATTGCTTTAAAAAAATAACAGTTACAGTGACCTGTTAGCATAGGTCAAGGAAATCAATAGAGTGGTATGAACACCACTTTGACATAGTCCTCTTCTTGCTGGCACCAACTACTGTCAAATGTTAGCCAGGGTCAAATGCTCTTCCCTTCTTACTCTCAAGCATTTACACAGAACATCCAGTATTGTGCACATCACACCATAGAGTATGTGAATGCACCTGATACTCAAAAGGATGTATTTACAGGCTGTACCTGATATAAAGACTTATAGCGAGCCCTCCTACTGCCAGAGTGAAGATGACAGCAAGCACCACTATGATGTAGGTGACCTCCACACCTGAGGATGACACAGGTGACTTGATGTTATGGGAAATGAAAACTGATGAACAAATGACAAAGTGCATAGACAGTATATCATAAAACTATGAAGACTTGAGCAAACACATCCATGCATATCCACATGCACCAATATTCACGCACAAACACGCCTCTTACCTCCCGTGCAGATCGCATTCTTGTCAAACCAGCAGTTTGAGTCAGATGGCGGAGGAGATCCTCCTGGAAAATGGATGGACCTGCCAGCAAAACGAAGCACTCCGGATGATAGATCCACCAGATAGGCCTGGTGCAGCTGGCTCCCCGTGCTGTCAGAGTCCAGGATGACATAGGTGGTCTTAACGTCCCCGCCAGTGTCCACCTTGACCTTCTGGTTGAAGCCACTGAAGGTTGTGTTCCTTGTGAAGTAGGCCAGGTTCGAGCCTGACAGGCGCATGCCTGCTCTCCTGGCATTGTGGATGGACTTGGCCAGCAGGTAGATGCTGTTATAGATAGTCCCAAATAGTGGATTAACCTGCAACAAAAGGCACACGGAAAGACATTATATATCAGAAGAGTATTTCAACTATTTTAAGTCATCCTCTGCAGAAATTTTCAGCATCAAATCAGAGGTTTGAGAGTTGTGCTGACACAGAGAGCTAGACAAAAACACCAATTACATAAACAATGTTTTTAGTATGATGGGTAAACGAGTGATGAACAGCAACCGCACCCATCATTTTTTATAATTACAGTTGGAATAATTCTGATAGGCATTAGAAAATGCACACATGGTGAACATTTGAAAACGTAAATAAACTTTCCTGGACAGTCTGGCTGTGGTGCAGGGATAGAAACAGAATAAATGCATTTTATTCGAAAAAAGACTGTAACTTTGGATGATATCTGCCTGATTTGTCTAATTCGTGCTGACTCTTAGTTTTGATTTCTTTTTGCATACATTGAGTTTGTTTGCCATCTCTTACATTGGAGTTGTGCTATGAATGGACCAGTTCATGGGCAATATGTGGACATGTGAGTATAGTTGTAAGACAGGCTTTAAAAAATGGGAACCTAAGCTTCAATTTCCTGGTGTGACATCCAAATGGTTTCTACCTGTTCTGGCTGCACAGTTAGCATCAGCTCCTGTCTGCTCTTGGCTGCAGCGAATGCCTCATTGAAGGACAAAGGCTCAGAGGCCACAGTGATGGTGAGCACGGCGTCATAGGCCTCCCTCAGCCTGCTGTCATTTTGCAGAGGGAAGTAGGAGATGTTGGTGTAGGGCATGCTGTAGTGGAGGGCGTCGTAGGGCACAAACACATACTTCCCCGAAGTCAGACCCATTTCCTGTGCTTTGAGAAGAAAAGCACCTTGCTGCTCTCCTCCAACAAGGATTGAGTGCATGCACATGATGATGACTGAAACAGACCAGGAAAAAAATAGTGGGACTTTGCAGAAATATTAGTTATATGGACATATGCAGAGTGGTAACAAGACCAAACTCACAATCATCATGATTTAATGTATCAATAGGTGTCAAAAGCAGTGTTGGAAAGAGTGTTCTCCTCCTCAAGTGGAGTAACTACAATGTATTAAAAGTTTGAGACAAACCTACTCAATTGAGTAACAGGAGTAAATGCACTCAGCACTTCAAGCATTGGACAGGTTAAAAAGTCAAAAATGAGAAGTCTGGGTGCCCTGCATGGAGGGTGAAGGTGCTAAGCATTTAATTGGCCGTGCAAATATTGTAACATTTGAATCCAGACTTTCCTCTGTCTCCCCTCTCTGCTGTCAACTCCCTATGATGCAGAAAAATGGAAGTTATTAGTGTTGAAGACAAACAAATCAAGTAGCTGCCCCAGTTCACCTTAACTGCAAGGTGAAATCTGCAGTGTCAAAATGGCTTCCTGGTCACGTGGTGGAGGGATAAGCCTCCTGGAGAGGATGTGTACAACTGGGATGTTGAATGATGTAACAGCTGCTCCCCTGTTTCTATATTACAGGTGTTATATCATCGATTTCTACAATTCCCCTTCCTCTTCTCTGGCATTGCTTTGACATACATCTAATCATTTTGCAGGGACATTTTCACGACTCCTGCATTCCCTTCAGCACTCAGACTCACCCCTGACCTCCCCCGCTGCCTGGATCTTCCTCATCGTGCTCTCCAGCTCTGTCTCATTCATACCAATAGATGCCACCAGACCAACGGGCAGCCCCTTGTTCCGCAGAGCAGTAGCCACTCTCCCAGCCGTGTCCCTCCAAATGTCCTCATTGGATGAGACCACCACCACACTGGCCCACCTGAAGTGTTTCAGCACGGTGAACAACACGTCAGCGGGGAACGGCGCTGTCCTGGAGAAAGTCGGGTATCCCGTAACGCGGTCCAGCTCATAGTTAACGCAGCTGTATGAGAAGATGGCTTTGTCCCAATTCTTGGCCAGCAGAGACGCCGCAACACAGTACCCCGGGTTGGTGGGGCCCAAAAATGCGTCCGCCATCGCCTCATAGTAAATAAACGCAGTGAGGGCTTTGGAGGTTTCGCAAGGCTCCTGGAGGATGATAAAGTCCATTTTCAGGCCCAGATCCAGACTTAAGTCTCCGTTTATCCTGCTTACAGCGTGCCTTGCGGCCGCGGCAGGCAGGGCCCTGTAGTAAACAGGGTCGCAGTTCCAAGGCCCCAGGACCCCCACTTTGAATATCAAACAGCGGACACAACAGGGGAACATCAACACTCCGAAGAGGACCCATAACAGAAAGTTATAAAAGGGCAGGGTCGCTAAAGTTGGTCTGCTTTTAATTATGGGCACACACGGATGGTTGGACTCCCAAAGCGCCCCTCTGACATTTGGAGGAATATGTTGCATTGTCCTTCCAGGGCGTCCAAGATAGTGAATCTTTGTGTTCACCGATGATTTATCAAAAAGACCAGTGACACCTGCAAAACGGGTAAAGAAAAAACAAGCCTTAATCATTTCTTCTTTTCAAATGAATGGCTATTATGAGTCAGAGCTAGCTGGATTTAAACAAATGCGCCACTTGCCATTTATTTGATGCCATCAGGACAGCGTCGAGGTCCGATGAGACAAACTTACAGGTGTCCTCTCGGATCCGTTGTTTTACTGTGTCCACATAAACCGTCACCATCCCCAGAAACCTTACCTGTACGCCCCGAGGATCCGACGGAGGCACGCACAAGTCATCGTGTTTGGATGATGGGCTCAAAGTGACATGCAGAGCTCGGGCGCTGGCGTCCGTCGCGTTTGGAGACAACTTCAGCACCCTGGAGAGCTACTTACATCCCGCAGTCAGCGCCTCTGAAGGCTGCCGTGCGTTTCCACCAAAACAGCTCTGCGCACAGGCGGCATGTCTGACGAGGGAGGAAAGATCACCTGTGCTCCTCGGATTGTCTCTGTTTCACATGTGTCTTTGGAAAAACAAAGATTACTCCAGATCGAGTTCAAAAGCAAACCCCAAAAAGAGCAATCTGCCTCAAAAAGACTTATTCAAATAACTCAAATGGAAGAGTATTATCAATATGGAGAGGCCAGCGTCAGCTCCAGGCCCATTCAATCAAATCCCTCCAAAGTGACCTGGGGCCAAAACATAGGTGTTACTCACTAATCCATTTTCAGTGAGGCACAATATAAGAGGATTGGCAACAGGCCTTAGTCTACTCTAAAAGCCTTGTTATCATGTAGACCTGGAGAGGCAGCCAGGCCATCAGCTGACATATAGTCACAAAGCATTTTTTCTCCGCTGAAGATCATACAATCGATTTAATAAGCCAACATTTTGTGACACGCAGAGTGGGGTCATTTTATCTCGCCATGGAAACACCTCAGCCACACCGCACAAAGACACCTGAACCATGCCTTAATTGGTCTAATATGCCCTCAGTACAGCAGGTTCCACAGTTTAAATGAATTTGAACCCTGGTGGAGTGCTAGTAATTAAAGATAACGAAGGGCTCTCCCTGTGGGTCCCCTGAGTTCTGCTGCCTTTTGCCTGCGTCAGTCTTTTCAGCTTTTTTTTTTTTTTTTGAAGACTCCACCAGGTGAAGCAGTCTGCCTGGTAAATGAGTCCAGGAACAGCTGGTTGCCACAACATCAGCTGTGCATGAAGACAAAATCTGGGCTGGAAGGATGACTTAACAGAAATACCGTATCATGCAGTGGCAGTGATTACACTGAAGCTCATGTCAGTGACTGTTAGAAACCAAAAATCAGTTCTTTATTATCAGAAAGCAACACATCAAAGACTTTCATATCATTCACCAGATCCTTAACATATCATAGCTTGCTATTTCTGAGCATATGTGTGTATGTGTGTGCGAGAGAGAGACTAATCCACCTTTTCTGTCTCCTTCCCCGCTTCTCTTTGTCTGCCTCTTTCTCTTACTGTATGTCTGTGACTCAATCCTGACCAAAGGCATGAGTCAGCAAAGAAACATTATGGAGATGTTTTAGAAATATTACAGTTCACAGCTACAGGAATATTGCACTGCATTGTGTGCACATGGAGCTGGAAAGTGATGCCACCTTTGTTGACCCATATCCCCATTCATAAGCTGATGAGCCTCTTAAACGCACCACCTTGACAATGCTGTCCTGCATCCAGGAATAGAGGACAGAAGTGACGACTCAGCGCTATGTCCACCCAGCGAGCGTTGAACAGAACGCATCAGATGCTGCGCCTGAGATGAGCTCTGTGCTTTGTGTTGGACACATGTAACACAAGCAAATAAAACATTAAATGTACAATGAGATGTGAAGCAAAAATAAATAAAAAGTCAGAAAGAAGAATAGGGAGATACATAAAACCACTCAAAATGTCTCTCTCCTCTCATTACACAGTCAGACAAGAAGGAAAATGGGAAATGCGATGTGAGCAAAAAGGATGCAAACATGTCCTTGGACTGATAAAACAGGATAAATGAGGAGATGGGTGGAAAGATTACACCAGTGAAGGGTAAATTCAGACACCAGGGAACAAAATTGCTGTATATTCATAATTTGAACTATACCATGAGGTCCTCAAATATTGCTTATGCTACAACAAACACTGAGTAACCACTAATTACGAGCTGTGTGGGATCTGCTCTCTGAACTCACACCATGAGATACAAGTGACTGGATTCAGTTAATCAAATGCCTATTTTTTTCAAAAGGGAGAAGAGGCCTATATCAAAGCACTTTTTGAACATTATGAGTAAAATGTGAGGTAGACCGTTTACGGCATCTGCCATTTTTGGGACTACATATTTGACGCAGTTCATGCAGGATCAGTATGAATCTCAGGCCTATCATGAGCATAATTTACACTGAGGTTTTTGAAGAGCTTGCCAGAATACAATAACACCATCGGTGTTCACTGACGGCTGGATGTGTTCCCTGTGTTGCTTGTCCCTTTTCCTCTGCTGTCCTCTCTCCGCCCAGGTGACTGCCCGTGGTCGCTCAAGAGGATGAAGTACCTGAAAGCTCCGGTGTCAGCATCAGAAGGGAGGCTGGTGTCTTCATATTTATACACCACATGGATTGACCAGGTTTTTTTTTTTTTCTGTGGAGCTCGCCCCATAGAGCCATCTAAGGGTGGAGTGTAACACTCACAACTAAGGCAGAAAACATGAATTTGCACTGAATGTTGTGATGTCATCAACTTAATTTTCTGTTATCGTCCATGAAACTTCTCAGGTGAGTTGGTGTCTCTGGATTGCTTCATGGGACATGACTGTGCAATGGCAGACAGTTCATTTATTAGAGGATGTCTTTCGCTCTGGCGCCATCTAGTGGATAAGCCTACAGTGAAGTTTACTGCACTGAGATAAAGGGAGTGAACCCTATGCATTAGGGATTAAGATTAAGATTTACCTAAATGCTAAATATGATACATTTTCTTAACAAGGGAGGACGAATTATTAAAGATGAGCTCGAACGGTCTGTGTAATAGCCAGGCCATTTTTCTTTCTGAATCAGCAAACATCCACTATACACTCATTGTAGTGCTCTATATGATGATGTATGTCCACTCTGGTCATGCCTGATTCAGGTAGAATATTAATCATAATCTTTTATGTTTTTCCTGTTCTTGTCTGAGGTTTTTGCACTTTTCCAGACTGATACTGCACCCTGCATTCTGTCTGCCTCCCCCCTGTCTTATCTTTACAGCCTTGAAGATTCCCAGACACTGCGGCATGCAAGAAGTGTGTGTGTATGTGTGTGTGTGTGGTGTTTGTAGATACAAGTATCTACATGTGTAACACCAAATGACTTGGCAAAATAGCTTCCCCTTTCCATCACAACTTACCGTAAGACGTTTTTTTTTGTTCCAAAAGCCACACATGTGCCAAGTGTAAGTGTTGTGAGTGAACTTGTATGCAGTGCTGTATGGGTGTGTGCTGTGATGCTGTCATGCTCTCACGAGGAAAACAGTGGCTGAGGGCAGCAGATGAAGAACGGAGGCCCCTTAGCTTTGTGTGAGCAGCAACAGATGTGCACCACGTATTTCATAACACTTGACCGGTGTGTTTCTGGCCCTGGTCCTTTTCGAGAGCTTGTTACAGAGTCTCATTGTACAGGACGAAGCCTGATGTCTCCGCAGAGCTGCAATGTGACAAATGTATGGCTCTCGTGCTCTTGTAATGAAAATACTGATTTTTGACACTCACAGCGTTTTCCTCATGACAGATTGCAATGATCTGTTACTGAAATAATGTAAAAATATTTAATTAAATTACTTAAAATAAACCTGCACGATATGTCTGTGCAAATGTTGCTTAACACTCTAGCAACTCCTTTTGCAAAGAACCAGGCCACAAACGCTGCGTAGGCAGCAACAGGAAAAGTCTGTTTTTCCTGTTCACATTATTTCTTTAATCAGTTTCATCAAAAGTGAACTTCAAGCCAAATGAAACAAACCGCCGCCTTGTTGCGTAACACTGTTTTCAGTTTTTCTTTTCATGTGAGTTTATTTCCGGCGTCTCCACTAGAGTGCGCACTCACAAACAGCGTCCAAGCTACCTGAGGCAGTAGACCGAGAGCGGAAGTAACTTGTGTGGGGTTTCAAAAGTAAAACTTTCAACGTTGGTGAAGGGATTCTGTAATCTCAGAAATGTAGCATTTTTGAGATATTATGTGTTGAGGCAGTAATATTTCATCAAACGCTCTCCCTCTCTCCTGTGTGTGTGTGTAAAATAAAAAATCCTGCTAATTAAAGAAATGAAGAAAAGAACAGCTAAGCTAGGCTAATTACTGGCTGTAATTGATTCCACATGGAAATGTTATAAGCGCAATAGCAACAGGAGCCAAGGAAACACAAAAACTAAACCAACCCGACATGAACAGGATTACAGCATTTATATGTACGGGCTTTATTTAGCTTAAACATTTACCAAAACATAGATTGAAACCATTAACAAATGCAAACATTACATTTTAAAACACTTTGTTTTGGAAAGCATGGACAGGATGTGCTCGTATTTTGTACGCTGGCGGGCTTGACGATGGTAATGCGAGGCGACGGACTTTGTGGGATGGGAACAGACGAGTGTCTCCCAGTGTTTCCAGCTCCTGACAGTTTATCGTAGCGGGGCAGACACCCGGGGGGAACCCGCAGAGATCATGTGGACCGGCAGACGCACAAACCAGCGGGACACGGGAGCTTCATGGGGGTCTGGAAAATGGGAGCGGTGAAGTGAAAAGCGGCCGAAAAGCGGACTGTCTGCATGGAAGGTACCAAAGTAAGTTCCTCAGATCACAGGCTAAGCAAAAAAAGTACCGAAAGTAGGACATTTTCTGAATTCCTCCCCTTCCACCCCTTCTCTGCGTGTCACAAAGTGTGAAATGTTGGTGTGGGAGCGGTGTGGTTTCGGACACAGAAAGCAGCAGACCAGCGGACCTCTGTGGTCAGATCAGATTTCACGTTTTCCCTTCGCGTTGAAGAAACCGCCCCTGGAGTCCCGACTGAGCTGACCGGCCTCAAACAGCCCTGTTCCCGCAAATTATTCACTCAGACTCACAAACTTCACACAGTCTGCGTACTCCTGCGAATGATACGCGCAGAGGTGACAAGTGGAGCCGTGATTGACAGCTGAGAGGGGCGTGGTCGTCTTAATTGGAGGTATTGTCAACGATACTTTGAGAAACACGTGACGATTGTTTTGGATAATTTGTGTGAAAATGCTGCAGCGGCTGCAGGAAACTGGATCTGAAGAGGTGATCATGGCAGGCAGTGAGTGTCCACTGTGTCTGTGCAGAGAGGACACTGACAGATTGAGTCTGTCAGACTTTAGTGATGAAGAGGAGGAAAGTCAGCTGGAAACAGATTGCAAAACCGACCTAAAAGGAAAGAAAGGAGAGCTCAGTTAAGGGTAGTTATCATAGGTGCTGGTTGTGTGACAGACACAGTGGAAAAAGTTTTTTTTAGTACTTCTGCAAAGCAAAATACTCTGTTACAAGTCAAATATTGAACAAAATTTTTGTTAATTGTCTTAGTATGAACAGAGAGTGCTGCATAATGTTACATTTTGCATGATTGGATTATTATTACTGATAGATCTAAGCAGAATTTCATGGTATTGCTGATGGAAGTGAGGCTGCTGTTCACTGTTGTGTCCTATAATCTTAAACAAAGCAAAGCTCTGTTCAATGAACAGATCACAGTTTGTTTGTTTTTTAGATTAAAATCTAAATTCACAACCAAACTAGTCACTTAAACCGTAACGTAAATGTCGTGCAGGAAAAAAGCAAATACCCAAAATTGGGCTGAAGTGCAGTGCTTGAGTAATCGTCCACCAACGCTGCTTTCATTAGACAGACAAAGTAAGTTTGACTTATAGTAACATCAATTTTGGTATGAACGAATATGTATTTAAGTTAACCCATTGCAGCAGACGGTCTCATTGACAGAAGTGGTCGTTATATTCAGGCTCTGTGGTGGATCTCTGAACACTGTCTCTTCTAGCTTTGCTGAAATGAACTTTGATGAATCTGATCAGACCCCTTGCATGTGAATGTATTTATCCGCCGTACCCGTAGGCATCCCACTGCTGCCTAATTGTTTTAAAACACTTAAGTACCATCAGTTTAAGTGAAACTCACTGCCTCCTCCTCCTCAGTGTCATGCATTAATTTGGCTAAAAAGGATTAGTGAGGCATCCATCTTCTAATTACACAGTTTTCAGCCTTCAACTTGAAGATTAAATTGGGAGAGAGCCGCCTTAAAGACGTGAAGAATACACCAGAACACTGCAGGATGCTGGGAAACAGAGAGGAGCAGATGATGTTTGACACAGATGCAAATAAATGAGTTAAATGGGAGAACAGAGGAGATTTTATGTTTGATGCGTTCACTGTCTCCTTTATTTTTTGAATAAATTTACATAAAGAAAAGCCAGCTGGAAGAAGAAATCTTTTGTTTGACGTTAGATAAGTATATTGCTTGTGGGCAATAAAAGCTGTGCTTTAATATTGGCTTTTGACACGTTACATCATTGTGTTTATACTGATAGCACACCACGGTAATTGGATTATCACAGTGACAGAGTTTTGCAAAAGTCTGCCTGTGTTTACGAGGTGATAAAATGTGGTTCAGTCAAAATCGTGCTCGGAAAAGTGATCAATGCTGTATATATTTGCAGTATGAAGGTGGATAAGTAAAAAGCCAATGGCCGATGGTCGCTCAGAGCACAGCAGGGGTTGTTGCGCTGCTTTCCCAGGGCAAAGAGGTGTGAAAGGGCCTCGGAAAGTGTGAAGGTGTTGGGGCGTGATTTCACAGGTCTTTGCCAATTGTCCACTCAGGGGGGTGCGCCGCTCTAACTGCCGCTGCCTTTGGGTAATTGCAGTAGTCCGAATGTGTCTGATTTGAAGGCAGCACCAGAAGCAGTTTGCTGTTAGCTGAGATTTATTGGTGAGAGGTCAAGCAGAACAGCTGGAGCAGAAAGTTTACAGTCCTCGCAGAAGCAACAGATGGAGCAAAGGACGCAGGAAAGGAAGGAAGGACGGCTGAATGTGGCGCGAAACCACACAGAGGTGACGAGCTGCTGACGGCCGGCGTGGTGGACTGAAATAACGGATGACCGCTTGGTTTTACTGGCAGTTTCCTGTGTTTAGTCTGCACGTGGCTGCTCTGCGGCGTCCCGACGAGGCACGTCTCTGAGGCCTGCAGCTTGCTGGCGGTGAAGCAAGCCTTGAGGGTGGAAAGGTGGAGAAGGACCTTTTTCTATTTTCTTTTTTAATGACAGTTAATGATGTTATATGTACACTAAACATGCAAGGTTAGCAGTTGCCATTAAAACTGTAAGTTTAAAGTTAATTTCCGAAACACTCTGCATGAGATCTTGTCACATGATGACTCGCGTTTGCCTCTGTCCTGTATGTGATTCATTTCATGGGTGGACTCTCGTTCGGCTTCAGAAAGCATCTTTTTCACATTTGTTCAGTGAGTGAAAGATTTGTGTACTCAGCTTCATTTGTCATGAAACTCGCCCATTCCTGTTTGGTCAAGACCTGCAGCTGGAGGCTTTCAGGCCTCCACCCAGAGCGCACGCACGCATGCATGCACCATACCATTATTAATATCAGTTAGAACCTTCATGTAGCAGAAGACAGTAATCCCACCCCATACTGTATTCATAAAGATATGAAAGTACATAGCAGTAAATGGCAGACCATGTACTCTGTGAGTCAACTAAAATCTTTCAGGTGATTACATTTATGCAATCAGATATTCTTCACGGGTCAAACCAGCAGAAAGCACTACACAGAGGTGAGCAAGTAGACTTTGAGCCGTCGTAATTAGCCTGTGTATGTTGCCTCATGAGTGATTCGCAGCCATGCAACCTTGTCCTCTTACATAAGTCAAGATTAAAAAACATTAACCCCTGTCAAACAAACCTGGTAACAGCTGTAATCTTTGCTGTCTGTCCTGTAATACATTTGGAATTTAATACATGTTGTATAACTATATACTAAGTTATAAGACAATTGCTGTTAAGAACAATCTTTACTCTCAGTGTTATTCTCATCCTTATCCATCTTTTTTGTACCTATTTTATGTTTATTTGTTTATGTTTTATGTTTATGTTTATGTTTATGTTTGACCTGCTGCTGCAATAAAAGATTTTCCCAATTGGGATCAATAAAGTCTAAAAATTTAAAATGAATGTCAGTCTGAGGCTCAGAGGCCAGGATTCACTGGAGATGCTCAAATATTGTTTAGGCTCTCTGTAATGTCATGTTTATTGCATTGTCAGTCAGGAACAAATGCCTTCAAGAATATGAGGAAAAACAAGCGATGCCATTAGAATCCTGTATAAGGTTGCTCCAAGTGACAGCCCGATCAATAATTGCAGTTTGCTCATCTCCAACTGAGAGACCGACTTAAGCTTTAATTGCATTTCGTAAGGCTCAATTTAATCTAATTTCATGCTGTAAAACCTTGCGTTGTGTCTTTAACTCACGCTCTGCTCTGTCATGTCTGGGCCACTTGACCATGACTGTTCATTTCTACCTGTTACACAACTCCCAACCTCTGTCCACACTTCATACTTATTCAACTGTGTGAGTGTGTGTACACACGTTGCTTAAATTGAACTGAGTGAGCTTTATTCATTTTCACATAAAGGAATAACGGCAACAGCTGCAGCAGCAGTTGAATGAAAGGTATCATTGGTTCTTCTCTGCTTTCAAATCAAAGTATTTATATATTGATATCTTTAGTGTCATTTACATTCACTCATTATTTTTGTATGTACTGTATTGTATTTGCTTCTTCATGCATTTTTCATTAATACTAAAAATGAGTGATTCAGTGATTGAATGTGCATGCTTTGTTTCCTTTTGTTGGTTATTTAATTTTGAAGCTTTCCGTTCCACTGTTATTTCATGCGGTGCTGTTATAGTAGTAGACCATATGGCAGTATCATTTTTTTGGAGAAGTTGCCTCTGAATTTGTTTTATTTTGTCTTAATGCACCGAGGCACTGATGCTGTGCTCAGAAAGTGGGGACATCTCTTGTTTTCCTGATTTGAAGATGGAACAGTAATATACACCCAACTTTCCATTTTTACAATCCTGCGTGCAGAGTAAACTAAGAAAGTGCAAATGAACTCTTTGATCAAAAGAAATTAGGTCACATCTGTTGGGAAGCCAAAAGGGAGGGAAATTTGGGCTACTCAAGTTGCACGAATAAAAGCTTAAAGTCTTTTCAAACAGCCTAATAAATACCTAGAAGATGGCATTTGAACAGGGACAAACAACGTGTTGTTTGAATGAGTCTGGACAAGGTGTACTGACCTGACCTGGTAGTTGAAGTTGTCCATTTTCTGTCGTTGTTTGAAAGCTGATTTGAACATGATAAAGGATGTTTTTCATGAGAGAAAAGCTCTCATTTCAATGAGAGTGACAGGTCAAAGGTAAATATTGACTTTGTTCTCTCTCTAGAACATAATGGCGCTCCTCCTGTGGTTTGGCCTATCGCTGCTGGCCTTGGTCCACTCCAGTGCCGTCAAGAACTGCCACCCTGGTTGCCATTGTGAGGTGGAAAGCTATGGCCTGTTCGACAGCTTCAGTCTGACCAGGGTGGATTGCCGCGGGCTGGGACCCAGTGCTACCATGCCCGTCCCCATCCCACTGGACACTGCTTCCTTAGACCTGTCCTCTAACGCCATGGGCCCGCTCAGCGACACCATGTTAGCTGGTCCAGGCTACACCACCCTCGTTAGCTTGGACCTAAGCAGCAACCATATAACAAAGGTCAGTGGTTGGAGGAACTCAAGTCAAGGCTGTTTGGTCTGAAATCAGTTATATAGCCTTTGGAAAAGTAACACATTCTTACTTATACAACTAATTCTAATTCAACTTATAATCAATAAAATGCATCCACTTGTCAGTCAGTACACAGGCTTTGCTGCTACAGGGGTGCTACTTACCTCTCACAGCGTTTGTAGCTGTAGAAAGCAGCTGTTTTCTTCTTTCTAAAACCCCATGTAGCATGACTCCCCAGCACCGAAAGGCAAACAGACAAAGCTAGTAGCTAAAGAGCTAGATATTTCCATCTGGAGTTGGTGGAGACCAAAACAGAGCTAGAGTCAGTATTGGACGTAACAATTGTTTGGTGTCCAGAAACACAGCTCCAAATGAATGCTCGTGTTCTTCCTTTGCTGCTAGATGTGTAAATAGGAAGCTGTTGGCTAACAAGTTCACCATATCAATGTTAAATGTTTTTGTCGTGGGTTAAAAAAAAGTTAAAGGTAAAGGAGTCCTCTCTACATATTGCTACTACTGTTTTGCTCTGTTTTAGTGTTTTACAGGGAAACATTTCAGCAGTTTTGTTATGAAAAGTGAATTAATTAAACTATAACCATGGTCTTTTGTTAATATAAGTGAAGATTGTGATTTTTATACATAAATACTGAAAATTAAGTTTTTAAACATATATTTGAGTTAAACAAAGAGATGCTGTTTATGTCAAATCTTGTATACTTTTATTTCACTATCATCTTCAACTCTGAAAATACTACCTCGCTCCTGCTTAGCTCTTAAAGTGTCTTTCTCTCTTTGTTCCCTCTCCCTTGCCTTCACATTTTCAGGTAAGCCCCAATGCTTTGTCCAAGCTGCGTTACCTGGAGACTCTGGATCTGAGCCACAACAGCTTGGAGAGCCTCTCCCCGAACTGTTTCTCTGGCCTCCCTCTGGCTGAAGTTGACCTCAGCCACAACAGCTTCCAAGAGTTCGACATGGATGTGTTCACTACTAAAGTTAACGGCAAGCCTGTCAGCGTGGATTTGTCTCATAACAAGCTTGTGTCGGTCTCCACGACTTTGCGTGGGCGAGCACTACACATTCAAAGCTTAAATCTGTCAGCAAATCGGCTGTCGAGTGTACCGAGACTGGCGGGACTTCCGTTAAGGTACCTCAATCTAGATAGTAACCCCATCACCCGAATCAAGGAGGGAGCTTTCGCTCAGTTGAATGATCTGGTTTCCTTATCCATCAGTGGCCTCAGTGAGCTTCAGGAAATCGAGTCGCACAGCTTCAAGGGCCTCCAGAGCCTGCAAGTCCTGGATCTCTCAAACAACCCCAAGCTCAAGACTCTGAGCCCTGCGGTTTTTAGCGGACTAGACTCCTTGCAAGAGCTCAATCTGTCTAGCTCTGGTGTGGCATCCTTGCCAAATAACATGCTGACTCACCTGCCCAGTATTAAGAGTATTACACTGGGAGAACAAATCCACTGCTGGAGGACCCAGAAGCAGGGACAGTTCCACCGGCAGCTGGGTCAGGTCCAACACAACGAGGTGCTGAACTGTAATGTGGAGGGCATTGTGTTGTGAGACTGTGGTAATGGACCACTCCTTAAGGGGCCAGTATACTCCGTCAGAAATGCTTGTCAGATGGTTGGGTAGTTTCGGAAACCCTCCCCTAGAGGGTCACTTTCATTTCTGTCACTTTCGGAAACTGATGTTCTGGTGTTCACACCAATGTCACGCTGTTTGTCTTTCTTGACACAACCATTTCTGGTACTTTTCATACGAGTGACTGCGTGCAACACCAAGTGAAATTGTTCACACCATTTTAGGCAATATCACAACCCCCCTCGTTGTGACGGGGTCCGCCTTCTAGTGCGACGAATTCCAACATGCTCGGACAACACGCTGTACGAACTAGTTCTGATGGAGCATGTCCCCCCAGCCCTTCCCGTCCCAGTGCCAGAGCTGTGCCTTGTCTGCTTTGATATGCAGAACACTTTTTTGTGTTACTCTCACTTAATGACCTCTGTTCCCAGGTGAAACTGGAATCTGTCTTAAAGGTTTAACGTAGCCTTCATGATCTCCTGACACAAGCATCGTAAATGCTGTACCTCTTTCAAACACAGTGACAAAATGTACAGCATTTTACACGACACAACAACTTCTTTTTCATCATTAACGTAAACTAGTAGGGGACCTTTCATCAACCCAAAACTTTAAGCAATGTTCTTACATCACGTTTGTCATTTAAAGTGGGACCATTAAGAATTATTTGCACTTTCACCGTTTTTTAATGATGCACTTACACATGGCTAAATGTCACTGTCTTAGTAGAAACTCTCTTTACATTGCTCATAATATCCACACTGAAGAACATATTTGACCACTAAGATTTTTCATTTGACTTTGAATGTGATGTTTTGCTGAAATGATTAAAGGGATCATTTGACATTTTGGGAAATGCATGCTTTCAGGTGAGGAGTTACATCAGAAGACTGAAAGCTAACTGGCTTCACGCTTGCTTAGCTTAGCATAAAGAGTGGAATTGGGGGCAAAAGGCTAGCCTGATTCTTCCCAAAGGTAACAAATTCATCTACCAGCACTACAAGCTCACTAATTATCTTTGTTTGTTTAATCCACACAAAAACCAAAACCTAAAAAATGTGATTGTAAGGGGAAGTGCTATTTCCTGGACGGTTTAGTCACTGCCTGGAGTCATGTCATGAGGTTTTAAGGCAACCAACCTCTGAACAGCCACAACCAGTTGTCTTTATGTGCATTAAAGAAATGAGATATAACCTGTTTGTTAGGTGTTTTGTTTTTCCTTTGGACGGAGCCAGGCTAGCATTTTCCTGTCTGTATTCCTGGCAAAGCTAACTGGCTTAGCTTGGCCGCTTGCTGTAGCTATGTACCGTACAGACATATGACCGATATCAGTCTTCTTATGTAACTCTCAGCTAGAAAGATAATAAGCTTACTTCCCAAAAATCTGAAACTCTACAATCCGAGGATTAGAGGTTTTTTTTTTTTTTCTTTTGAGCACGGTCTGGTTGGGAAACTTCCAGTAAAGTCGTGTTACACACACTGTAACTAAGCTTAGTTGAGTGTAAAATATTTTCTTTTTCACACCCACAGAATGATCATTTCATTACTTGAATTTGTTTCTATGAATACAGCCCAACTTGACAACTTGTTCATTGTGTTTGGAGTTTATTTAAATAATGACACTAAGTTGGGCCTTTGCAAATGATGTGCATGCAGTTTTGTTTGTTTTTATGACATAACACAACAGGAGTGAACAAGCCGTGAACGTGTTGGTTGGGACTTTATTTCCACCTGCTGTCTCATCAGTTTCCAATTGGGAAAGACTGTAGTTTCATAACAAATTTGGCCAATGAAGTATGGCAATTTTTACTGGTAACGAAGTGGTGCAGGTACATGTGTCGGTGTTGATGTGTAAACACCAAGCTGCACCGTGCTGTGTTTTGTAATCTTACCTTGGCATTCCCGTGGTATTTCTGTGGACTGTAGAGGACGATCAGCCTCAAGACTGCACGTAAGGGTTTTGAATGTCAGCAAGCTGTAAAGGCTTTGGGTCTTTAGTGTTTTGATTCTGAAATTTTAAAGGAAATCCACCTTTTATTTTGAAAGTCAGCTGAGCCCAGCCTTAGTGTAGGAGTTTCTATTTATGTAACTATATTGTATATAGCTTTATATATATTTGAATCATGTGTAATAAATTGACTATTCTCACACTTAGTGGTTGCTGGATGTTCTGTTTGATGCAAAAATGGCAACAATTGTTAGGTGTGTCAGCAAAGGAGCATAAACACACATTAAAAATGAGACCGCAAACAGGGAAAGAACGTGTCAGTGTCGACACTGTATTTAACATTTTGCTGGAGATCCTCTTTTTGAAAGCAGTGCGTGATGCATCTCTACGTGACTGAGTCATCGCAGGGTGTGCCTCTTTACAGGACGAGGAAAGCTTTAGATCTCAAAGCTTTACCCTCACAGTAGTTTCTTCACTTTTTTTTTTTTTTTTACAACTCAGTAACGTGCTTTGTATAGAGTTTTTTTTTTGTTGCTGTATTTGCTTGAAAGTGTCTGGATACACAGACACATACACACACTTATGGTTGAATGGTCCTTAAAAACCAGTAAAGTGGGCAGAAACGCCAGGGTTTGGCAGAATACCATGCTACAGCGGGCTCGCATACTGCCAAGGAGGTGACTGGGAGCGAGATGAGTAGAGAAAGGAGAAAAAGGGAGAGAAAGCCGGGTTTCAGCCATGGCAGCTCCTGTGTGGTGTCTGGCAAAGAGTGTTTGTCCTGTGAGACAGAGAAAGCACTCACATTATGCCTTCTTTTCTGTGACACATCTTTTAAACTCCCAGACACCCAGAAACAGCCAAAATAAGGCTGACTAAACCAAAAGGGTTTGTCACAGATTACATCATTGTTGAACGTGCTTGAGAACACAGAGGACCTTTGGTAGGTCTTTAAAGGAACCAACGTCCCTGCAGTCGTAGTGTGTTAGAATGCGGCTCTTCTCTTCACACTGGTAGGAGGCTCTCCAGGAGCCCTCGATGGATTGACCCCATTGCACAAAACACTTCCAGATGTTTGCATTTTTTTTGTCCACCTCCTGAAGCGATGGCCTGCTGAGACCAAAGGAGCTGACCATCCATCAGAAACTGTCCCGGTTGCAGTCAGTAGTGGTGAGATAAACACCACTGGGGGAATGCAACAGAACAGGTTACAGATCACAAGTGGGGGATTTTTTTTTTCATGTCTGAGCATGAATTAATATTAATTATGATAGCTTGAAGTGAAGTAATGTGATGAAGAATGTCAGATATGGCTGATACTTCATTGGACAAGAACTTAATCAGAAAGCTGTGCTGAATGAAGGTCAGGTCATGTATATTTACATTTCAGTTTGCTCCAAACAATGTCCCTCTGTCCAGTCGGGGACACGCACAGATGTGTTGAGAAGCAGCACAAATGTCTTGACATGCGATCTCTATGATACATGATAGACCAGCAGGCTGACAACAGTGATGTTCTGTGCGTCTGTCTGCCGCTCTGCTCGGAGAAAACACGCAACAAAGCACAGCATATAAGATCACCTTTAACAGCGTTTCACAGTTTCTCTCAGGGCTGGAATCAGCTGAGACCTTGACAGAAAAGCTGACATTTCTGTTTGACACTGAAAAACAAACCCTGCTGAGCTCACGAAGAAGTGCAGTGACATTTAATTGGAACATGGTTGCTTAACTGTTCACACAGAAAGTTCATTTCCCATGAAAGTAAAGAAACAGACGTGTTCAAATATGTCCACAGAACAAAGACGGCATAGGTGACCCCTGTAAATAACTGTCGGGCGTAGGAAGAGGGGCTGTAATCAGGACAACAAGAGGCCTTTTTCTGCTCACTCTCTCTGGATGCGTTTCCTGCTGGCTCAGTGAGAGAGTGAGGTGTGTTTTCAGTCAGCTGACGTCTGAAAAAACAGGCATATCCTATGTGCCTATATTTGTGGCGTAATCGCTAGAAGATTCACATTAATGCAAGTTTGAACAAGATTTTCTTACCTCTTCCTGAATTAAAAAAAGGGCTTCGTCCTCCTGCTTTTCTGGTCTGGTTTTCAAAGCACAGCAATAGCGGAAAGAGCACTTTAATAAAATTCTAATTTTACATTTGAGCTCAATTTAGGTGTGTTGTTTGCATTAAGTTGGTGTGAGACACGTGAGCGAAGAAATCAAACGGTAATCACTCGCCTCTCTGCACTGGTCTGGCTCTGAGATGTAATTACTTCAAAGGAGAGGGAGGCTTTGAACTGTGTATAATTAATTCAGGCAAGCAGAACCAGGGTGTCTTTATTAAGTGCTCTGCTCTTGCTTGAACAACTATCAAACAAATGTAATTTGACCTTCCCTGATAGATCCTCTGGAGGATCAAGCTATCCAAGCAACTAATTCACTTTGCTTCAACAATGAGCCTGTACCCTCCGAGCACTGCAAGGCTTTACTTTCCCCTCCCGTGGGATGCTGTGAAACCCGAGCATGTTATTTTGAGAAGCGCGCTTCCAAAGCTTTTGTTTAGAATGTAAATCTTAACAATTGTTGGAAAACAACTGTTTTCTGTGTTTCCGGGAGGGCTGGAGCAGATTTGAAGCTCTCATTTGACAGCCGTGATACTGACCTACTGATGCCCTGAACGCCCTCAGCCTTCCCGTGCTGCCGTGACAATAGACACCAAGGCACTGTGTCAGCGCGCTGCAGCTCGGCACAGAGGTTTTGTTTTTCAGACAAACAAAAGATCAGCTCAACTTGTCACACACCACAAAGATTTGCTTGTTTTCCCAAGAGCCACTAAAACGGTGGAGGTTTGTACCAATCTATGGCATTATAAATCCTAAAGACAATTACAGTTTACGCATTCATGTATTTCACACCATTGTGCTTGTTTGATCCTCGACATGTGCGTGGGCCCATGTGCAGGATTGCGTTCGACATCCATATTAAAAAACTTGCCACACTGTAGTTATAGACGTCATCTTGCGACCTCCAAAGGTGGAAAAATACATTAATGCAACACAAAGATATCAAATTATTTATTATTTTGTATTAAACACTCTGTCACAACCTGAAGACCTGAGCAACCTGTGACAAGGGGTCGCAAGTAAACACTAGTTTCTTGGATAATGATGGGAAAAAAAACAAAAAAAACAAAACCCAGACTGGGAACCTCTGATTTCCCCCCCAAAAATTGACCCATCATTTCTAAAACTGTACCAGGACTGGGTGTGTGGAGGATCAGAGGTCAGAGTTGCGCAGTAGCAGTTTCATTATGATGATTGTTGTATTATGCTAAAAGGGCTTCTTACACTGAAGTTCGGACACTTCCATCAGCTGTTCACCAGTCTGCGCTCGACATCTGCTCCCTTGCTGGAAAATTGAGGTCATATTTTGTAAAGCAGAGAAAGAACAATTGTTTGCCGGTGTATTCACATCACAAACGTACCCCAGCTTGTTGAAATGACGCTTCCATCTTGAGCCAAAGTATTTTTTTTCAGTTGTCAGCAAGATGGAGCAGTTGTCTTACATTTAGATCTTCCTCAGCCAGACATGTCAGCACTTCATGTTGTCTTATTCCCCTTGATTTAGCACTGATGTTACACCACCATGTGATACTACAGCACCTTGTTCCTTATTGGAGGTCTTGAAACAGTTTCAGGTTATATCTGTTATCTGTTTTGTATCTTCAGCGTGTGACAAGAGGTATGTGAGGGAAAGGCATGACTTTGCTTGTCAAGGAACAAATCCTGGATCGTGTTACTCTCATCGACAACTGGCTTATTTCCATTTTTGCTTACGCCGTGTTTTCTTACACAGTGAAAAAGGGAGCATATTCACACAAAATGGTGGTTAGAAATGGGAGCACCCTGGAGGCCACTGATCAAAATATTGGTAGTTTATTCACCCTCACTGATAAAACTGAATAGCATTTTTTATTTAAGCATTCCTGTATTGTTAAAAGCTCCTGTACTGTACAGAGCTTATTTTACAACAAAAGTCTGGCTCGATCCTTTCGAATGTGCAAAAGCAGTCGATTTTCACACCATGCAAATCTAGAAATATTTAACCAACTAGTTCTATTTCAAACTTTTGCCCAGTTGTATATCAAGTTTTAAGGGAAAACAACAGCTTTAGATCCATTATTCAGTGTTCTCAGTAAAGGCCTTGCCTGCATTTTTTCACAAAATACCAACAGTGTCTTTAATCTTTCACAATGAGCACTTTCACTGCTCAAAAAGAAAAAAAAAACAAAAAAACAAAAACATCCTAGCAACTAATCCTAAAAGCCTACTGCAAGGTCACAACTCTTTCACTGACTTTTCTGGTGACTTTTACGACACAGCTGGATCTGCCCCTGGGTCGTATCTGGTCAGAGTTACCTATTTGTGGGTCAACACAGAGAACAGCCGGACTTTCTCCACATTCCAGCATCCATGCAGCAGGAAGAAACACAGACTGCGCCTTTTCGGTGAAGCACTGGGTGCTTTACAAACACAACGACTTCAGATTTTGTTTGTATTCTATTCAGGGAAAAGGAAGAATAACAACAGGAAGACAAGAAGAGGAGGCCAACGGTACACTGAAGGCAACAGAAAATAAACAGAGACGGAAGTAAGATGAACAGATACACTCAGAAGGGTAACATTTACCACTATCAACACGAAGCACACCGCAACACACATCCACCAGCAGCCCTGTTAAGATTTATTTGAACAATGCACTGCCTGCCCTCAGGACTTTGCACCTAGCTGACCTGCAGTCTAACATGCATGTTATGAAATGTGTATGTTTGGTAAGTGTAAGCAGAACATTAACCTCCAGATCCTCCACAATGTGCAAGCACTGAGAGAAAGAAATAAAAGCTGTCCTAATAAAAGAGGAAGATAAAAGAAGACCCTCTTAATGACGTGACCCATGTCCCCAAAACCACGCTGCCTGCTCACACTCAGAATAATCAAGTCAGTGTTGGAGTAGCAGCAGTCTTGCGTCACCCCCCTCATACTGGTGGTCTTAGGAGGGACTTTCCCAGAGGAAAAGGCATATATCCTGCTGCCCTCTCTGCCATTCTCCTCCATCTGGTTTCCATCAGGGGCTGCTGGGCTGGACTGAAGGTTTTCTCAAAGGATACCACCTTTTTTTGTTGTTTTTTTCCCCCTCCATAGCCATTTTTCATTGACCTATTTCATCTCTCTCTGCCCTTGCTCTACATTTTTATCGACTCCAAAGTGCTTAAACAGAGGTAAATAATGTCAAATATCCAAATAAATTGTAAGTTAAAAACAGACAAATCCATCTTACGAAGTGCTTAAAATAACATCAGAATAATGAAATGGAAAAATAAGAGGTGGATGAGAACATTATGGTTCATTTTTTTTAGCTTAAGAGAGCTCCTTCCAGTCCAGGAGCACTGATGGCTGAACCGCACCCTCTTTGTCTTGGCAGCAGGACGATCAGAAAGGCTGCAGGATCTAAACCTTAGATTGCTCAGTAATGTAGCTAAACATCCACCTGGCTGTTCTTGAAACATCAGGAAAGCCAGCATCACTGCTCAGCCTTACACGTAAGCATAGAGAGACATTAAAATTCATGGCTGAATGAGTCGAAAGAGTTGGATGTGGTAATGACTTTTGACTGGGGCAGGAGCAGGGAGAGGCTCCTGACTGTGACTGGAATGAGATAAAAAACGTGACCTCTAAACTAAATCCGCAGGGGCTAAAAGTGACTTCATTTGTTTCTCAGTCGCGCTGCTCTGCAAAAGTCAAGTCAATAACAAAAGTTGCTCAATTTCTGCAAACCGCCAAAGAATGAGGCCATATCAGTTGTAAATATTTAGAGTCTTGTTAACTTTCCCCAAGGAGTGAAAATGCATCCACGTACAAGAGACAAAATGGTCCGCTCACTGAAATAAACATTCAAAGCTTTGAATGTTACACCCGCTGTACTTTACTGTGAGAGCTTCTGTCTTTGCAGACTGGATGTACTTTCTCTCAGGCCACAAATATGCATCTCTAAATATCATAAGCATCAAGGCAAAGTTACAGGAAAAGTGAAGATTTTGATTTTCTGCACAGGCCTGGAGTTAGCTCTAATAGTATCAGTGGTTACTGCTTGTTAAGATGTTTCCTTTGTCATGTCTCTCCCCTTGTTTTGCTGCAAGATTTGCAATTCCCATTCAAAACGCATGGCCTTTTATTCATCATTTCTGACACATGCAAATGACAGTACAATCTTAATTTCGTTTTAAAAAGCTTCATGTTAAAAGCGCATTACTTTCAGACAGAACATCTGTGTTTTTGTAAACTGGAGCTTAGACTTTCAAAGCCAACATCAGTGATGAACACACAGGATTTGTGAACCGGTGGTGCAGCCTGCGCCACGCAATACCTCGGAAATGAGCAAATGAGGTGACTGCTTCGCTGCACTGTAATTACATCCACATGATTGGGCCTGTGGATTAGGCTGCTTGGCTCAAGCTGCACTGTTTCCTCAACTTTGAGACAGAGATACTTCACTGACCTTTCAAAACTGGGCTACTCACACAACACAAATTCCTTATTTTCATTAAACATCTCACTCACAATTTAGAGAATTGGTTTGAAGTTGTTGCACAGTGCTGGAGGATGGAGGCACTGTGTGTAATTGCTCGTTTTTTTTTTTTTTTTTTTTTTTTTTTAATATGATTCAGATCTAATGTGGCCAGAGTCAAAGATTTCTCCCCAACAATTGTTGTGCTAATGAAGCCTGCATTGTTTTTTTTTTATTCATTTATATTTTATTTATTAAGTCAGGAAGTGATTGAGACACTTGATGTAGAGACCTGGAGTACAGCAACAGGGGAATATTGCCATAATTTTTCATATATTTTGTGTAGTACTACTATTTTTCTACATCTCTCTTGATCTGTCCCAGGACTGTCAGTCAGACCTTTAACCACTCAAACTATCGATAAGAGTGCTCTCTAGTGGACAAGACAGAGAACTACATGTGCATGACTCAGACTCTATATGCAAGTGCCATACTATCACTACTGTGCATTCAATGTCCTGTGTTGATGTAACATTTAGTAAGTATTTTTTTTTTGCATTTGATGAAGTTTGTTGTAATTCTGATGCAATTAATGAATTATCAGGCCTCCAATTTTCAAACTGTCCACATATCATTTATTTCTTCTTCATTTTAAGACAAAAAATCCCTGCTAGGTTGCATCATCTGATAGTTTGCACAAGGTTTCCAGGAAACATTACACTAGCTGAAAAGAGGATTATCAGTGAACCTGAAGCCAAAAGTCTTCAGTCTGACTGAAGTTTATCACACCTGTGCAGTGTGTTATATACAGCCATGCAACATTTGAATGGCAGCAAGAGTTCAGCTGCTTTAAGAGCTGATGAAAGACCACACTGATTGTCTTAGTTGACTTACAGTTTATTTAAGGACAAGAAAATTCACAAATGTCACATATGTCAAAAACATGTCAGTGCTAAAATGACATTTGGTAAAAGCATCATGTTGAGAAAACTGGTTTGAAGAGGAGAATCTTTCAGACATGGCATACTCAACATGCAGAGATCTGCGCAGAGTAAGGTCTGCAATGTTCAGGATGATACTTCAGATGCAACCTCATATGCGGGAACTTCAAAATGTCACCAAATGGGACAAAATGACTTTACGTTCAGCTCAAAATCACAATCACTAATCCACCTTTGATTTCTCTGCTTTTACAGTAATTCACAAAATGTATAAAAATCTAAAAACAAACACATTATATATTAAATCACTAAACTCTTTGTTGAGTAGTAGCCCAATAATGAGTTATTTATTAAAGTTATTTGGCCACTCTTTCTGACAAGACACTTAACCAGCTAAGGATCTTGCTGTCCATAGTTAAACTTGTAGTTCAAATAAAGAGATGTAAAATAAATAGAAATAATAAAAGGAAATATATTTGTGCGGAATTTCCCAGCATTCTCTATCTATTATATGACCTACAGGTGTCCAGCACTAGTAAAAATATTTTTTTTTTCCTGACTTGACTTTGATATAAGCCTGTTTAACTGGAACAGGTCATCTCTACCCTGCATGTCTCCATTTCTCTGCTCATTCAATGAACTGCATCCTGCTGTGTCTCATTTGAAACGCGTGTTTGGGTATATTGTTTAGCCACTGCTGACTGCTGCCGACCACTTCATCAGCAGTTGAGAATGGAGTTGGTCCTTTGGATGCGAATCACCTTCCTTGAGCTGTAACTGTACTCGTACTGCATGTGTTCATGGTAGAAATACAAATATCCTGAAAGAAAACAGTTGGATAGCAGTTAGGGAAACAGTATGGAGCTGATGTATGACAGAAATCCTGCTTTGCTCTGCTTTAACTATACTGAAAATGTAACATTTGTGAATTCATTATACCATAGTGATAAGCAGCAGCATCGATCTCGTCATCCATCCCAGGAAAGTCGTCCTCAATGGATCGAGGGTAGCCAGTGTCCATGGTGCCTTTTGCTTCATCGTAGCTGTGGGCGACAAATAAAAGCAAACTCAGTCTATCTAGTTTTAAAGGCTTTTAAACTTTCCTATAAGTGAGACATGTAATATTCATCACCACATACCTCCAGTAGTCCTCATCGGTGAAGAGCAGAGTTTTCCCGGTATCTCTGATGTACACAGCCGCATCGATTTTCCTTATTGTCTTGGGAAGTCCAAGTTTGTGTATGTACTTTGGGTAACCGTCCACAAGGTTATATCCATTCAAAGCCCACATTCGGATGCCTGTTGAAACACAGAGAAGAGTTTGCGTCTTGTATCTAAGAAATAATGACAAAAATCAATAAATAAGTGTAATATAACCCACCACTAAATATGATGACCACGTCCTTCTCTGGGTTCTCGTATGCTGCGTCCACCTTGTTGGGGAGTGTAGGCCACGTGGACTTGATTAGTGTCTGCTCAGGCTCTGGCATCTGAGGATGGAGACGCCAGTAGAATCTGCAACAAGGTGTGACATTTTAACGAAACATAGCAGAACAAACTGAGCTATGCAAATCTCAATGCAATGCACGCTCGTCCTCACACACCCTCTCATGGTTATAGGTTAACAGTCTTGTGCATGATGATCAATATCTGGAGTTTTTGTACTACCATCTTATTCTTACTGCACCTGTCTTTGAAGATGATGGTTTCCCCTCTGAGCTCTGTGACAGCATCAAAGGTTAGCATGGGGTCACATTTGTTTGGTGCGTCAGGCTTTGGCTTCACTTTCCTCGGGTTTGGGTTTGGGCCTGTGATGAACAGCTGACATTAATGCACCGTTCACATGATATTTCCATGGAAAAATAACAGCAGGTCTCATGCTATATTTCCCCACCGTAGAGCGCCTGAATGCCTTCAATGTCGTCTTCAGCGAGCGGGTACCCTGTAGCGTACGAGTAGACGGGGTACATCAGGGCGCCCGCGTCTGAGGAATGGGACATACCGAGGGCGTGGCCCAACTCATGGGCTGCCACTATAAACAGGTTGTAAGCTGCAGAGAGAAGATGCCCAGTCAGAATACTGTTCAGGTAAGTGTTAATCAGTTCAGTGACGATTGTTGAGCATTTGTGCATGAGTGTCACCTGATGAGTCTTTGGTCCACTGTTCATCCTCATCAAAGTGAGTGTCTCCTCCGATGCCTTGGCCGGGTGGGTAGGCGTGAGCCAGCAATCCGTTAGGCCCGTCAAAAGGGTTATAGTCTCCGTGCTCTGCAGAGTAAAGGAGAGATTCTTTAACATGTCGAGCAGAATGTTCACTATTCTTCAAAGCCCAGCAGCTGCAGTGTAGAAACCTCCTACACCTCGTAGGCTTGTGTATGCATTCTGACGTTATACAGTACATCAGAATTAACGCTTATTGCACCTTTTGCTCCAAAACTGATCATAATGTCAGCGTTGCCATGGTGCAGCTTCTTAAAGGTCAGTGGAGTGACATCAGCCCACACGTTCAGCGCATTGCGGACGGCTCGGTCGACATCAGACTTCTTCAGATCTGGTGTATAATTCAATATCCTGGAACATCAGGGGGCAGGAAACAAGGCGAACGAGTGAATAAATGATACTGGTGTTCATTTCCTGAATTGTTCATCTCCACCATTTACATTATAGTCACAAGCGTCGTCTTGATGTATACCTGAATGTGACATTGTTATTTTGCCATTTGAGGTGTCGAGGGAAGTGGTTGTACTCCCCGATGTCTGGGACGCCACATCTGGCCTGCTTCATCAGCTCCAGAGTGTTGTCATCCAGATTCCCTGTCACCTTCAGAGGCAAAGAGGTGGAACGAAAATGTATTACATGTCAATAATAGGACAGGTTTAGTTCTGCAGTCCAGAGTTCAGTGATGCAGAAGAAGTACATTCTCTGAGGCTATTCAACTCCTAAACTGTAAAAAAAATCAGTGTTTCTGGTTTTATTGTTTGTTGAATATTGTCCTGTAGGTCCTGCACTCAACAAATTCTTAACAAAGGTTATTGTAAAGACAATAAAGGTAACTCAGCTCAACCCAATTCAACTTCTTTCCTACAAAAAGCTTCCCACAAAAACATGATTTTGCATGACGGGATGCCGGCGAAAGAATACCCCTCAAGCCAAAGATCTTGAACACATATCAAGATTCACCACCAGCAAAATTAGTTTGAAGATCTAACTACTTTGAAGATCTGTTCACCTTGAGTTTGAAGAATTTCTGCATCTCCCTGATCTTGGTCTGAAAGACACCTGATGTCCTCTGTATTCCTTGGAGACCAGCAGGAAGGTCATAGAAGCGACGCAGGTACTTCTGTTTATTGAAAGAGAACAAAAGCTGAGTGACATTTATCATGGTGTGAAAAAGCAACTGCAAATTCCTCCATTCTAACACTGTGGCAGTGGAATAAGCAAAAAAAAAAAAAAGCCACTTGAAGGCAGCTTACAAGGCAAAAACCTCAGATCTTACCTCTGCTAAAAGCCAGTTGTCCTTCTCTCCTGACGGCACAGGCAGAGCAAAGGAGTGAGCGACCAGCGCCAGCAGCAGCAAGGCTATCATTGTTGTTGTCTCTGTGTTGTCCAACCCAGTCATTGGGGTCAAGAAGCTTAGCAGGGTATTTATACTGTTTTGGGTCCACTTTTTTTCAAAGGGTCCAAGTGATTCATGTAAAAGCACCTCGCCACTTCCTTCTTTGCCTGTTGGGAATGTGCTTGTACAGTGACTGTGGTTTGAGTGTACTCCTTTGAACCCACCTAAAGTGCTTTGATTGAGCATTTCCCAGATTGCCATGACTTAAGAAGTTTGCCAATAGATTTACTGAAAATGCACATGAGGCAAAGTGATGCACTTTTTCTGTCTTTCTTCTTTTAAAAACAAGAATAACATGGCAGCCTTGGCTTTTTCTTGCCGGCAGATTTAGAAGGGACGCTCCTTTTTTTTTGGGAGAAAATACTCTGGGTTTTTCCTTTAATAAGGATGTCACATCATCAGCTATTATTTGTTCATCTTCAGATTAAAAAAAAAAAAAAGTGCCCTACCTTAAAAAAGGAGGGAATTTTGGGAATTTCGTTCATGCTGCTGTTGGTCTCATGATTGTCACCTTGTGTCTTGCTATTTTAGGTGAAGACGTTTTATGACTAACAAACACGTCACCATTAAGAGATGATGAAAAAATGACATTTCAATGTAAAACTTATGATCCCTCGCGATGTTACATTTTATATTACTGTTTTTGACATAACGTGAGCGCTCTCATACTGACAAACACGAGTTAATTTGATGCAAATGTCCCGTGTGGGTTTTGTCTGGTAATAATTGAAAGCAGATCTTCCTGATTTAGGTGTTTTCCAACGTTGCTCTTTGCAGCAGTATGTGATTCACAGTCAGCAGGATTACACAGAGGGTAAATGACAAATTGTATACGTAAATGACCCCAGTGTCCTCAATTATGAAGAGCTGTGGTCTGCGAGAGGTCTGATCACAGCAAAGAAACCCTGGTGAGCTACAACAAGGACAATGCAATTTCAAACTCTGAGTAAGCGCTTGTTACAGCACGCAGTTTATATAAATTGAAGTTGTTTTTGGGATGGAGATATAGGTCTGTAGGTCACCATTTTGGAGCAGATTGAAACCTCTCCACTCAACAACATTGGTGCCTTAACTTTTCATTTTGTGCCATCCAAGTGAAAAAAACATACTTAAGGGATACCCTATGAAGAATGTAGTAATACTTGAGTTTACTTGAAGTGTAAACAGTATGCGAAATTGAACTTTTCACGAGCTACACCAGTGAAAGTCAGGATTCATGAGCAGTCCAAACGCACTTGCAGTATAATTGCATTATATCACTAGTGTGTTGGAAATATACTTGAATATAAGTATGCTTTTCATAAGTACACTTTATTACTATTAAAAGTTTTTGTAATTTAGTGCACTTTTTAAAAGTACACTTAAGTACAATTTATAATACACTTACAATGAAGTACACTTACCACTTTTAGTATTAGTATAGTATAGTACATAATTGGTGTATTTATTTTTAATAACTTTAAGAACTTGATATCTATGATATAGTTAGAAATACACCTTTTAAAAGCATATGTCAAACACACTTTAAGCATCCATCCATCCATTTTCTATGCTGCTTATCCCTTTCGGGGTCGCGGGGGGGCCGGAGCCTATCTTGGCTGTCAACGGGTGACAGGCGGGGTACACCCTGGACCGGTCGCCAGCCGATCACATATATACACAAACAACTATTCACACTCACACTCACACCTAGGGGCAATTTTACAGTCACCAATCAACCTAATGAGCATGTTTTTGGTCTATGGGAGGAAGCCAGAGTGCCTGGAGAGAACCCACGCATGCACGGGAAGAACATGCAAACTTCACACAGAAAGGCCTGACCCGGGAATCGAACCGGCGACCTTCTTGCTGTGAGGCACACGATGCACTACCTGCTGCGCCACCGTGCAGTCCACTTTAAGCATAAAAGCTGAAAAAGTAATGACTTCTCAATGCTTAAATTATTCTTTTAATAGACAAGGACTAGCTCAATTAAGATGGTGAACATGGTGAACAAAACCTGCTCAACATCAGCATGTTAGCGCTGCCACATGAGCCTGTTAACCTGCCGTTAATGGCATTCATCTCCAAGGACTGCTACGTGCTGTATAGCCTCAGAGAGCTGCTCGCATGGCTGTAGATTTCGACTTGTTATAGTGGAGAAAATAAGAGTTTAAAAGGCAAGGGTGAAGGAGCTGGAGCGGACATTTGTAACACCTGGACTGATTTTGTAGCTAACAACAATTCTTCTCACAGAGAGAGAAATTATATTCCCTTATTTTCAAAGAAAATGTTCTGACTTTTAAGTTTTAGTCACTCTTCTGTTTAACACCATGGTGGTAATGATGTTCAAAATGATAATGATCATGAAAGACCTTGAGAATATTGTTCCAGACCAGGATCCAGGAAATTACCATGAATAATATAACTGCACAGGTGCCGGCAGACACCCGAGGTCAAGGCAGGTACAGACATGCGCTCCTATTAGCGTCTTTGTGAGACAACAGAGGTGTATAATTACTTGCTCTTGCCACAACAACGGAATTCCTAAAATTCTATACTGTGGGAAAAAAATGGGAAATGCCCCACAAGAATCGCACATTTTCAAACACTTTCCTGAATCAATTTATTCAAAAGCATTGTTTATTATGACATCAAGTCATATCTGCAATGGAAAACACTTCTTGGATGAGTAAGGATTCATGCATTCTGTCCAACTTAAACTGCTGCAATGAGGAGAAGTCAGACAATGATTTGACTGTGGCACAATCCCAGTCATTATCAGCATACTTTTGTCTTGTAATGACAGTGTTTTTCTAAGTGTGAGACTGAATGTTAAGTGTTGCCATTGAGGCTGGTGTGAAGCTGGCAGAGAAAACCAAATCTCATATACTGCTTTAAGAAATACAGATTACAAACAGCTGGTGTCACCTGTCATTATAAAGTGATTTGCAAAACATTAGCCGACATCTGGTGACTTTAAAAATTCGAATGAATCCTTCCATTTTTTCCTAAACAAAGAATAAGAATATGGTAATTACTGTACCATAATAATCATCATACAAATCACAGAAAAAGGTCATCTGCATCCCATTAGTGATATCAAGTGTAATGTGTAACAGACACTGTCTCCACAAGCTTCAGCATCCTGTGGAGACAAATATTTTTGGATTACCATCATTGTTTAGACGGTGGCTAACGGAGTGCTCCTGACTCATGCCACGGGGAAGTTGCAGCAAGGGGGATTTTTGCTGTTATTTTAAAATGTTACCGACACACACACACACACACACACACACACACACACACACACACACACACACACACACACACACACACACACACACACACAGATATATGGAAACATACATTCTGATCTGTGTTGTGACCCACTGGTTGCATTCAAAGATAGCAACAGCACTGGGCTCTGACAAATGGTGTTATATGATCTATACTGTGGGGGCACGTCTTAGGACTCACAACTGTGAAGCACATGAATGGCACACTGTATCATACAATGAAGGATAAATCATTTTAGGTTGCTTAAGTGAGCAGCATTGTTAGTATTTTTCTCTAAATAAGAGGTCTCTTACTTGCTCAGAGGAACAATCTATAAGGCTATAGCCATGCTGGCTGTCCCATACAGCTGTAAGTCTCATTACACAGCAGCAGCAGTGAGATGCTGGATGAAAAGTCAAATTTTTAGCACTACAGTAGGAGGGCAAAAAGCAGTTTCATTACTGCCAGCAGGGCGAGAAAAACCCATGCTTTTTATCTATACTGAGCATTTTTGGACATTTCCAAAGCTCACTTTTACGTTATCAACCTCAGCTGTACTCACTCAGCAGATTGAATGCTAATACCTGGACAGATGTGTTAAAATATCTGCTGTTGAACATCACATATATTTGGTTGTGTATTGCTCACACATACTGGAATATCCACTGTTATGGAAGCTACAAACACTGGATATGCTACAACCCAGATTCCAGAAAAGCTGTATAAAGATGGATAAAACTGAACGTGCTCATCATTTTTGATCTGTACTCAATTGAAAACAGCACAAGGACAACAGAGTTTTGTGTTGACAAAGACTTTGATTTTTGTAAATATATCCTTATTCTGAGTTGGGACAGGAGCAACTAAAGACTGGGAGAGTTGAGGAATGCTCCAGAAACACCTGTTTGGAACATCCCACAGGTAAACAGGTTGATCGGTAACAGGTGATAGTATCATGATTGGGTATGAAAGTGGCATCCTTGAAAAGCTCAGTCATTCACAAGCGAGGATGGAGCGAGGTTCACCACTTCGTGAACACATGATTGTATAAAGGATGTTACTACATGAGCTCAGGAATACTTCATAAAACCTTTGTCAATAAACACAGTTTGTTAGCAAATGATTACATTCTGTTTTTCTTAATGCTTTACGTGGCAACCCAACATTTTAGAATCGGGGTTGCAGATGTTTGTAGAAACTCATGTTCTTCTGCCTTTATTAGCAGTTATTACAGCATCTTGTTCTCAGAGTCTAAGCTGTGTTGTCATATCAAGAGAAAAATCCAGACATGGATATTATGAACTGCCCTTCAAAGTCAAGATGGCATCAGGGAATTATGAAAAATGAGAAAAGAAAGAAAGTTGCTCCTTGAAATATAAAGTTCATCCTCTGTCATCTGGTCACCTTGTCACCCTGCATCAACAGGCAATCATATTACAATCATATTACTTGGTGGTTTGCTGCCCTCATTCCCTTTTGAGACCCTCTCTGCCTCTTCTTGTGACAGAGCAGCAGTTTGGTGAGATCTGACCCAAAGCCTTTTAGGTGTTGTCATTGTGGGTTTTTGTTATTTCAGTGCTTGGAGTTACGGCCTGACTCTCTGGTGTTGCATTTCAGCAGGAATGACGCCCATTTTGTCACTGAAATCTGCTTCTTAAATGTCACTGTTGTGCTACTTGGTCATAATATTTTGGCATGGATCATGGAAGGAGGGCATTCAGAGATGACGTGAGGTGTGTTGAAATCAACCACTTCCCTGCTGTGTCAGAGGGAAGCAGAACATGCTCCAGAGGCCAGTTTACTGTGATAAACAGTGCCACGAAATGACGCGTTATTCACTTGGATGTCTCCACTGTTTCATCATGCAAATCAGTTATTAAATGTTATTTTTGAATTCTTTTGTTGACTTTTTTCTATTGTTTTTTTGTCAAACTGCAGTATGTAAAACATTTAGAGCAGCGTGTGCTCCTATTGTCCCTGCAGACACAGTATAATAAAACAAACAAATGTTAGAAAATCTGAGAGAAAATAATGTTTTCCATTTTTAAAATGTTTTTACAGCACGCCCATGCCAACGTGAGGGTTACTGAATCCGTTGCCTAAGTTGGTCCAGAATATAAATCATGAACCTCCCCTGAGTTTGGACAGCGTTGCAACCAACTCCTTCACATTCGACTGTTTCGTGGTCGGAACATTTGGACATAAATGTAAACAGTGCTTCTTTTATAACGATTATATGTTCTTACTGTGAATGTTAGCCATTAACTTAGAATGTAAACTTGAAGACTCTGTACAGTGTGGCTTTATGTTTCCTCCAAAGTATAATTTGCTATTGCACAACAGCTGCATATGAGCGTATTTTCTGATATAGATCACCAGAAGAGGCCAAGCCATGTCTGTTGGTGCCATTTAAAGCTGTAAGGTAAAGGTCTGTGATGAAGCAGACTAACCACAGACCTTTAACCTGCACAACACAGCTTGATATACTGCATCAACACACTTATTGTCAGCAGACTGAGGAAATATGATTTATACTTACTATACAGAGCCTGCCACTTGAATGTACTACAGGATTGCACAACCATGAAAGCATCACCACGAGCAACATTATAGAACATTTATTGCATGTGTTTCTGGTCAAAAGCATCTGCCAAATAAATGTTATGTAATGTAATGACAGTGGACATGGTTAGTAAACCACAATATGAAGCAGCTGCAGCCTACAGTAAAGAGAGGATCTAGAGTGCACAGATGGCAGCAGAATCAGAAATGATACAGTGCACTATTGAAACTCTAATTTAATCGTCACACATTGCAACCCCAAATGCAATAGCTGTGCAACCGCAAAGATTCAAACCACAGTGCTGCGGTGGCGAAGGGTCAGGCCCTCAGCCAAATTTAGAGACAACATACGCTGAAGAGACACCACAGGAGGGCAGCAGACTCTGTCCCAGCGGACTGCTTTGGGGTGGGGGTGCACAAACTCTGGTCCCTCTGGTCCCCAGCATGACTCCTATCATGCCCCATTGTTATCACCAACTCATGCTGAAGCGTTAAAAATCAACTGGGGTGAAATTTGAATACACTGAGCACGAACATGCTACATTTTTTGTGTCACATATCAGTGTCAGTGTACTTTTGGCCCATTTTGTATCAACGGTGAGCACATTTAGTTGCTTGCTTGAGCAGAATATGAGTTGGCTTTGCCACATATTGTAGAATGACATGCACGTACACTAACAGGTCTTACACACCCTTTCTGGCTCACTTGGCACCTCGCTGCAGATTGCGAAAGCTCTTAGAGGAACCCAACATTATCACGCAGTCATCACTGAGTGTGTAGTTACTGTCTGTTACTGCTGTGAAGACATCCAACATGGAAGCTGTAGGATTATAATCTAACTTTAAAGCCACCATCAAAAGAATATTTCTGTGAATATACATTTTTTTCTTGTTTTTCACACACTTATTTCAGCCGGGAGGAGAATTGCAGTGACGTCCTTGATACTACCACTAGATGGCACCAAAGTCAGATTCAAAGTTAATTCTGCACGTGTCTCTGAAGGCACCACCCTTTGTGACTCTCTTTGATATTGTAGATATGCCATTTTTAAAACAAAATTAAAAAATACTAGCGTGATACGTTTTAAAAGACCACACCAGATATCAGAGGCAGGGAAGAAAAGAGATAAACATTTGGAACAAATTCAGAGCTTGGTGCGATTCTGTGGGAACAACATGACTGACTAAACTTTCAGGTTTGATGGAGTTGGGATTGACTTATTTCTGAAGTAAAATTAATATACTGCTGATGTTAACCAGATTGTGTAAAGTCTGCATGATTAACAAACTCATCTGTCCTCCCATTGTAAACTTTGTCATGGAATTCTGACTCTCAGCGCCCCCTTCAGGTCTTTCATGATATACAGTGCCTGGAGTATTGCACACACATAAAGCTTGTCAGCAGTTATCATTAGAGACAAAAAGAAAGACTTTCCAAAACAAATATTGGTCATCTCAGCTACTTGATCCAATATGTAACATCTGTGCATCCTTGTCAGTGTGAAAGTGTATGTTTGGGGCAAAACAAAGATGTTTCTACCATCTTAATTACCATGGCGGTCTCTCCCAGCTTGTAACTTTGCAGCTCCAAACTCCTCTCTCAATCATCACTCCTGCTTAAAATGACTTCATTACCTCGTCTGCACTCAGACCATAAAACCAGAGCCACACCACTTCTGCAAGTCTTTCTGCGAGAGAGCGCGGTGTCCCCTGGAAAACTTAGCTCATGTTGCCCCCGCAGAGGAATGCTGTTGGTCCTGTAAAGCTCCACAATGACCAATCAACTGTAATTGTACCCTGAATTTACCACGGCACCACCCATGCCAGTCTAGGCGGCCTTGCTTTGTCTTTGCCGAATGCCTTAAATCCACCCCTGCAATTTCAGCTCCCTTTCAGCGGACTCTCTCATTGAAAGGTCTCACATGCATTTGCTGCTAAAACGGGACGAGAATCGGCTTTGATGTTGTTATTTCAGGAGCTCTTGCAGAATGCGTGGGACTGAGCGCTGCCACCCAGCTCATTGTGTTGCATCAGTCTGGAGGTTCCTTTACAGGAGCTCCGCCGAGGAAAACCGTTTACTCAATGCTGCTTGCTTTTTGATGATATCAACATGTTTATGATAAACATACATAGTTGCAGCAATGAGCACACCTTGCAGAGAAAATATTTTTTCGGTGCACGTTGCCTCATATTGCAGTTTCAACACATGTTTGGGATTATCTGTGTGTCATGGCACTCTAAAACGCCCTGTGTGAATTTTGTGTCCTTGTCACATTCACGTTGGTTCAATCATAGCTGAAACAATGGATTCCAGCGCTAACTTTGTGTTTAATTTAAATAAGATGTTGAAATTGAAACCATACACTGAATCCATTTAAAATGTCATTGGGGCAAACATGTCACGTGACAAAAAAATGTTCAAATGTCATTTCTATCTTTTCTCTTTTTGCTGTCCTTGGCTCTCTGCAAACCCCTCCCTAATTCCATAGTACTGTCTGAGGCTTCCTTTGGCTTGCTAGTGGTATGAGTCACAATAACCATTTAAAAGGCTTTCTCATTAACCAGAACTTCCATCTCCATGTGTCCAACCAGGCCACTACAATTCATGTAGTGTTAAGTCTGTGAAATGCATGTCATGCTGGTCTCTTGCTGTCTCTTGGTCTTGCTTATGCCTGGTCCATGTTTTACAGCACCCACATTTATGCCGGAGGGAGAGATCTCTCCTTCCACAGAACCACAGGTTGACTTGAAGCTGGCCACTGTAAGTGCATAATTGCATGAGCTGCATTACGAATGTTT
This sequence comes from Chaetodon trifascialis, assembly GCF_039877785.1. Taxonomy (NCBI): domain Eukaryota; kingdom Metazoa; phylum Chordata; class Actinopteri; order Chaetodontiformes; family Chaetodontidae; genus Chaetodon; species Chaetodon trifascialis. The sequence goes on from NC_092064.1 coordinate 10,761,156, forward strand.
GACTTTGGACTGCATGTGATTTTATCTCTTGTACAATGGTTAAAACATTTCAGTTTTTAAGTGTTATGATTGAGGGATCTGCTCTTGCCTGTGTGTGGGATTTTGTGATTATGTTTTTATTTCTTTTGTTTTTGTGTGGGTGGGGGGCGGAGGTAAGTAACTGTACTGCCCTCGTAGTAGTGCAGTCCTCGTAGCTGTTATATTGCATGCTTTAGCAGAATCTGTCAGCATCCTCGTCTTTCTCTCGTCCTTTACTCGAATATATTCTTGTTTTCGTTTGGATGGAATTGTTGGGAAAGGCGATCTGCATGGGAACTCGGAAAGTCTTTATTCAGTTTCCTGTTGTGAAGGATTTTAGTTGTAATTAGAGAAGGTGTAATTGACAGTTGACTCTAAATGTGATCTCTCTCGGGTGTAGATTAGCATGTTTATGTAGACATTCTTAATAACTATGATGCACAGTTTGATGGATGCTACTCAGTTTGATGAAAGTGTGTAACCTACTGTAATGCATGCTGCAAAAAAGTGTGTAACCTACTGTAATGCATGCTGCAAAAAAGGAGCTCATCCACAAGCGGAATACAGCCTTCGATCTCGGCATTACTTGAACTGTGCAGGACCACTTAACTTATCTGGCTCATCAGTGCAACATGATGACTGATGTGGATCTCGAATGTACTCATAGGAATACCTTCAGCAGTTCTACAACCTGGAAGAAGAGCCTAATGGACGCATGAAGAGGAGCGGGCCATCCTTCACCTCCAAGGTCAAAGACATGCAGATATTCTTTGGGCTCAATGCAACAGGTGTGCTGGACTCAGACACCCTGGAGGTGATGAGTAGTCCTCGATGTGGCGTTCCAGATGTGGAGGAGTATAGCCACATCCAGGGGACACGATGGAACAAGAATGTCATCACCTACAGGTATCTGGGTGGTCTTTACTGGTGTCAAATGATCAAGATGCTGTCACTCTTTTTGCATTCAAAGCAGAGAAGAATTACAGTCTGCTCATGAAAGATAAAGGCATGTCTGACCGAGATTGAACTTGCAAAAATAGAACAGTCTGGTTGTTCCTAAACTGCAAACCCCACCAATACGTGGGAAACATTTTGAGGCTGCGGGCAATAAAACATGTGGCAGAAACAGGGAATAGCAAGTGTCACAAATCATTATGGTTAACAGATTTTTGGGTTTGGGACTCCCGCCTCTGAGAGTTATTGTGGGTTTGACAAAGTGCCAAGTTCACCATACATGCTTGAACTTATGTAATACTGTCTGAAACGCCCTAATCCAGTTCTTTGTGAGTTCTCTTTGAGGCATGTTTGCAGAATGAGATGCAGAACAAATGTATAACTTAAGAGAAAGTAAGAAAGGCAGCTATTCTCTTTTTTTTTTTTAATGTAAAATTGAATTTACAAAAGACTGCATAACCTAAAAGTATGTGTTTTATTATGTAAGGACTTATGGGAGCTACTGCTCTTCAATAAGTATCACAAGTTCCTGTGCTGTGCTGTACAATTTCAATCAGACTGACGAGATTTGTATTTATGTCCTGTGTCTTTATGTTAACCAGTAACTTGACATGTACTCACTGCTGTTGCAGCATTGGCAGGTACACCAGAGATTTGCCTCGCAACACTGTGGACTCTCTGGTTGAGTCAGCTTTCAGTGTTTGGGCCAGAGCCAGCAGTCTGACGTTTGTCAGGTCACACACCCGCAGCGCTGACATCATGGTGGAGTTTGTGACCAGTGGTGGGTTTGTCTTTTTGTTTCCCTCAGGACAGAGATGGACGATATTTGGAAATAAACTGAACAGCAACAATATAATTCTCAGTGATATATTGTTTATGTTGTAAAACACAATCTCATGGATATACGCTCGGGGAGCTTCAGTAGTAATTTAACTGCTAACCAAGGCAGTGTCATCATACACTGGCTGCTCAACTGGACAGACTCATTTAGATGAGGTGAACGGAGGCCTGTAATTTTTCTCTTGGCTTGAAAGAAAATGGTTTTCTCTGTGGTTTCTATTTCATGTTTGGCCTGGATTATATTATGAAGAACATGGTGACTTGTATCCATTTGATGGGCCCAGAGGTACACTGGCTCATGCTTTTGGTCCGGGGTTGGGCATCGGAGGGGACACACACTTTGATGATGATGAACGCTGGACAGCAGGAAAAACAGGTGCTGATCTGCATCACACTGCCACTCTACACTCTGTAGGGATCTCAATAGATATCTACAAAAAGATGATGCCATTTATTTGGATGCATTTTCTTTGTCCTGTTGCAGGGTTTAATCTCTTGGTTGTAGCTGCACATGAATTTGGCCATGCTTTGGGCATGAAGCACTCCAGAAACCCAGAGTCACTGATGTATCCGAACTACAGATCCTCTCATCCAGCCAACCTATTATCCGCAGAAGACGTAGCAAATATCAACGCACTTTACAGTAAATTTCTATCTATTTCAAGTAAATTTACTGGAATGGAAGTACAGTGACATTGATTGGGTATTGTTGCATTTTTGAGGATTTTGTGGAATCTGATCCTTAAGTGTGCGCTGATGTGTGGCAGGTCCAGCCAGAGCTCGTCCAAACTACTTCTCCCGGTACAGCTGGAGCCCTCAGCATAACCCCTGGGCATCAGGATCGCTGTTCCCTCGGCCCATGCAGAACAAATGTGATCCAGATCTGACCTTTGACGCAGTGTCCACTCTTGGGGATGCCACCTTCTTTTTCAGAGAACAGTATGTTGATAATTTTTTCTAGTCTCTTCCACCCCAGGTTGCATTAAGAGGCCTTGATTATAATTCCATCCTACAATTGGTGATTAATGTTTTGACTTAACTGGTAATGTTTTTTTCCCACAAGATATCTCTGGATTAAACATAACGAGCAATATGACATCAAGGAAGGTCCCATCACCAACTTTATGCCTAAGATTGAAACCAGTATCGATGCTGCCTTCTGGGTGCCTCGCAGATCCACAGCTTATCTCATTCATGGTAACTGTCAACCGAGTCAACCGCAACAGAGCTTTTCTTGATCTCACTGCATTCTTATAATTTGATCTCATCCCATTTTCCATACACAATCATTGATCAATCATTAAACTGTTTTTCTCTTTTTGAAATCCACTGATTTTCCCTATGCCTTAACAGAATCCACGTTCTGGACAGTGAAAGGTTCTCTCATAAAGGGAAAGCGACGAGCACTCAGCCACTTTGGGTTTCCAGCCTGGGTCCAGGACGTTGATGCAGCAGTGCACATAGTGAAAACAGGACGCACACTCTTCTTTATGCATGACATTTACTGGAGGTGAGGCAACATGAATCCACGTTTGACTCAAATCAGAGCACGCTCATTGAAAGGACCATTCGTACTTTTCGCACAGAACATTTTACTCCGCTGATTTCAATTGTTTGAGGCTATTTTAAAACAATTTGCAAACAATTTAAGCTGTGCAGATATGAGAATACACACATTTCAAACTGTAGAATACATTTTCTTCAGCAACACACATATTCACATTAACTAGTTGCTTATTGACAAACATATCAGAAGCATATTAGCTCTTAATTAGTCATTATAAAGCACTTATTTATGCCTTATTCTGGGAGTTAATGGGTAAAGATTAGGTTATTAGGATGGGAATTTATGTACAACAGCTTCCTTACTGACAATAAATATGCAGTAATTAGTAGGTTATTGTATAGAGAGCCATTATGCTACTAACATCTGTGCTAATAAGCAACTAGTTAAAGCTGAATATGTGTACCTGAATATAGAGTGCTCCTTTTTTTCTTTATGAGGAGAGAAATCGGAATCCAGTGTCATACATTAGCAAAAGTGACAACAGATTTCTGTATGCGTGCACTACCGCCTGAATTAAATCAAATTATACTGTACTGTTTTTAGCCTAAATGAACAAACCAAAAATGAAAGTGTAGATCCGTACCAGAGACAAATCACAAAGCACTGGTAGATAGGGACTTTCACATTAAAAAAGTTGACTCAGACCTGAATGAAGGATTTCGTTTCTCACTCGGACCTCACACAGCGAGCAAAGGGCTCAGTTTGGATTCTGAGGTTTGATGACGTGACTATACTAGTAGCACCGTGTACAAATGTTTTGTCTCAGCTTTGAAAGAGGATCCAGTGATCATGAGTCATAACAAACATTGTTTATATCCCGCCTTTTTCAGTTACAATGAAAACCGAAGGGTTATGGATTTCGGTTACCCAAAGTACATCAGCGAGGACTTTCCTGGAGTCAACACCACAATAAATGCTGCAGTTCATAAAGAGGGTGAGCCAGTCTAATTATTATTACTCACTGTGATGTATGTTTTGCAAGCCATATTGTTATTAGTAGCACAGGAATGCTAATATAGATGCAACATCAGCAGAGTGGTGTGAAGTTTTTACAGAGCACGGGGTTCCCTCTATGATTTAAACTGCATAATTTACCCACTTCGCCACTTAAAGACTTTCGTGTGATATGCCGTCATTTCAAAAAGTAGATATTCAATTTCAGAGAGATGCACATCATCATCATCATCAGCAGCAGCGGCAGTGACATGACAAATTACAAACATCACAAAAATCACAAACAGCAAAACACTCTTACCAACATAAAGGTTAAATACATCAATCACCTTGCTGATTCTTCTCATTTCAGGTTTCATCTACTTCTTTGTCGGACCAGAGGTCTACAAATACGACTATACCAAGAAACTTGTTGTCGAGGTTGAGAAAGCAAATTCTTGGCTTGGATGTTGAAATACTGTAAATCCATGAACAAGGAAATTACCTGTAAACCTTGATTAAATCAAACCACAAGAGGAAAAAACTAAACACTGTGCTTCACTTCACTTTTAAGCGGAGTCTTATTTATCAGTCTTCATATTTTGTCAGAATAAAGAATAACTTAAATCTAATAATATGTGTGGTTTTTATATGTACCTCACAGTACAATGCTCCCAGCATTAGCTTTGGTTTATTTCATTTAAATCTTTTCATCAGATCTCTTTTGTGGTGCAGACTGGGTTTAAATTAGGTTTGCCTCACTTATGGCTGCAGGTTTTGACTTGACTGAATAGAATCTACAATACTTGCTAAAAACATTGGTTTCTATGCAACAAAACACACTCCTCACGCACACGTTTGACCATTATAGACAGAAAACCCAGACATATATGCAGACGTTTCATTGGGAGGTTTTAACCACAAAACCTCCAGAAAAGTGGGTCAGGTAGACCCAGCTGTAACCACCAGGACTGCGTGCTTTTTGGCCATGTGATTTCCCAACAATCCCGAGAATATCCCCATATAAAACATGTGAAGCCTGGTGGAAATGTGCATTTAAAACATGGAATTGTTCTGGCTGTGGTTCCCCGTTTTGGACTCTGTGATGTGCATGAGCACGTAGAGCTGGTGGAGACTATTTACTCAACGTGATGTATTTACACTTTATATTATCCACAGATATCCCATTCGAAATTTTTGCACTAATACATATTAAATGCAGAATTTCTAATGTAAAACTATTCCAAGCTATAACCAAGTCATGTTCTGTAATATGCTTTTATTCAGAAAGTTAATACTAGGTCTTTTTGATTTGATTGGCCTAATACAGATGTTCTCTTCTATATTACAAATAACTATTGGTATTGATTGAGCTGAACCAAATGGCACACTATTTTCTGCCATCAGTTTTTTGTTTTATGCACATCAACGGATTTCAGCTAAAAGAAGAATATGCAAAGCAACCAGAACACATAGTTTTAAGGGTTGATTAAGATCAACATTACTGAATGCATAGAGAAACAACAAATAAAACGTCCTTCCAACCATCCACTTCTCAATCATCTCAAAATTATTTTCCACCTCGTCTCCCTCTTTTGCAGTTGACATACTCCGCATTTAATAAGCAGGCTCAGTGAGGCTCAATGTTAAGTGTCCTGACACTTAACAGGAATCACCTCATCTATGTCCTTCATGAGTCGCTGAAAAGAGAGAAATCTCTCCCAGAGGAAAAACACTTTTTAGTGATAATTCAGAGGAAAAGGATTTGTATAAAGATACATTACATCATAAAAACTGAGACCTGATAGAGGATATGTTGCTGCAGAGGCAGCTGTGGAGCTGGCTGCTCCCACTGTGTCATGCTTGAGCCCATCTTTAGCACTGGCATGCAGGGTTGCAGAATACATGACATAAATGAACAGAGAGGATATGGAAATGTGCTTTTGATCAGCCCTGAAGATGTGGAGTGATGCAGCATCACTGAGGTTCATCAAAGTCAACCATGGCAAAGCTGATATAATCTTCCCTTTCGCCCACAGAAGTAAATCTGAAAACCACTTCTGAACAGTTATTCTGTTGGTTAAGATTTCAAAATGGAAATCCTGCTGAGTAATTAGTGTAAAGGAGACACAAAAGCACATTGGATTCTATAGTAATCCTGTCTAATTCATATTGTGAAGGAGTGTCTTTTCTGCTGCAGCTCATGGAGATTTCTTTCCCTTTGATGGCTCATGCCCCTCAGCCAGAAGAGGAGATGTGCACTTTGATGAAGATGAAACATGGATGGCAGGGAGGCAAGATTTGTCAGTCAAAACATGTTGAGAAGCAACATTATTTAGACAGCAAATTAAGGAGATTGTCAAAACAGTGTAACCATTGTTCTTTATACTGCTGGTTTAGGTTAATCAAGGTCTTGCAAAGTTAAAGCATACCTAAAAAAAATTGTATTTTTACTCAAGCTGTGTATGTGCAACTTGCAGGTACTTGTAGTAGTATTTTGATGTTATAACACATTTTCGAAGCAATTTATTTCACAGTTTAAGTGACTTTGTGTATTAAGATTATACACACAAACATCAACTTCACATCAGCTTAAACCTAAAGTTTGGTGCATTGTTATAATATTAAACTACTAAAAAGTATAGAAAGTAGTTAAAGTGACCTCCATCCCAACAACTACTTACATCTCAACTTACTTACTTGAACATTGCTGGAAACATTTGGGATAATGTAAGTACACAACTCAACAACTCAACAAACCCTAACACAACACAGATCAAGTCGTTTTTAGACACTTTAACGCAGATATGTTACACATTGTGCTTTTAAATAAAGGATCCGAATACTTTTGTGAACAATGTCAATTCTCCAATACAACTGGCAGGAAACAGGTGTTGCGCTGCTCTTTGTAACTTTAAACATGTTGCACTTCAGGCCACGCCCCAATCAGTGTCATTGGTGCAGGTGTCACACCTGCTGTGACATCATCACACAGGCCTGGCCAAGAGTGCAATATTTCTTAAAGTTTTCAATGGGATTGTTTATCAGTTTTCCCGTCAAATGCTCTGTTGCTGTATTTCAGGTCCTCACTGGGTTTGACTCACTCAAAAGACCCCTCTGCTATCATGTACTCCACTTTCAGGTATCAGAGCAGTACAGAGTACTCTCTGTCCAAAGCTGACATGCTTGGGACCCAAACACTATACAGTGAGAGGCAAATTAAAACTGGCTGTTTTTGGAATTGAGACTGTTTTTCTTTAAAAAACAGGGAAAATATTTGTTCATTTATGACTTCAAAAGAGGTTCAATATGCCTGAGTCTCCTTATTGTGTCATTCTAGGCACATGTGGATGAGAACAATGCAAACAACTTATTAAAATCGCCTGAGAGAGGGCGGCAGCAGCACATATTTACCAACCGTCAGTTCTCATGTTGATACCACTCATGACATCCCTGCCAAAGGCGTGGCGTACATATTCACTGGTAGAGTAATGGGCAGTCTGCAAAGCATCACTTAGGCCTTGTCAGCATGACAAGGCTGGATTTCCAGTAGGAGAACACAATGTTGCGCCCAAATTACAGCCTTGTGCAACTTAAGTGTTGCAGTTCATGCAAGAGGCTCATTGAGTTTGGCAGAGCTTGTGGTATGTTGCTGTTTTTCACAGTGTCCTAAAACGCAGTGACACGGCTGTGTTTTTCCAGGTCATAAGTACTAGGTGCTTCAACAGCTTAAGATGAGAAGTCATGCTCTCTCCATCTATGAGTATGGCTTCTCCTCCAGGGTCAAGCAGGTTGACACTGCTGTATGTGTCACGTGGGAGGTTTATTACGGGTAACTTTATGTATAGAATTTTTTTTTGCGTGAAAAAAAGACATGAATATTGTCAACAGGAAAGCATGCCCATCAAAATTTATTAATAGATACATGATCAATATCTACACATAATTCCTGTTCAAAGTTAGTGAATCAGTTTGTATGATTATTAAAATATTAGAAAACACTGTCTGCACTCAAACAGCGAACTCATTCTTTATTTATAAATCTAACAGGATGAACATTATTCATAAAGTTGTCTGTTTACTGGCATTAATGATCCAGTGTATGATGAGTGCAGGAGAAGGATGGACCCTGGCTTCCCCAGACTCATCCAAACAGGCTAACCTGGAATCCTGAGGTGACCCTACGCTGCCTTTAAGTTACATGGTAAAAAAAAAAAAAAAAGCAATAAAAAAAACCTTTCTGTAATATGGACCTGAGCAGCAGGACACAAATAGAATTCAACTGAAATAGAAGTTGTAATTTCTTGTTTTTACCGTGTTAAGATGGCAGGCGGATTGGGTTAACCGCACACTTTTGTACTGAAAACACCATTTGCCCCAGTTTTAGATCAACTCATGCAGAAATTTTCTGTTTACAGCTAAATGCTGTTGTTAACATTTCATTTAATTTGTTCTGAAACGAAATGAGGAGATAACACACTCTCTGTATGATGCTGTGTAATTTAACATTTCAGTTCAGTAATTAACATGTCAGCAGCATTTCAGTATTAAGCTGTTTTCAGTGGGGCTCATTTTAATCGAGTTGTATACTATTGGGTCATTTAAGTTATTGTTTAACAATGCCTTGTGTTTTAGAGGCTCATTGTAGCTTTTGAAAATCGAAATTTGCAAAGTCACCAAAAACTGCTGCTCTCAAACAAATGCAGCGCAATAAAACTACAGCATGTCACCTGAAATGGAATGAAGTAGGACAGAGAATATAATGAAAATACTCAAATAAAGTGCGAGAACTTCAGGATTGTATTAAAGTAAGTAGAGTACTTGAGTAAGTCACCGACCTTCCACACAGACATATAAGCAGACAGGTAGGTGCAGATAAAACCTTCCTGTCCGCCTACTCAGTTGTAACATGAACTTTTAAGCTGCTGTATGGTTGAATTCAAGGCAACATTAACGTAACCAAATGGCAGTGAGAGGTAGTTCCAACCGGAATCAGTGCATTTCAGTGCTTTGAGATAACCTCATGAGTCATATGCTGACTGCTCCACATAGTGCTCATGTTTACCCACCAAACCAGACTGTAGTCATTGTACATAGGGTTATCAAAAAGCACAAGAGAGCAGGGAAAACAACAAAATGTAAGCAAGTGTGTCTTTTTCTTGACAGAGAAGTTGTTTTGTTGATATGGCTGGCTGACTGGTGGCAGTTTTGTATTTTCTTCATTTCTAAATTTCTCACTTGGGATGATTGCTTGAGCTTGTAGGTGTATGTGCCTGTTGTTTCTCCACCAAACACCACAATTCAAAATGGTCAAATGAAGCAAATCAGTCTCATGTAATTGGAATGCTCTTCACTATTGCAGCTCAGTATATGATTTTGGCTAATAAAACTCATCTATATTTGACATAATACTCTACTACACTGTACATATGTGGCAAATAATACAGACATCAGATGGTAAATAATAAAGGTGCGAAGAAACAGTTGAAGAGGTGCATGACAGCATCTCAATAAAACCAGGACAACACACAATTAAACTGCTTCACAAATGTTTCATCATATGCTAAACGGATCATCATCTCCTCCCACAGTGTTGTCAGAGGGGCCACTATTTACTCCCCTTCCCCCCGACACAGGGGCTCAACGTTTGTTGGGATACACAACAGAACACTACGTACTCTTACTCAGGTTTTATCAGACCGTCAAGGCTGTCTTCATAAGAGGAGAGTGGATGGAAAGAAGAAAACATTTAAACAAGATGTCTCTGGCTGCTTCTTGGATAGTGCTGCTGGCCTGTTTAGCCGTGTGTCATGCAGCACCGACCGTTGCTCCAACAGTTTCACCAGAGGAAGAGGACCTTGCTGAGGTAATGCAGCAAATTAGTCTGCAGAAATATTAGCAGCTGGGAGCTGCCTAGACTAACCTGGTGAATACATCTCACATTTAAAGCCAGGGAGCTCAGAGGTGAGACAGGCTGTTAAATGAGTGAAGCTCTGTCATAGTAAGAGTAAATAAAATGTGAATCACTTAAAAAGTCCTCTTTCTTCTGCTGGTATCAGGGATACCTTTCTCAGTTCTACGCTGATGTTGGGATGAGAAACTCCACATTGAGAAGCATCAACAAGAACTCCTTCAGCCAGGATCTAGAAGCAATGCAGGCGTTCTTTGGTCTGGAGGTAATTTCAATGTTTGAAAGATTTTTACTCTCTTGTGATCAAAGAAATAATCACTGTGGCTAATAACTTCAACACTGACGAATCTCTACCTCATATCATCACGTGACCACCAGGTGACTGGTGTCCTGAATAACGAGACTGTTGAGGTCATGAAGGCACCTCGGTGTGGTGTGTCAGACATCAGCCGATATGGACACTTCCCTGGGAAACCCAAATGGGAGAAAAAGCTAATCACATACAGGTAACTGGAAGTTACACGCTACAGCAGCATGTTAATATTGTCAATACCTTAATCATGCAATTGGATATGTTGTTGTTGAATATATAACCTGGAATATGATGGCGATGATTACAACAACCTAGTGTATGATTTGAGCAGGATCACACGCTATACTCCAGATCTGACCCAGAGTCAGGTGGACACAACCATTGCTCGGGCCTTCCAGCTCTACAGTGATGTCATCCCACTGAACTTTAAACAGGTCTACAGCGGCACTGCGGACATCATGATCCTCTTCAAGGGCGGATGTGAGTGTGGATGAAAAGAGCGGTTTTCTTCTTCATTCATTGCCTTGCTTTGTTTGTTCTTTTTGTACATAATTACATCAGTGATGGCCGCTGATCTTGACAAATCTCTGTGTGCAATTATAGACTAACACTCTGAAACTTAAGATTACATTATCTTCTTTTTCACATTGCAGATCACGGGGACTTTTACCCTTTTGATGGGGCGGGGGGAGTCTTGGCTCATGCTAACTCTCCTGGACGGGGCCAGGGAGGGGACACACACTTTGATGATGATGAAACCTGGACTCTTACCCAAAGAGGTAAATATACTCTGTCCAATGAGCAAGACGTGTATAATCTGTGCAGTTCCCTATGAAGTTTAGTTCACAATAAGAGCTGAAAACTGTGTAAAGAAAAAAATAAAGCCTATATATTTTCAACATTGTTGACAAAAATAAATAGTTTCCCAAAAAAGCAAATGCATTGTATAAAAAAATAAATATATCTGACTATGATTGCAATTGCTGTGTTAAGGTGTGAATCTGCTGCTGGTGGCGGCCCATGAGTTTGGCCACGCTCTGGGTCTGGATCACTCCAGGGACAGACGAGCACTCATGTTCCCCACTTATCAATATGTCAATACAAATGGATACAGGTTGCCAGATGATGACAGACGTGGGGTTCAAGCACTTTATGGTGAGCACAAACATCAGATTCCACATAATGATTCACATTAATGTCAGATTAAATTACGGTGAGACAATCTTCCATTAAATGATCAATAATAACAATAATAACTAGCCAATACATCTTTCAGGCAGCCGCACACCAGTGCCCACAACAAAACCTAAACCACCTCCCGGACCAGATCCTGGACCAGAGCCAGAGGACCCAACAGAGGATCCAAACCCAGACCCTCTGCCCAACCCCAGAGATGAGCAGTGCAGCCGCGAGCTGGTGTTTGATGCTGCAACTTCCATCAAAGGAGACCTGTACTTCTTCAAAAACGGGTACATTTTTGAACGTGTGATGATCATCCTGTTTTGTTTTGTTTTTTTTCTTTGGGACATTCGTTAATACATCTTTTTATATTTCAATTTAAAATCCTTTTTAGATACTACTGGAGGAAGAGTACAAGATTGCCAGGAATCCGTTTGATTAAAGTGAGCACAAAATGGCCACGAATCCAATCTGTCGATGCTGCTTTTGAAGTCCCATACAAGGATGTGGTGTATCTTTTTGAAGGTAATGATCACAGAGCTTTGTTTGAATGTTGAACATACTCGATCTATTGCGTACTGTGAAGCTACACAGCTTCCACACGATATAATGACCTCCAGCTGTTTCTCTACAGGTAACCAATACTGGGCCATCAGGGCTCATGCAAAGACAATAATTTCAGGCTATCCGAAGTCTATCACCAACCTCGGACTCCCCTCTTCAGTCACTAAGGTGGATGCAGCCGTCTACGTGCCATCTACTGGAAAAACACTCATTTTTGTTAATAACCAGTATTGGAGGTGAGTGCTGGTCACAATCAAGGCTTCATTTCATTATTAACATGGCATGTACATGTTGAATCCATGAGATATTCATTGAGCATAAATGCCTTTTATTTCCTCTCTTGCAGCTATGATGCAGGCAAAAACAAAATGGACTTTGGGTACCCACGAGCCATCACCTGGGATTTCCCTGGCATAGGCTCCAGAGTAGATGCAGCCTTTGAGAATTACGGTGAGAAATGTTATTCACTTAAGTAATTTAACCAATTTCATAAAAATCAAGCGCTACCTTTTGTTAGAGTGACAAAAAATGGTTATCACCACAAACAGTGTCTTTATATCAACAGAACAGTCTGACAGTTTGGTTGACCTGCTTTCTTGCTGAGGGTTAAATGAGAAAATTGCAACCACAGTCACGTCTGTTCATTAGAAATGAAGCTGGAAGCAGGGGAAACAGCGAGCCTAACTCTGTCCAAGTCATAAGGAGGTTATGTGGTAGACTATTTCCCCAAACTGCTCCTTTAGCAATTGCTAAAATGACTATGTGTAATGTGAACTGTCTCGTAGTGACAAGCCCACAGAGAATTTCTGCCCTGTGAAGTGTTTAAGTGTATTTTCAATCACTGCTTTATGATGCAAACTTACTGTTTTAGCTCACCACCACCATTAACCCAGTTTCCAGCAACAGGCAGCTGTTTTCAGTCTAAAGCTCTGAAAAACCCACTGTGCACTATGATCAGCACCAAACGGCAGACAGACACAGTTAACGATTAGCTGGTGAAGCATTTAACAGCTTGAGAATATTTTGTGGTGGAGAGCAAAAACAGAGCTAAAAGGAGAGCGAATGTTGGACTTACATCAGTCAGGTGTCCAGAAACACAACTGCAAATAAATGACAATGTCGACCTCTTAATCTGTAAAAAGGCAACAGTTTGCTGACCATAAGAACTTTATGAGGTGACTGTAATCTAAATTGTTTTTAATATAAGTCAGTGTTGTGTTTCCAAATAATAAGTTAATGCTGCCAGTCCAATAACGTACTTTAATTTGAAGTGACTCTTCTCTCCCACAGGATATCTGTATTTCTCATCTGGCCCCAGACAGAGTGAGTACTACCTGCCATACAGGAGAGTGATGCGTGTACTGCTCAACTACGGCTGGCTCAACTGTTACTGAAAACTCTTTACCTATGACCCAACCGTCAGTGTCCAAGATGTTCCTGTTAGCATGCATATCATGAAAACCAATTATGTGAATAACAGTAACATATGTTGTTGTGATGTGGGGAACAGTTCTCAGAGATAGATGTTGTTTTGTAGTCTATGTGCAGCTGTTCATGTCAATCAAATGACAGTAAAACTGAACAAAGGTCAGTGAGTGATTATCAGTCAATCAATTCTGTAAATAACCTTTGACCCACTTTAAAATGTTTTTTTGTTGTTGTTTGTTTGGCATTTCTTCTGTTTTGGAAATAACAAAGGAATGTACTGATAATGAATGCATTTGCTCAGATATGGTTACTCAATTTCATTGATGCTAAATTGCACAATTACGGGTGTAAAAAAAGGGCTTAAAGGTTGTCCTTTGGACACATCAAAGGATTACAAATAAATGTGAAATGGAGTCATGCAAGAGCTCCCCTACAATTTCTTTATCCACTCTATCCATATGAGGGTCCAGCTTGCAGAATATACTTATTTGCACACACCAACTACAGGAAAGAAAAATAGCAAAAAATTTAAGCTGTGTCTGGTGATATAAAATACTACTGTATTTTGCTTGGATGCTACAATTTTAGAATTACGACCACAGGGCATGTTAGGTCAACTTTAGCCACATAAGAGGAGAGGACAACTGAGTCACTACATGAACGTGGGTAAATTAAGGATTTTATAGTTTAGTGATGGAGGTGTGAACGCAGTACAATCCTGGTTGAGGCACAAAGCAAAGAAAGAAGGTGATCAACATGCAACATGCAAGTGTGTGCCTTAAAGAGTTGGTTCATACAAATTACAGCAACATATATTTTCTCCCTTAACTCTGATGGAATCCAGTCAGAAAGATTGTTTTGGTTATATTTGCTCAGATTTTCGCATCTATCACCGAAACTTCTTCTTCCACCTGAATACAATGGAGGCGAACAAGACTGTGACTAGTGTCACCTTCATGACATTACAAAACAGCTAAATCTTTTCCAGAAACAGTGCGTCCACACTGCAAATAATCGCCGGAACATGCTGTCAGCATTTGCTATTTGACCTATTACCCTCAAACTGTCCACAGTGAGGTCTTTGGGGACAGTGCATCTGGAAAAAATGTAGCTGCTATTACACTATTTTAAAACCTCAGCAGTTTAAGCCAACACTATCTGCACGGCTATTTACCACAAGGGGTAAGTGACAAAATTCTTTTTTGTAATTTGGTTGAACCACCCATTTAATTAGTGATTTTTGGCTGTCTTAGGAGTGATAAGAAGTAACTGCTCAAATCAGATTAACCCCCCCCCCCCAAAAAACTAACCCTTTTATTGCTGGCTACCATGACAGAATGACAGAAAATAGGCAACAATAGTGTGATTTAGTTTGCACACGTTTATTTCTCAGTGCACAGCAAATGAGCTCAGTTTGACCTTATTTCTGTCACTCACCCTTAAATTTTAAGGACTTTTGTTTCACTATGGGACTATCCTTTTTGCTTTTACTTGTAATCTGTGTGTTGTTCTCTGGACATAAAACAACCACACAAATATTTAGGTCTGCACCACATGATAGGTCATTTTGCAATGATGAATGGTGAGGGAAGATAGCATTTGGAAACATTGCAGGTGCCAGAAAGAGGAAAAACTAATGAAAGAGAATGTGCATTTTAGAGTTTTTTTTTTTTTTTTTTTTTGACCATAAAGAGAGTTTTTCAGATAATCAAGTTATAAACAGCTGCTGGAGCAAAAGCAGTGTCCCTTTATTACTGGAGGCCAACTATGGCAGGAACCCCTGACATCTGAAGAGGAGGTAGCCAACTACCAATGACTGAGATAAGCTACATTTTGCTTAAATAACACTAAAAGAGTGATTAAAGAACAATGTAGATGTTTTGTGCACTAAAATTTATTGTATCACACACATGCTTCTCTAAATGCAATTTATAGATTTGGATTATGGCCATTTTTCACTGATGTGAAGACATATTTCATGGGTTCATGGTATTTTTAGTTTGCTACATAAAAATATTAATAAGAAAATGTCACAAATGCTTGGTAAATGTCAAATAAGTGATTTTATTCTCTATGAGCTTAGGTAAAGGTCAACATAAAGATTTTAGTTTGTGAAATGATGCTCAGAAATTATGAAGAAAAGATATAGTTTAACCTGAGCATCATTTCACAAACTCACAAATCTTATTGACCTTTGAGACGTGTTTAACATCAAAAGTATCATTCATCCCTGCTGTGTCCATAAATATAAGTGTGAAACTGAGATTTTTCACGTTTCTTATTGTACGTACGTCACATCATCGTCCAAGCGATCTAACCCGGATATCCGGTGAAAGTGTTCTTAGTAATACTGTCCGGTGTAAGCCACGTCCTCTATCTCATTTATTCATAAACATAGGCTGTTTTTCCCGTTGATGCTCGTACCTTGAACCATATTACTGTGATATTTTTTTTCTTTTTAGATTTTTTTTGTCTACAGCTCTACATTATTGCTGTATCACGCCGGAAGCTGTTGCTAGGTAGTTAATGTTAGCATGTAGCCGCACTGTCTGTATGTAAACATTGCGATGAGGACGACTGAAGGTTCCGGGTGACGCACGGAAACAAAGAGTGCGGAGCACGAACTGAAAGAAGTGGGTTTATTGGTTTGCTGCAGCTTTATTAAGGTGTGTGTGTGTGTGTGTGTGTGTGTGTGTGTGTGTGTGTGTGTGTGTGTGTGTGTGTGTGTGTGTGTGTGTGTGTGTGTGTGTGTGTGTGTGTGCGTTTGCTTGCTTGTAGTTGCTATTGTGCATTATGTTGTTAGCAGCTGTGAGCAATTAGCAAGTGTTAGCTAACTACACCATAGCACAACACGCCGATATCTATACGTGTCCCTTGCCTACAGTCTCAATGTTGCTGATGTTATTGTAGCTCATAACGACTGTTCTGCTAATGTTTCTGCCTAAAGGACCCCGTCTCCTATGGAGTCACTCAACACGTTTGAATCTGAGATGGAGGCTGATGGACAGGGGAACTACTCTCTTTTTCCTGCTCTGGACAGCATTGCTAGTCTGTCTGGGACCGCTGAAACTCTGGAGAGGTTGTTGAAAATAATGTCATTTTAAAACAAATCATTACTGCGTCGTACTCTAGAAAGTGTGCACTCACTGCTTATATATACATATAGACCTGTCCAAGATTCAATGCATCCGTTTAGATAACAGGGTGTGATGGATACAGATGCGAGCATCCCATCCATGTAGATGTGCCCCAATGAAAAGATGTTGTCAGTTTTGTGCTCACATGGAATCAAATCAGAATGCAGCTCAAATTTAATACCATAGCATTAAGAGTGATACCACTCCAAAACAACAGTGGAGCATTACTTTGTCATTCTGGACTCTGTCATTTAAGCTTTTCTTTTGTTGGCTGAGTCACATCATCCCGTATTAAATGACAGACACAGTGTCTGCCACGTTGCATTTGCCAACATTTTTAGTTTCCTGGTACAGTTTGACTGCTAACTAAAATATGGACGCATATGTGCTCTAAATGTTTAAGATTTAATGAATAATGGTTCTCAAAATATCAGTGAATAAAATAATGCTAAACTGGATGATGCTAAATATTTGTCTTTGCAGCGAACCACCTAGTGAAATTGCAGAGAAGCCAAACCTCACATGGCTTGATGCTGCGCAGGTATCTGCCTTATGTTCTTCCTATTTTGGTGTTATTGATAACATTTACTGTTTATCAGAGAACAGTTGTTTTTGTTTGGTAACTCTCCTTTTTCTCTTATAGATTGTGTTGGAAGAAGCTGGACGTCCCATGCACATAAAGGAGATTAAACAGAGGATCATCGACAGGGGACTTGTTCAATCCAAGTACAGCAAACCTCTCTGTTGACTACACATCTTATTGCTCATGTGCTCACACTTTCAGCCACAGTGGGGATGGCTTTTAATGTCCACTGAAGCCTAATGTTTGTTTCAGTTTCTGCTATTCAGACTCTTCTTATCTTCTCTCCTCGGCAGTGCTAAGTCAAGCCTGGAGGCCGTCATGTATCGTGAGGTAAGGAGGATGTTTGACACTCAGTCGGACAGCAGCCTCTGCTGTTGAGCGTAATGACCTGCACCTCCATTTAGCATTGAGTTCAGCTGATGCGGTTCATGCAGTCATCTGTATTTCTGTTGCTACGTTTGCTTTCTCCATGTTTTTCCATCTCGCTTCTTTGACTTTGTTTCACATTTTTTAAAAGAGGCAGACACTTTTTGGCTGTAATCAGAACAAAGGATGCTCTGTGTTCAGAAGCCTTGAACCTGCTCTATCTAATAATGGTGGAATTTATCTAAATTAACCCCTCGCCATCTTTTGGCAAACAAATTTGGCTTTTCCAGCCCCCACACATTGGCCTCAGTCTCGCATTATGTTTCAGACACAAAAAGGCAGCAGGAGATTCAAGAGGATTGAGAACAGAAACGGAGTCTTTGCACTGCTGGTGAGTTATATGGGACACTAATGTCAATTTCACACAAAACCTGAATATGTGACGGGATACTGAAAATGCATTTGAGCAGACTATTGGTCTGGATATTAAGGGGCTGCTGTCCTCACAACGTCTGGCTCCAGAGCTCCAGTTGGATACACGTTGTTGCCCGGTGTAATACAATCATATAGGCACAAGTTATTTACGTTGAAAGTTACCTTTCAACATCGTTAAAGTGGTAGGGATTTTTGCAGTGCTGTCTGACAAATCTCAAATCAAATGACTAATCTGGTTTAATGTCGTAGGATATCTCCCATTTCTTACTTTATAAAAAAGATGATGCAAGGATCCAGAAGAGCAGAATTTAAATAATTAGGGCTGCTTGGTAATAATATAATCAATATAGACTTATTTAATATATGATGTGTATATGACGTGTAGCTGATCTAAACCACAGACGGACTGAGAGAGAGTATGTGCTTTTATGGAGGGGCTTTAAAGAAAAAAGGGATTTCTAACACGAGACAAAACGAGAGCATCATTGCGAAACAGAATGTGGCACAAAAATCATTTTATCTTCATTATCTTGTTTTCATAATTGTTTGAGGCCAAAATCGTAATTGAAAATATAATTTGATTAATCGCCTAGCCCGATCCATAACTCACTATTAATCTCCAATTATAGTTACAGCACTCTGCTGTACTAATAAGCCCTTAGAATAACTGCCATAGTACCAATGCAGACCTGTGTTAAACGTTCAGCAGCTCGATCTTTGAGCTATGTTGGACAACTCATTTTGACTAGAGCATACTAATGGCACAGAGAGACTTATTTCCTAAATCTGTGTTTCACCATCAAAAGATAGTGAGCCGGGAATCCCCCCACAGATAAATTCAGAGCACAAATCATTTCTTTAGTTTTGAAGATCTGTGCACATTTTGTTCTCAGTAACTTTCATCCTTTGTCATACAGCAGTTTAAGTGTAAGCTCCATCAGTGTTCATTCTGTCGTCTACATTTTACTTTGTACTCTCATCCATGACCCTGAAGGCAGCACAGACATTAGCCTTAGGTACTCCTGGTGCATATGAACAGATCTCTGTCCTTCTCTTCCCCCTCTGTTTCCTTTATAGACTGATGAGGAGCGGCAGCAGGCCCTGCAGGCCTTCACTGCTCAGTCTTTCCTGGGCTCTCCGCAGCAGAATACCATCTCCAGTTCTGGCTCAGGTGCCTCGGCGCCCGCCTTCCCATCCCCCACCAGCTCCTCAGAGCATAAGACCAAAATGAAGAGAGGTTCACGAAAAAACCAGAACGAAAAGTATCGACTCAAGTACCTTAGACTGCGCAAGACTGCCCGTGCCATGATATTTGTGAGCAAACTATCAATCCTTGAAAGCTTACTGTGGCTTTTCTTTCATGCACGTGTGGTATGATGTTGTAAAGAGTGATTTTCTCCCACAGGAGAATGCAGCTCTCTGTGATGAAGTGGCCCACTTAGAAGAGAAGTTTCTGAGAGGCAAGGAGGAGCGGAGGTGAGGTGTTCAAGCATTGCTTTTGTCCAACTGGTGTGATTCATGATTCATTCACATTCATATTATTTCTCATTTCCAGGTTTTTGCTGAAGTCACTGTTGCAGTACCAGTCTTTGTCAGAGGGGGAGATACTACCCACGCCGAGCTCAAGCTCTCATCCACCTGTGCCGCCTGTGGCATTGACCTCAGGTCCTGCAGGGGCTTCAGGCCTGACTGGAGGGCACAGCCTGGCTTCGGTGGTGTCAACAGGGGAAGACGGACCTCTTAAAAAACCAAAGAAGGAAAGGAAAGAGCGAGGCAGGGAAAATGG
Organism: Chaetodon trifascialis; assembly: GCF_039877785.1. Classification (NCBI taxonomy): domain Eukaryota; kingdom Metazoa; phylum Chordata; class Actinopteri; order Chaetodontiformes; family Chaetodontidae; genus Chaetodon; species Chaetodon trifascialis. Next base: position 10,781,170 of record NC_092064.1, read on the forward strand.
AAAGGAGGAATGTGAGTGCTGTGTATTCATGCCGATGCATGTTGAAAATGACAGACAGTTAGTTAACTTTCAATGTGGTTTACCTATTATTTTATCTCCCCCCTGGTCTGTTCAGTTCCAAAGAAGATGTCTAAGAAGAGAAAGCTGGCAGACGGGTCTCGGAAGCTGGTGCAGCCCATCCCTCTGGACTCATCCGGTCGTCCTGTCTTCCCCATCGTCCTGGGAGGTTTAACGGTCTACAGTCTGGGAGAGGTCGGTGTCTGGCTTCACTCCCATGCCAGAGCTGTATTACCACGCTCACCTAAATTGTGAATCACACACGCTCCCGCCATTCAGTCATCAAATGGTGGTTGACTGAATAAATATTAAGTCTGTATCACAACAACATGTGATAGAATGAAAGCCTCTCTAAAAGCCTTTTACGTTTTTCTGCTCTCCAGATCATCACAGACAGGATGTTGTTCCACGATGAGTGTGCCATCTACCCCGTGGGCTTCTGCAGCACCAGAGTCTTTGCCAGCATGAAAAACCCCGACCAGCAGTGCCTCTACACCTGCCAAATCAAGGACGGGGGAACAGGTCCACAGGTGCACACATGGAGTTGTTGCTGAAGTCAGATTTGCCAACTTTAATTTAGAGATGGATAAACTTGAACACAACAGAGCTACGGTGTCCAGCCTTAGTGATGAAGATGTGTTTTGTTCAGTGTCAAATGCCAGGAATGAAATTAAATGGTTTTGAATAAACTTTATTGACGCATACAATCCAATTTTGTTCCCCAAGTTTGAGATTGTGCCTGAAGAAGATCCTCAGAACGCCATCGTGGCCTCCTCTGCCCTGACGTGCCACTCCAATTTACTGAAGGCCATCGCATCTGTCAGGTACCAAAGTCCACCATATGTTCAAGGCAAATTCAGACTCAAAAAGCTCAGTCAGCTCAATGTGATGACTTTGTAATCATGCAAAAATCAACATGCACTTCTTTCAACATGCCCTCTGTGAAGCTCCAAGTCTGTGGCGCCCATCGTGCCGTCAGGAGCTGACTTCTTTGGCTTCTCCCACCCCACCATCCAGAATCTCATCCAGAGCTGTCCTGGAGCACGCAAATGTAGCAAGTAAGTTCACCGTCCGCGGTAACAACTGCAGCATGCACTTCACATCTTTTCTGACCTGCAGATTATCATTTAAGAATGAGATTTGTCTGAATCTGCAATATTAAATAATTAAAACGTAGCTTTGAAGGAAAACATTAACGAGTAAAAACAAGACCTTTTGCATAGAAATACATAGAAATTATGCTTACTTACTGGACGGTTAAGCAACAGCAACGGTTTTGCAGTTGATTGAATTTCCTTTTTGAGATACGCATCAAATTACGGGACTTTTTTTAATTTGCTTTTTTTAGCTACCGATGGATCCGTTTTGAGGTGTGTCGCCCTGGTGATGGCCAGATTCCTCATAGCCTATCAGAGGACGACGCCTCGGTCAACTTTGAGGCCTACCAGAGACACCAAGGCTTTGATGAGAGCATCAAGACGGAGCACATTACAGGTTGCTTAAAGATCTCTTTTCCATGCTGGCAGTGTCTTCAGCTCTGCTCTCATGTTTGTTACCTCCATCATGTTTTGTTCACACCTCTTTAATTTGCAGGACCTTAATTATTGCATGCACACCTAATAACATAGCATAAAAGCTGATGTATCAAACACATAAAAGCAACCGGGTGAGAATTCCATGTTGGGGAAACAAGTGAAAACTGTGTCTCCTTCCTCGACAACTGCTGTCAAAATGTGTGAGCAAAGCAGTGAAGCTGCTCAGTTATACTTTTCTCTGCTGGAGTGTGTCAGTGAGCCTCCTCACCCCAGCAGCTGCTCCTCCAGGCCTCTGCTGTAAATAACATAGTGTAAGTGGCTAATAAAAGTGCACTCCCTTCCAGAAGTCAAACTGTAAGTGTAAGGATTACAAAGCAAAAGTACAGCCAGGGTTTCACAGTGCTTGTTGTGCCTTGCACTTTCAGCCCTGACAGTGACTCTTCTTTTTCTTCTTCACTGTTTATGCTTCTGTCTTTGCTCAGGACAGACACCGTCTCCCAGCTCCTCTCATCAGCACCACCTGACCTCCTCAACCATGAAGCCCTCTACCTCATATTACAGCTCCTGATGCTGAAAGTGCCGCAGAAATCAATCCAACGTGGTCTCAGTGCTTGTAAACTTTCATTCTTATGTACAAGCCTTGTCCCCTCCCCCCCGCCTTCCTGGTTCAATAATAACAGGTCATCGTCTCGCAAGTCCCAGACAGCATTAGTGGGGATGTGTGCTGAGGTTATTATGCTTTCCCCTTATACAAATTTTGGTACATGGCTAACATGTCTTTCCAGGGGAAACAACAATATATCACATGTGATTAATCAGTAATTTCATCTCATTTCCATCTGTTTTACTCTGAAGTAAAAGCACTGCCTTTGAATATAACACACCCTCATAAGCCTTGTTGCTGAAATGTCATTTATTCATCAAAAAGACTCATTTCTGTTGTAAACGTCAAAATCCAGAGTTTTGTTACAATAAAAACATGTTTGTCATGCTTTTCTACATTCATGGAGTCCAGCAATTATTGGCAGTGGCTGTAAGAGCATAGTATACATGCTCATCACATTGTATACAGAATAAACAATATAACCAAATGTATATACTGTATACCTTTATACTGTCCTAAACTTAGTGTCCTGTCACACTGACTGGGAGGCTTTATTGAATTCTTAATACCAAAACTGATTGGTTTGTGTTAAACCAGAGCAATGCAGAAGTCAGACATTCAGATTAAAAAAAAAAAAAACACCCTTCACTCTGAGGTTTTACGGCTAAATACTTTGATGCCTTTACATCTGTGAAAAACAGACATATTAGCTACATTTAGCTCATCACTTTTACAGTGTCATCCATTGTCTTTCTGAACTTACAAGCTGGTAAATCTGCCTACAGATCTGCTCAGTCAGCTCACTTTGACCCAAAGGAACCAAAGGCACATGCTTTTTATCACTTCGTCCTCTCACAGTTTCCAGGTCAGTAACTTTTCTAAACGTTTCCTGTTGCTGGGTAGCGGTTGATGATAAAAGGAGGCGCAGGTAAAATTCCGCTAGCGCTGTAGATGGGACAGGCTCTGAAGCTGCAAGGCCAGTCTCTCCATGCATACCGAAGGGCAGTTACTTCCTCAGTCGGCGGACACAAGTTGGCAGCTATCTGGACGGTGGTTGGGCCCCACTGCATGATGGGAACTGCTACCCAGTGAGACGTAGACCCACATGGAGCCTGAATCATGGAGCAACAGATCTTGATAGAAGGAAAATCACAGTTTTTAGCAAGAAATTATTCTGTTTATCATCAGCCCAAACATCCACTACATCTATTATTAAACCGATTTTGTGTTCGTATCCCTAACAAAGCCAGCGGGTGAATCTGGGACATACCTGCACTGACTATGCTGCTGCCAGCCTTACCTCAAAGATGTCCTTAGATGGCGTGACAGAGACGGTCTGGTCATAGGTAATGGTGACATATGTCGGACCGTACAGGATTTGGTTGGGGAAAGGTCCGAGGAAGGGCACGTCCTCATCATAAGCCACTGCCCTCGCCCCCAATGTCAGCCTGTAAGCTACGTCCTGCTTGTCTCTGGGATGGATCCTGAAACAAAAAGAAAATATCGCTTGAACAAACATCACGGATGGACCAGTTGGGAAGACCAGATAGGGAGGCTGAAAGTCAATACAGTAAAGCAGGACACATAATCGCATTTAATAAAGATGAAAAATAGCTGAAAGCTGTTACCCTGCTGCTCTTTCATTTTTTGGTACGTTAAGAAATTCTGTCACTGTGAGAATTATGCCAAGGAATTATTGTGCCTTGGCAGCACATAGGGGGGCAAGTCCATGAAAAGTTTTATAGATGTTTAGAAAAATCCATCCACAGACTGACTGCATGCCAAAGCAGAAACATTTGAACAGGTGTGATATGAGCTCCACGCTCCAATTAAAACTCTCACAGCAGCATTTTTTCTAAATATACTAAACAGTGAAATCAGGTCAAAGCTGTCATGGCTGTTAAAAACAGCACTGACCTTCTGCACCACAACTCTCAAATTAAGTTAGTTTTACACGGAGTTCTGATGTGTAAGAGTTGTTAATCAAATCTATATGAAGCGGTTGCACAGCAGTGATCTGAATGCTTCTTTTACACGGCGTTTCTGGCTAATTTATGTCCACCGAGCACACCTGGATGTCAGACACACTCACTGTCAGCAGGGTGATTGAAGGCTCAAGTGATGCAGACTTCCTTTACAATCCCTGCACGTCCTGATGTGGTACCATTCATTAATCTCACATCGGTGCTGTATGAGCAAAGTGTAATGATTTCACATGCTGTGAATACATATCAACACAATCCTTACGTGCCATAGGGCGAGGTTTCATCTGGTAAATCCACAGCCACAGCCATGAAGGTTCTCTGCATGCGGGGGTTCGGGACAAAGCCAGTGTCTGCAGTCTGGTGCCAGCGGATGTTTGGAAAGCCGTCATCTGTGGAGCCCTTTTTGTGGGTGGACAGCTGCAAGTGTAAAGAAATCATTTGTTACATCTACAGTGTTGCAAGTAATGTAGCTATAGTATATTTTATATACATACTGGCAAAGGAGCAGCACCAACTGCTGATTGCCACAGTCTCTTCTTTGATAGCACCACCAGGGGGCGACACAGTTAGATATTTTTATAATTACAGTGTTTTTAAAAAGTTCGTTTTAAGACCTGCATTACTCCTAAATTAAAAACAATAATACCAACACACCTGGACAAATCCAAAGGGAAAGTCGCAAGCCGTCTGGCCCCCTGAGCCCTGGTGGAACGCCATCCTCCAGTCATCAATCATAGCAGGGAAGGAGCAGTTGTACTTCTCTTGATGATAATCTGCATTTGCCTCACCTTGGTACCAGATGGCTCCTTTGATGGTCATGTTGAGCAGCGGGTGGATCATCGCGTTCCACAAGACTGAGTTTCTGTCTTTAGGGCTGGGACGATGTAGCAACAGTGCAGTCAGTGCAAGCTAACTTTTCTTGATTATTACTCAGGGGAACTGAGAGCGTGAGAGAAGCTCTTACACCTGCATGAGAACTGTTTGGTAAAATGAGCTGTCCGTTGTCAGGCTGCAGCTTAGCTGAACTGCGTTCCATCATATCTTTACCTGACGTTACTTAGCTCTAGTCCACACTGCTGCAGGGCTCTTGAAGACGACCAGGCTTCGACAGGTGTGCCTCCCCAACAGGACTCCACCAATCCTATGGGGTATTTCAGGTTCTCGTACATGTAACGTCCAAAGAGCCAGCACACTGCTGAGAACTCTGCCACATCTCCTAGAAATACATCTGCCTGTTAATCTGTCATAACCATTGATGTTTTATTCTATTATACGGACAGCACCACACTGTAATGTGCTGTACCCACAATGAAACAGCAGCTTGGATACAGGAACATATGCAATACATGCATGTTTCTATCACACGCATCACTTAGAACTGGCTCAGTTGCAGTTCAGTACCCCAAAACCAAAACCTTTAGCAGCAAACAAGTCTTTAAATAATTCTATGAATAAATAAATAAATCCTTGACTTACTGGCTGTGGGCACAGACCAGGGAAGTTCCACTTGAATCAAATCAATCAGCTCAGTTTCACTCAGGTTCAAGGCTGCCATAAACATCCTCACATGAGGATACTTTGCGGCGAGGGCCAGCTCCTGTGATGCATTGAAAATCTATTGGAGGATGAATAAATGAATATATAAAGGAGAGAGTTCATTTAACAATTAAATATGAATAATACATACATACCTAATAAAAAAAGTCTTTTTGGGTAGAAGGCTTCATGCCACAAATGTATTTTGTACAACCTTAGTGCAACCAGGTGATGTGAGTCATCTTTCTGACACCAGTGCTGTCCTTTAAAACCAATTTTGTCAGTATTAAGTCAGTATAATTGATACAAAAACACAAAATTCCCTGGGGTTCACCTGGCTCAGCCTACCTGGGATGTTTTAAAGTACATGTTGCTCTGCCCTCCACACAGCCAGACATCTCCAAACAGCACATCTGTCAGGCTGGCTCTGCTGCCCTGAGCGGCTGCTGTCACATTGTCGGGACCACCGGCTTCAACGGGGTCAAGCATGACTCGCCAGATACCTGCAAAAAGACAAAAACACTCAATGATTATGGACTACTATACGCAGTACATTAAAAAAAATCAACTGTGCTGTGGTGTCACTGAAACATGTAATGCAGAAACATAACACAATAACTATAATGCATATCAAGAAGGTTGAGAAACTAATTCTGAAGCTTCCTCTTCCTCCGGGCACATCCTTCTGTTCACACTGTTATTACACAACAGCAGCTCTGATGCAAAAATGGGGTGTGTGCCATATCCACCTTGTCAGGATCGCTCTGTTTGGCCTCCGCCTCCATTCAGTATATGCAGATGTCAGCATAAACTTCCCAGCTGACAACAACCAGCTGTACTCACCTTTTGTCACAGTGACCGCCAGTGAGGTTTTCTGTTTTATTGGTCCTGACAAGGAGATGGTGACCTGAGCACCATCAGGGCCATAGCCCCACAGCACAGCTCTCTCTGGAGACCTCTGCAGCACCATGTGGTCTCCGTAGTAGGAGGCAAAGCGCAGGTTCCCATCTGCACACAGACAATGTTTCTCTACCCTTAGTGATGCTATATAATGTAATAGTTAATTTCTAAGTGTTATTAATTGGCTATTAATCAGTGTACTAACGCACAACATGTATAGTAGGATATAATGATATATATAGTTCAGACACATAGATGCAGGAGAGGGCAGAAGCAGAACTGGCCTTTGATTTCTGTTTTACATGAAGTCAAAGCAGGAAACATTAGACTTTTCTGACACACATCTCGGCAGACTGTACTCACCACAGTTGTGAAACGAAGCTAAAAGTATGAAAACAACACACAGTGTTACTGCCATGACAAGAAGACAACACACGTTAATGAAAAGCTGCTGAGCGCTGTCAGGCACAGTCACGAGAGCTCGTGTCCTCAGTGAGGACATAGGACGCTCAATAACAGCTGTAACCGTCACGGGTTCTGCCAGAAGTCACGTAAAAAACGAAACGAGAGAATAAAATCGTTCCTCTGACGTCACCCAGAGGCTGATGACTGTGACCTTCAAAATAAAAGCACGCACGTCTCCGCGGAATTGAAACATCTTACTCATAATATTGAAAACACACACAACTTTTGTCAAGCATTTGAATTAAAATGTATATCCTCCGGAGACCCAGCCTATTCATTTGTGTCCTCTGTAGTGGACATTTGGTTTTGGTCTATATCTTGTGATTCATTTGAGCTACTACTAAGTCCTGTTGTGCAGAGGACATCCTGGCCTTTCCAGTGATATCTCATGTGGGTGGAATGAGGGGAACTTTGTTTTCATGCTGAGACAAAGTGGAGACTGCAGCAAAACGGAAATGCCAGGAAAAGAGAAAAGATAAGTCAAATATCCCATCCTCGTCGAACACTTTTTGGAATTTCCCCTCGCGGGACTACAAAGGACATATTGTTAAGATATTGTTTTTTTAAACTACGGTAATCACATGTTTTTTTTGTTTATGAACATGTCAGGAATCATAAAATTGGAGTCAGAGTTCAGTTAAACTTTTTGTGAGGAAAAATAATAGCAAAGTTATGAATGTTTAACAATGTCAATTTTGTTCAGTAGTTCAACAAAAGATACAGGCCAAATGTTCAGTTTCATTTAAAAAATGGATTGACATTCTTGTTTTCTTGTCAGCTGATTATGATTTCATTGTGTTATGGTAAAATTAGTTCTGTTAGTCCACTACAGTGGACATGCTGTAAAATCTAAACTAAAAATATTTTTACAAAATTCTAAATTGTGAGTTATTTTAGCTCCGAAGAGGCAGGAAATCACAAAACAAACAAACAAACAAACAAACAAACAAATAAATAAATAAATAAATTGAAAGTTCCTTGGTTCTCAGGAGGATATTACATACATTAGGTATATTTTAGGAAATTAGGTCTTAGGTATATTAGGTACAAATGGTCTGTGTTTGAACAATACGTGAACATACAGTATATTTCATTTATTAGCAGTGGTGGAAGAACTACTCAAATCATTTACTTAGCAGTAGAAATACCACTGTGTAGAACTACTCCACATTATAAAAATAATGCTTTCATTATTTTACTTAAAAAAAAAAAAAAACTAAAACAGCAATTAACATTACAATGTAAAAGTAAGAAATTCAAAGCACTCATTATGAAAAATGGTCCATTTCAGAATAATGTATATCATATTATTGAATTCTAATCAGGGATAGATTAATGCATGTATCACATTTATGTAGAAGCACAAAGTGGGTCTCATTTTAATAACTTTATGATGTATATTGCTGTGTATCTTAATCTTATCATATTTTATTTGTTGATAATAGCTAATAATCTGAATCTATATCTACATTTACCAAAAAAAAAAAAAAATGTAGTGAAGTGAAAAGTCCTCAAAAATGTACATTATGTACAATACTTGAGTAAATGTACTTTCTTTGCACCACCGGTAATTAGTCACTCTAATTGTTAAAAGCAGCTTCAGTGGGGCAGGTTGGGGACAAAATCCACCGTCCTCATTGTGTGCAAAAAATTAATTCAAAAGTTCGAAACGTACAAAACATCCGTTTTGTTTTATTCTCCTCATCTGCAACTCAGCAACGAACCATAGTCCAGGGAAACCAAATACGGGACATTTTGCACTAAAAACATTGTAACTGTGAATGAGCAGTTATGCTGTGGTCCTGCTTGCTTCTCACACAGGAAAGACCCACCTGTTCTTAAAGGTGCATTAATTCATCTTTTTACCACTAGGGGGGCAGAAGAACTCCAATAAAAGGTGAAAAACACAAAGTGATTTATAACATATGTCAACAACAGCCTAGAACAGCAGACATAGGGCCACATTTGCAGGTGTGTTTGTGGCCACCTGTTGAATGAAGGTCCCATATTCACTCTCCTCTTATTTGTTTTGGTCTCAGCCAGCAACTGAAGAAACACATCAATCTTAAGCTTGCTAAATGTTGTACTTTTTTCCTGTAGTTTCAGTGTTAATGTAAAAATATGCAGAGATGAAGCTTTAAGGTTCAAGAAATATACCCAGTCTGCTCTGCACATAAGAGAGGATTTTTCATTTTATCGAATACAAATGACAACTCTTCTGTGTTGTGTGTCATGCAGTTACTGAACTGAAACACAGCTCAGGGACGGTTCTGTATGCTGCAGATACTGTTTGATCTTGGTGCATCTGCTGTTACTGCTTCAGGTACTGGAGCCCAGTATATTTCATTCTTGTCTCGTGTCAGCCTGCAGATACTATGGCTGCAGGGTTTGGCAAAGCAGTAACCAATAATAATTAGGCTGCTTGTTTTGCATATATATAAATGATACAAAATTGTTGGTGGATGTTGATTTACTGATATACAATAATAATTTATTTACAAAATACACAAGTGGAATAAACAAAATCACAAAAGTTACAAAACAAATGCATAACCAACAGCCAACAAATGGTAGTCATCAGGAAATTCAACACAATAAGCTAATAATAAGGTCGCCGGTTCGATCCCCGGGTCGGGCAGGGACTTTCTGTGTGAAGTTTGCATTTTCCCGTGCATGCGTGGGTTCTCTCTGGGCACTCTGGCTTCCTCCCACAGACCAAAAACATGCTCATTAGGTTAATTGGTGACTCTAAAAATTGTCCGTAGGTGTGAGTGTGAGCGTGAATGGTTGTACATTTCTATATGTTGCCCTGCGATCGACTGGCGACCGGTTCAGGGTGTACCCCGCCTCTCGCCTGTTGACAGCTGGGATAGGCTCCAGCCCCCCTGCAACCCCGAAAAGGGATAGTCGGGTATAGACAATGGATGGATGGATGGATGGAAGCTAAATAACATGCCTGCTGCCCTCTAGTGGTCTATGAAGTCCACAACACATAATAAAAGACAACGCTTTTAAAATGCAAAAAACCTAAAATCTGGAGATTTGTCCTGAACTGGAATCAGTGAAAAAGATGTTGATGGCCCACAAACCAGGAGTATAATCTGCAATGCTTGGGATGCTCTGTGAAGTTTCAGGCCTGTCCTGCACCAGATGAAATGTGTCAACAGTTATTCAAGAGTTAACATCCTCTATTGTAAACCAGTGTGGGTTTCTTTCTGCTTTCTTTTTAATTTGAGTCAGTCATCTCCTCAAACACAGACAACCTCAGATGATTACACTCCTTCTGAAATACTTTTGAATGAATAAAACTCACAATAAACAAACTTCCCAAATATAGAAACCAGATCACTTCTCAGCCTGCACAATGTTGTCACTCACATAATGAATCAAACCTGGGAAACACCATTAAGATAAACAAAACCAGGACAATTTTATTTATATAAGCCCAAATCATAATTTGTCATTAAAGGGCTTTTAATCTGTAACTATACAACGACACCCTCTATCTTTGCACCCTCATTCAATAAACAACTGCAGTAAGTGCCTGTGAAACTTTATAAGTAGCTAACATAATTGCATAATTTCTCAAATCTGTCCAAAGCAGCAAACCGCTGTGAGGTGAAGCCTTAGAAAGCCCAAAGTAATTAACATCTATAGACTAAAAACAACAACATGAAAAATGAAATCAGGTGGAACATTAATTATCCAACAGTTTCCAGCCAGGTGTTTATTTACCGTTTATTCATTTTACGTGCATGCACGTAGTAAAGACAAATGAACACACTGGGTTCTGCTGGCATGCTATTTAACACAAACCTTCAACACTTACATGGAGATAAGTGATGAATATGGGCAGAGACTGGGAAAGCTGTTGGAGCATAAAGTAATGAGTGAGCTGTAAAGAAGGGAATAGAAATGTGTTCATGGAGGGCATTTGTGGAGAGATGTAGGGTAACTACATACCTACATTAAAAGGCCTACATCAAATCACTTCCTCGAGCCCTGCAGCTTTCAGAGTGCACCTTGCATGTCAATCACGGCCCCTTCACAGGCCGGTGATGTGCAAACTGTTACTCACACCATGGATGTAGATGAGACATGCTGCATAGTAAATGCTTTGTTCTTTTTTTTGCTTTCCATGGATTTAACTTTATAATTTCACTTTCCTATGTCCTGCCCATCCCCCCTCATCCCAACTGCTAATCGACACAGCTGTCAAATCCCACCACAGCCTTGTTAGAGCATCTGTGAAACAACTTCCAACACAGAGGAAGTTGAACATATGCCACTTTAGACATGATGTGGACAGAACAGATTGGGAGCTATCTCTCTGAACTGACTGACAGAGATATCTCTGAAAGGCTTTTATTTCCATTAGCCATTACATTCTGGTATCCACACACCTTATCTACTATAATCATAAACACTCATCTGGAAATAGAGTCTTGTTGTCACTTTTAAGTTTTATTTGCTTCATTTTGTTTCAGACTGAACTGGAGGTACAAAAATACAGACAACAACTAAAATCTAAATTATATAATGCGATTTTTTTTACCTTAAATTGATTGTTTCCTTGTAAAAATAAGAGTTTAAGTCCCCCTAAAGGATATCCGATCCCTGAAATCCAGTTCTGAATATGCATGGTATTGGGATCTTAAACTTCAGGGCATGCAGGTCGAAACACATTCCAGAGTCCCTCTCTGAGACTGTTTGCGATAAAGGACAATGCTAACTATGTTGTTCCTGATGGCTGCATCAAGTCAAGCTGCGCTGACACCTGAACCTGATGTCAGTTATTGAAGTCATTCACTGAAATCAGCAAGAATATTTTGTGTAAACCGTTCATTCGCACTGTTCATTTAGCTTAAATGGTTTCAGAACGACCATCCTGTGGAGGGAAGGTAAAAAAAAATTTGACTTTGAAAAAAAAAACAACTAATCATGTCGAAGCCATTTGCAAATCCACAAAGGCATTATAAATTAAATCTTCCAGGGTTATGGACAAATAAAAGGAGAATAGATGCTTTAGATCTTTTTGTCCAGATTCCTATGAAAACAACAACATCGGCAGGGAACAGCACCTGCACCTCAGTATGGTAAGTTGTATCACAGTAATCACACTAAGTAATATGTATCACACATCCAGAAGACAAATGGCATCAGGACACAGAAAACAGTGTTTTTCCATATATGGCTGCTATCTGTATTTACTGATCGAGAGAGCATTGCCAAGCACTTCAACAACTACAGCAGCCTGCACACTTTTTCCAGACTGCTAGTGGTCTAATTGCACAAACACACACACACACACACACACACACACACACACACACACACACACACACACACACACACACACACACACACACACACACACACACACCACAACAGAGATCAATAGAGATACACACATTTCTGAGTTTCCCTTTAAAATGAAAAAAAAAAAAAAAGAGAATTATTTGTCATCTTCAGCGTCTCCGGATCTGTAATTTTCTTATCTTGTTTATGTACATGCAGACCAAGACAGCATCATCCTGATGCGACAGTACACTTCCGTGTGAGTAATGCATCAACATTACCACTCCACTTCAGAGTCCAGGCCAGTGCTCAAATTAGATTGCAGAAATTGGGTTGAAAATGGCTATCCCTCCTCTAGTGATCCGTGGAATGGGCTCTGGTCTGTTCCATCACATTTTACAGCTAATTTCATGTGGTGAGATGAGAGATGCAAATATGTTTGTGGTTTCATGCATGAACCAAGATTTATGACTGCTGTCTTGGGCCTTCATAGGTCTCTTAACACATCAGCTCCCATCCATCATGTGATAAATTCCTCAAATTAGCACCTCCCTTTATGTCACTCATTAGTTATTAGGTGAGAGGAGCTTGAGTAACGTCGCCTGTAGCCTATGTTGCATCATGCTTTCACACTCACTGCCACCTAAATCAGTTTACACATGAGACTGCAATGCCCCATTTATGCCAAAACAACCTGCTGAAGAATACACGCTCATGCAACGGAGAGCTCACTTGTAGCACAGACGATTCAAGAAATAGACTATTTAAAAAAAAAAAAATCTTTAAAATCTATTGAAAACCACTTTTTTTCCCATCAAAGGAAGCGTCCTCATGTCAAAATCAGTTGAAATTAAGCTCATATGATGATTGCTTAAGGGACAGTTTGTCATTTTTGGGAAATAAGATGACTGGTTTTCTTGCAGAGACTTCAATTAGAAGGTCGATGCCACTCTCTCAATCTACCACCAGCAACCGCTTAGCTTAGCTTAGCACAAAGAGTGAAAACTGGGAAACAGCTAGCCTGGCCCTGTACAAGCATAACAAAACCACATGCAAGCACCAAACTAACCAATCACATCATATCTTGTTTGTTTAATCCGTGCAAAGAACAAAGTGTTGGGACTGGTTAGCCTGTAGCATGTTTGCAGTTAACCAGCCAACGAGCCCCCCCAAAAGACACAATGTCACCGAGCTTCTGGAACTAGATCATTTAGCTGCACAAATGTGTAAAAACACTTCCCTAAAAGTTTTATTCTAAATTTGTTGTCTGCAACTTCATTGTTGCATACTAGTGCCCTGTAATAGCCTCTACTATTGTTGATTTATTGGTCAACAATTAAAATTAACAGGATCTACCGGGGTGGCATAGGGTGGCAAATGCCACCCTAAAACAAACCCTTGCCACCCCTGCTGCCACCCCAGTTGGCGGCAATGAATTGATAGAAAAGTCACAGCAAATTTAACGTTTACGAACGCGAAGCTCCGATGTCCGACAACAGTGCATGCAGCACGAGAGAACACGAGAGCGGCACGAGACTCCTTTGATCGGAGGGGCGCGAAGCAAGAGAGCCAGGAGTCAAGGACGAAGACACCAGGAAAGAGGTTAAAAACTGATTATCTATCAAATAACGAAAGAATAAGGAAAGCCCAATATGAGTACACGTGTGATTGTGGTTTTGAGATGACAAAAATCCAATTTAAGAACGTTATTATAGGGCTCAGGTCACGTCTTTTCATAGAATATTGGCTCAGACGTGGCTTGGGGTTAAAAGACAGGCCGGCACGCCGAGTCCATTTTTTTGTCTGAAAGTTAAAGTTAAATTCGACCTCATGTTGTGTCATTCATGTTTAACCAATGTAGTTTTCACGCATAATTCAAGCATAACACAAGTATGTCCAGGCGCTCATATGGGCGTGTCTGGGCAGAGTACCGTTATCTCGTCCAAGCATACGGAGAAACTCCTCTGTTGGAAGCACTTTCAGCCTTTTTTCTGCTTGCTATTGTTCTTAGCTCTCGTAAAAGGACGAAATGCAAATAAAACAGTAAAATAACACTTCGGGCTGCTCAGCAGAGTCCTCTGTGAGCGCTCTGCTCCTTCATGAGACGGAGCGGTGAAACTAACTGTGGTTACGCGGGACGCTCAGCGACCTGCCCACATTCACCATAGAAACACCAATGATGATCCAGAAGGAAGTAAGCCCAGAGATAGGTTATTGCATGAAGAGCGCTCCCTCTCCATTCGAGAAACCCCCTCCTCTTTATGTAAACAAGAAGGACCTTCGTGATTGATCTCAAACTAACGCAGAGTCATAGGAGGAGACGTTAGCAACGGTTTTTCGGGCTGGAATATAACTTTTGACTACAAAAAAGTAAAGCTAAAAAATACTTTATAATTTAGCCAAGTTTTTTTTCCTGCTACTCTTTGGCTGCTAGCTCGCCGAGTTTTTGTCGCACAGTGAGGAGGCAGACATCTTCGTGGTCAACACACTCTCTGCTTTCATATGATACCGGGCTTTTGTGGTCTGCGTGAAGTGGTGAAATCAGCAGATGCAGTGCCATTGACGTGCGCTATTTTCGTGCTTTCGTTACATGCACATATAATTACACATATTGCATATTGCACATATTTCGTGGGGTATGAATTGTGTTTCGTTTGTGTGGCAATGCTTGGTAGAGGCTTTTAACTGAGTTTCTCCCCGTCATTCTGGTATGCTACAAGTTAGGACTGGTGCTTCTTCACGTGAGCATTGACCGTCTGAACTGCACGCATGTCACGCTGCCCTGCAAAGTGATTTTTAATTAGTCACGGTAATACCGTATACCCCGGGAAAATGTGGGGAAAGTTTGACGGTATCCAAATTTGGATACCACCCAACTCTACTTTGCAGGTATGTATTTTTGAGTATTTATACCCTTAAGCTTTAAATAACATTTTGTGATTTGTTGTGTGTGTGCTGTGAAAACATTTAAAGGCATTTCAAGCGTTTCGTGAACATTTTTGGGGGGATTAAGTGTTTAATTAGTATATTGCCGCACCAGCTAGCTTAATTTTGTCCTCTCAGCAAGCGGCACTGGATAGCACCTCCTATTTTGATTTTGAACAGTCATGGACGACAGTGAAACCTTTGTTTTCCTATGTACATGTGCATCTTAAGGAGCCCCTAAAGTTCCATAAAAAAAGCTATATACTGCGCTCAGCGCAGGAGATACCAAAACGTTCCCTCATTTAAGCTAGATGGATAAAAGTACTATACCACTGTGAAAACAGTCCACAAGTCCTGCACTGAAAAACTTAAGCAAAATGTACTTGAAAGTATCAAAAGTAAAAGCACTCATTGTACAATAAAATGCTCCCTCTCTGTGTTTTACTATTATACAGGATTAATATTATTGCTGCTTTAACACTAGAACTGCCTTTATAATCCAAATTAGTTTGTTTTATAAACTACAAGCCTGTCATTCTCTGACTTTTCCTAAATATGTATTTTGTAGGGTTTTTTTTAAGTTTATAAGGTGCTTAAATAAAGCACAAAAGATTTCTGAGCATATACCTCTGACCGCCACAGCCGTAAGACCGCAGTTGAAAGATTATAGATTTTGCAGGGTTGTTTTCAATGGCTATGATTTTTTTTCCCACATGAAAATTAAATCTTAAGAATAATATAGCACATGCTATGATATGATGATGATATAGTAGAATAAATGTTACATATTATCTATTATTATAGAGTGTATTTCAGCAAATTATTCTTTTTAATGGGGGATGTGAAGCAGCGGCAAAAAAATAAAATAAAATGAACAATTAAAAAAGCCTACTACTAAATTGACATTAGACATTGAAAAGTTTGTGATCCTGCTCTAGGCTGTGATATTTTGTTGATTTATCATAATTTCTGGTATGACAAAATGCAGTCTTGGTGTGCTGAGCTGAGCACAAACAATGGAATTACGTATAATGGTCTGGCTGACGCGCGGCGCTTGGAGGGGGTGCTGTAATGCTGGCAGTCCTAGTTTTAATGTGCATGTTTTGTTTTACTATTGTAGATGTTTAAGGTTGAGATAATTTTAACTACTTTATATACTGTTGTGTAGGCTAATCTGTAAGATCATATTATTGTATTGTTTGATTAAACATGCACAAAATGAGCTATGCTGTGTCTTATGTCTTCCCATCATGTATGCGGCAAAATTTTGGTTGGCTCAACCAAATCTCACTCCAAGGTTTTTTGAAAAGTTGGCAGCCCTGGTTATAGCTGATGATTTTTTGTTGTTGTTGTTAAGTGACAGCCCTACTAACTATACATAGCCTATAACGTTAATGTTAGCTTGGACTGACATTTTGATTCATTGATTCAGTGTCTGTAAAGGGAAATCTAGTAAATTTACTATTTAGCTGTTATAAGCATGACAATGTCACATGCTCTCTGGGATCACCATCACATATGAACACTCTGCTGCTCTGAGATGAATATCTCAACATCTGGTGACTCTTTTTTGTATTGTTTTTCTCATTCATTTCTAGCATACACTGCATGGATTGGTGATTAATCCATGCAATGTATGCTGTCTTTAATTTCTTTTGTATTTAAATTTGTATTATGTATTAAATCTGTAAATTTTGGTATGTTTAAAATGTGACACTAGTGTAAATAGTGTAAATACTACTGAACATGAAGCAGTGTTGTTGCTGTTGTTTTTTTTAAATATATATCCTATCTCTTATACATTGTATTCTATGAATATCAATAAAAGCAATGTTCAGTGCCTCGCTTAAGTGCCATGACCAATTTATTTCCATTGTGTATGTATGCTGACCTTAGTACAGTCCATTGATCATGGGTAAGATTTTCTTTAGATTTTTTTTTCTTGTAATGCTGCTTACATTCTGCAAGCAGGAATACTTCAGTGTAAATTATCAATTACAAACTACGATAACTTAAATATATTTACATCAAAATAGGTTGCCACCCCTCAAAAATTCCTGCCCCCCTCTTGCCACCCTATAAATATTTTTCTAGATCCGCCCCTGAACAGGAACCAATTACTTTCAGAGTCTCAGACGTTCCAGCCCTGCACTAATCTGTATGGCTCATCCAAACGTCACTGAAGTTAATTATTGCTGTACGAGCTGTACTCTTAAATGAAACTGAAAAGTCACAATAAATATTCCCATTGACTTAGCCTGCTCCAGCTCTCAGCCTCCTACACAGATCTAAATTGGTTCCAAGCTTCATGATGGACTAAGATGTTGTAGCATTACTTTATAATGCTCTTGTTGCCAGAGGAAATATTGCCTCTTACTGATCAGGCAGTAAATGCATGTAAGGTAAGTTTGACTGCACTTGTGGTATTTTTGTATTTAACACAGTGAGTGCACATTGCCTAAGCTGCTTTCTTACATCCAATAGAGCTGGGCGTTGATGGCAAATTGACATAGATAAGCTGATTCTCTCACTGGTGACGTACACTGTATGCCAAAGCCAAACACAGGCGCAGTGGAGAGAGGGCTCTTCACCCTCTTCTCATAACTTCTAACCATTGCAAACAGGAATATCCATACACAGACGTGGACTCCTTAGTGCCATAAACAGAGTGAATAACCAGAGGGGCAATAAGAAAATGACAGCAAAGCAAAATGCAAATACTGTAACGTTATTAATGTCCCCTTTCTATTTCAGTGGCAAGCCATTAGATCACAAACCAAAGCCCACATTGATACAAGCCTGGGAGGAACAATCCTGGCTGAGTGTCACATTAATAAATGGGAATATCTGGCACATCAGCTATTGTGATCTTTGCTTTGAAGCAAACAGCACAAGTCAATATTCTACCTTCATTTTTCAAGTTGCAGTTAGATGGCATTGTTGAATTTACATATTTACCACTGACAGACTTAGTGAAATTCCTGGTGAATCATCATCCTCGCACACACATTTCCCAATGTCATATTCCTCCAGATGTATGATGATGTTTGATGCATAAGAAATATAAAAAAAAATGTTTACATTTATTATTATTATTATTATTATTGGTACTAGGCATGCTGTGTTGCCAAGCAACCAGCCCTCCTCTCGCTGTGAAAAGACTAAAACTCTTTTATACTACCGTCAGGATTAGACAATAGCATGCACATGGAAAGACAGTACACAAGTATGCAGTACACAAATGATTTAATCATACCAGGTGCAATTAGCTGCACATTGGTATTCACTGTAAATCATTATTTTATCTTAAACACCTGCTGTTCCATGCTCTGCGGTGGAGAATATGAGGATGGGTATTCAGAGATATATTTAAAGAGGTACACCATAAAAATGCCCATAAAAGTGTCTGGGTGTGTTTCTTGAGGAGGATGCAGGCACTGAGAAAGTTGTTTTATGAGCGCCAAGATTAACAAGAGTATCAAGGCCTGCTTGTGCGTGAAATGCATTCAGTATCTACACATACACACTGAGAAGAAACATCTGTGCCAGTGGCAAAAAATTTCCTTTTTCCTTGAAAAACAGCAGTGTCCGATGAAAGAAATATGTGTGAAAGAAAGGCCATTTTCTCTGTGTCTTCCTCTTCCAGGTACGTGTCTTAAGTTTATTCATGGCTGCTACTAGTCCTACATTCATGTCTCCTGTGCCACACTACCTCATAGAAATGGAACATCTCCTCAGCTGCTTCATCATTAACGGGCTGCAGGAAAGACAGTAGCAATTACACACTTGGTAAATTTAGTCCTTTCCCCCTCTACTATTACAGTTTCTCTTCCCCTGATGATTAAGGAGCTTTAAAATATCAGGGAGCATTAGCATAATAAATTGCTGTAAAACCGGCTGAAGTTGCTGTTTACCTATAAAAGGTTGGCCATGTTTTCATTTCGACACATAGGGACCATTAGAGTCGAGACATCAGATGGATGCTGGACATGCCTCAGATCAGCAGGTGGCACTCTCATGTCAGTAAAGTAGGCATGGCCCTGCACATTTCACCAGGAACGACGGAGGAAGTGTGTCACACTGAGGGAGCTGATGTGTTTGCCTTTTAGTTTATCTTCAGCCTTTCAGAGACGGCAACTGTCATCTGGATTATAACAACCAGGTTTCAAAGATAAGCCACACCAGACCAACACAGTGGGATTTAGTTTTTTTTCTTCTTCTCATGCATGATATTGTCTGATACTCGAGTGCTTTGTTTAAGAGTTGGAACATGTAAATGCCATATCCTAATGGTCTGGATAAGCTCTCAGGCCTAACAGTGTGAAATCACTTCAGCATGATTGTTGCATATAGCAGCAGGAGCTGTGATATCAATGCGCAATAAGATGTGGATGGAGGATGGGGCGAAGGGTATTTTGTTGGTTGCAATCTGCAACTTACTGCAAGATGCCACTAAATCCACCACAATGGACCTTTAATAAGTGTTTATTAATGATACACCAGCATTGCCAGGATTTAAATCTGTATTCTTTGCACATAAACACACTCGCTGTTCATTTTTTATGACGACATGACACACTATCACTTAGTTGAGTCACTGAATATCTTGATTTACGAGACGGCTTTGTAATTAGCTCAGTATTTATTGCAAAATTATAGCTGCAGTCTTGAGAGTTACTTTTTGTCTGTGTTTCCATAAATAATAAGGATGACAGATTCAGTTTCAGCACACCTGCATGCACGGTCGGCTCAGAGCAGAATGACAATTACAAAATCTATTTCACAAATTGTCATCTCTCTGTGTAGCACAGGTGAAGTAGGGAAGCTGCTGCAGTTTATCAGCACTAACGATGTGACTATCAGGGATTATTGGCCCGTCAGCTGAGCAGAGTTTGCAGGTTACAGTGAAATTAAAATTACGCTACAAGTCCCAACACTGCAGTAGACTAGCAAAGAACTGAGGATCAGCAGGAATATCTCAACCCCTTCATGAATTAAAGGCAATAAAGTCCCAGAAGGCAGAGGTTGTGCACTGGATGAAATTAGCTGAGTATTTCCAATTTTACCTCAGACCTAAACTCTCCCCATTGAGAGTCGGGGTCATATATACTCCTGCCCTCTTTGCAGTTTCCTCTCGGTTGAATGCTCAAGAGGCTTGTGGAGCAATTTCCTTCTTATTCAATCAAACGTGAGTGAGGTGTTAACAGTGTAACAGGAACAGAAAACACACTCTGACTGTCTTTCCCAGACACCTCTCCGGATTAATAAAGTCTGTGAACATGTATTTCTTTTAAGAGCAAAATGCACTTCTTAAAACCTGGTCAAACTCTCTAAACCTTGTATACTATCAGTATGACAAAGTGCAAAAATACATCTAGTGACAAATGCTTTTTAAAGTCATTCAACTTTAATACGATGCAGCATGGAGAGATGCACATTTTTAAAGCAGCGAAGTGAAAGCCTGTCTCCTTTAATTTACAAAGTGAAAGATTCACTACGCACGCACAAATTTCTTACTGCATACCCATTTCTGGTGAGATGAGATGGGAGTACGGTGCGGAGCAAGAGAGGAAGCAGGGATGCTAATGGCTTTATCTGAGACACTGACTTTGAACTGTGTCTCCGGTGAAAAGACATCTTAACACTCACGTACTGTAATGTTTGTGTTTTTTAATCAGCTCCCCGCAAACTTCAACGTCTAGCTTTTATTTCTAAATGAAATTGTCAGAGAGGAGATGACACTCACATATATAGATGAACCTGACTGGATGGCCGTGGATGGCTGGTTACACACGGGCTAATTGTCTATTTGGCTGATGAAGCGTGCAGCTTGTAGTAATTAGTTGATTAGTGTATATTTAGACTTCATGTAGAACAGCTGAAATACGACCAGTCCAAACCATACAGGAGAACAGATTTGTAGTAAATATTGAAAAGAAATACCAGAGAAGTGTGTTACTTAAATTCAGATTCCTATGGATCTTCACAGCATGATTGTCCATTTTAATAAGGAACATTGTGATGCACCACTCACTATGTCTGAACCACAGGCTTGATCACAGTGAACATCATCAGCAGAGAAAACGCCTCTGTTTCTGGTTTAATTGAGGTTGGTTTTGTGAAACCCTGCTGTGCACCTCCTGAGACACGTGGATCACCTTTGTTTAAGTCTTGAAGACTTCAGTCCTGGTTGGTTTGGTCACACATGGTTACTGGTGGTCACAGGAAATGCAATTTAATATTACACTCACATAAATGTGGGGACAGCAAGACAAACCACTGTCATTTTAATAAGAAGTCAGGTAATAATTGGCCTTTTTTAATGATTCTGTGGTGAACTGTCATCTGACTTTATGCTGCACATGTCATGAGTCTGTGAACAGCAGGACACAGTGAAAGGAGTTGGTGACCTCGCTCAGAAGTTGGAGGTGTGCAGCCTGTCGCCTGCAGCTCTTCATTTAACAGCTCACTGTGGCTGTCCCTTCTTGTTCCATTACTCCCTGCAATATTTCAGTGGTCTGCTGTCAAAAAATGACAAAAATGACACATTTAGATTCATTTCTGATGAACACGGTCAGTGCAAAGCTCACTGAAAAACACTGCATTTCCTGTGACTACTCCATTATAAAAATCAGTCAATCAGCCAGTTAAAAGCTTTTATTTTGAAGCTGCAGCAGTAGGAAATGTTCGGTTTCTAATAGCAGCGTTTTGTTAACTCATCACTCATCGATAGTGACTTAACTGACATTTATTTAAATGAAAATCTTCATCATCACTTTAAGGGCCTTATATGAACATTATTTCACTGTATTTTCTGACATGCATGAATACTTGCATTCCAGTTTTCTGTTACATGTTGTTATTCATTTGAGAATGAGCCTTAACTCAATAGAAACAAAGAGCAGCTTAAGCACCATATTTCAAAGGATGCATGTGGACGCAGAGTTAAAATGATGACCTGAACTGGAGGAAATCTTTTTAGTGCTCAAATGTGCATAGAACAAGTTATCACCATGTGCTATTATTACATACAAGATGTCATAAATTACCATTTGCCCTTTTAAATTGCTTACAAGCAGGCTACTTGTAAATGAACTCAGCATAGCATGAAACCACAAAGAAAAAGCGCAGTAACAAGCCTTCCTCTACAGAAACAAGACAATGTGAAAGTTGAGTGAGAGAAGTCATTTGTTGTTCTTCCCTTGCACACACACACACACACACACACACACACACACACACACACACACACACACACACACACACACACACACACACACACACACACACACACACACACACACACACACACACACACACACACATCAGAAGCCAAAATATTGATGTGACACTGCATTTAAGACAACCTCCTGTTACACTAATGAAAGTGTCACTCTCGCTGTTAATACAGTTTGCTGCCGGTAAACACGTGGCAGAAACACACTCCACCACTGCTTCAGTCTCCTTTTTCCAATTTATTTCATAGTTAATTCAGTTAAATCTGGACTACTGGTATTGCTTAAGATAAAATCAATGATAAAAAATAATGACAGCAACGAGGCACATATGAAAAAGAATTAAAACACACAACACAAGACATTGTAGTTGGTCTGGCCTCCTCAAGATGAACCTGAAGTATGCTCTTCCCATCCAATGTCAATGTGCAGAAAGTGCTGTGATGTTGATATGATAATAATTCAATAAAATTATATATTTTTATATATATTGCCAACACTCTGTCAGACTTGGCTCTTTAAAATATAAATATGACAACAATCCTGACACTGAGCAGTTTTCAGTCCCATGCTAATGTGTGAGCAGAAGCTCTATCTTGAGGTTCAACGGCATAAATATTGGAAATAAATAGCAGAAGAGTGTTTCATTTCATATCAAGCCCTGCAGTGCACCGCCCACTACAGTGTATTCACAAGTGACATTTGCATTTTGGCAATTTTTCCTGTAAGGTTTCCTGTGTAAGTAGTTGTAGTTGTATACTTTAACGGATTTTCAAGAATTATCAACTCACCGTTTACCAAGTGGGCTGGAATAAACTTATAACAAATCTCAATCATGTAATGCAGACAAACAGACACACAAAGCCAAACCCCAGTCTGTGAAAACCCTGATATTTCCTGCTGACAGGCAGTGGTTAGAGAATGATCCTTCTATCGGCTGCTCTTTGGTGCTCGTTCAAGAACAAAGCACTTCCATGTGTACAAGACGCTGCTGTGCACCGACACATACAAGTACACTCCTCCTCATAAAGTGGGAATTTGCAAAAGTCAAGGTTGCTCCATCACTTCAAAGATCTCGACTGTCCAACCAAGAAGACCGACAGCATCAGTCGTTCCAGCTAGTGCTCCCAAATGACACATTTGTGTTCAGGTGGCAAAGCCCTCTTCTGGCTTCAGTAATTACTATTATACCATACTTTTAAATGGCTCACAATAGTTAAACAATAAAAAAACAGTTGCAGAGATAACAGAGGAACTGAAATCAACCAGGACTTGAATAAATGATTCATGTGTTTTAGCTTTTCTCATATCTCTCATTAGTTCCTCATCCAATCAAAATACTGTTATGTACCCAGAGAGAGGAGATGCAGGGTGATAAAAGCAGGGGCTGGGCTATGAGGAAACAAGATTTAGCCATAATCACACAGGGAGAATGTTTGTAGATACGCCTGACACAGTGCCAACACTTTATCTTGGTTATATCTGACAGCACTATCATGTAGAAAAATTCCACAAACAGAGATAGGCTGTTGTAAATCAAATGAAGGGGAATAAGCTGGTTGATCCCGATCTAATGAGTCACATCCAACTCAGGAGCCAGACTCTGACACCTGAGGAATTTATCGTACGCCCACCAAAAATAAGACCAGCTCTGCATTAGTTATAACTTCTCATGTATCCCTTTCAGTCATAAATGTATCATGATGGCATATTTCACCAGATGCCACACAAAAAAAATTAACAATTTTAACAATTCATACATATATATCAGATAATACAGTCTACTAGTGTGTCTGTGAATTTCAACATTTTCACATGTCCATCTTACTTCTACTTAACACAACATTATGCTTGCTGATTGGGAAGTCAAAATGTGTTCATTATGATTAACGTGAGTAATGACTAATAATGTTATAAGCAGATCGGCAAAAATACCTCAAAGGGCATATGTAACAGCTGGGCAGTGTGGGTTAAAGCAAACTGTACTCAATCAGGAGTAAACAGTGTATGTACTAGGCACTATCTTCAGCAGCGGACTAGCACACATTTGGTGCTCTAGTGATTTTACAGCAGTGGGGTGATGTATGTGGCATCAAAATAAACTACAGTACCGTTGTTCATCACAATGTAGAAAAAATCACAAGGTGCAACAATGTGGTTTCAGTTAAATTGATTGAATGGAATTTACAGACGATGAGAAAAATGTGGAATATTCATGCACATCTGTGGTAATGACTGCACCTCCAGTGGTCTACAGATAATGCTGTGTGTAGTATTTATATTTCAGGACACTACAAATCCTCAAAATAGACATGACTCTCTCTGTGGCTACAACTTGTGTGGCTGTTGGCTTACAGTTGGCTTCTTGGCTGTCTTGCTTGCCATATGGCGCACTGCGCTTAGATGGAAGCATTTATTGTTTGCTCACTTGCAACTAGAGAGATGACACTGGGAGTTTTACGACTAGACATATGCGGCCACCAAGAAAGATTTGTGGCCTCGCCAGAAAGCATTTTATCTCAGATAGAAAAACTCTCATTTATCAATTTCTACTGATATAGGTCGAGCTTATCAGAAAATTCCACATCTTCCTGAACGAGCCATCAGAGACAGTCAAGTCACCAAACTGTCACAGTGTCATTGTGCTGCAGTGTGTCTAATCTCATTTTTCTAATAGCACAGTGAGGGAGATCTTTTCTGAGCTGTGATGTTCAAGTAATATTCGTGGCTGCAGGTTCAGTATCAGTAAGGAGCACAGTAACACATGGAAGAGTGACAGCCCATATATTGATGTTTGCCAATCTCTGCTTTTGCCTCCTGCTGATCAAATAGAATACATTGTGCACCGAATAAAATAAAAGGCCAAGGGCAAATAAAAGGCCAAGGTTATTACACTAGCCTAACACTGACAACACTGACTTCATGTTTTTATCACACATAGAAATTCAAGGTCCTACATAAAAATGAATTAAATTAATAAAAATGAATGAAATTGAAATTTTCATCAGAATCCCCAAAGCAGCTCAGAGGAGTTTATAAGTGGTAATGAAACAGTCTCAGTGTTATACTGATTCCTCTATATGACCTACATAAGCAAACGAGACCATCAGCAAGAAGATTAGCTATTCCTATATAGTTATTCTTTACGGCGGTGCCCGGGTCCATTTCCCTGTGAAATTATAAGAAACGATTTGCAGCACGCCGACCAGAAGAGCCTATTTTCCCAGGCGAAGTTTTGCAGTAATATGTTAAGAGGTAAAAAGAAGCAGGAGGGGATTTTTCTTGAAAGAACTTTACTTTTCATCTCATTACCACTGAGGCAGGGTCAGCAAAGAGAAAGAGTGAAGAACAAAAGAAAAAAGGAGGGAGACAGCGAGAGAACGAGCGATAACATGAGCCAACCTTGCTTGGTCATTCAACAGATGGATTTGAAATTCATCATTTGTATTCAATATGTCTATCTTATCAATGAAGTACATTGTGTGACATGGTTTTACATCAATATGTGAGTTTACTTGACAAGGCAGCTAACACTTCCTCTGTCACACGGCTGGTTTAGCTATCACTTTTGTTCACAGGGGCTCCTAACATCAACACTAAAGGACAGTTTCTTGCGGTTGCTTGAAGGCAGGTGCATGTACTGTACATGCTCCATTCAGCGCAACATATTGCAAAGTGTTAATGCTCAGAAAAGACCATTATTTGAGTAGCTGCTATTAGTGGGGCCCATTCAAGCTCATGCTATCAGTGGCTGATAAGCAGATTAGCGGAGGGGTGGGGGGGTGGGGTGGGGGGGCGTTAAGAGTGGGCACTTGCTCAGATAATGTGCCAGCGTCTCTTAGCAGTGCGAACTGCCGAGGCTGATAATGAAAAGCAGCTAACCAAAAGGTTTCAAATCAATTTACAGATTTGGGCACTTTTAGGAGAGAGCAGCGAAAAGGCAAATGGGATGATTACTGTGGCTGTCTGAGTGGATGGGAATGGAAGGTGAGTGAGTGCTAAGAGACATTACAACACTGATAGTATGTATGTGTACGTATAGACATACAAATGTGTGTGTAAGTGCTTGTGTATACATATATACATGCATACATAACTGTATATAAGGTCCATTTGACAAACATCCAAACATAAATGATAGAACACATGGAAACTAAATAAATACCTGCTTAGCTGTCCTCTGTATGACAGCAAGTGCCATAGATTTGCTGCGCTGAATGTGATCATTTCATTCCATTTATTTCCCTCACAGATCTTTGGCAATTTCTTACAACCAACTGAAAAGGAATCTATAATTCTGCTCTCTCCAGCTCCATTTTGTTATTTCCCTTGCGATGTTTGTCTTAAATTTGTGGGGTATGAAAGGTTGCCTCAGCTGCTATGCTCTACACAAAATCTAGAAAGTCAGACATTTATGTGTTCTGACATGTTAATAAGAAGTATGAGATATAAAATTAATGATTTTTTTAATACAAATCTGACAGGGAGAAATCATCTGGATGCATTTGTATCTTCCGCTGTGCCATCTAAATCTCTAAGAAAAGCCTTTTCTCCAAGAGCTTAGGACAACATCACAGACAGGCGAGCATCAGGCGAGACTTTTTGTCAGCTGCAGTTTGTCTTTAGCTTTATGGACTCCCAGATTTCAGAGATGAAGAATAAGCATTCTTGCATGACAGAGGGCTCTGTCGTCTCCATGTCTCTGTCCTGCACGAGTTCATCGCAGAAATTGTTCACGACTAGACTGAAATCTAGCTTCACATATCATACTTCAGTTTAGCCAGATCCAGTTAATTGTGTGGCTTATATCACTGCCACATACTGCCACACACTGCCACAGTCTGCATGTTTAGGCACAATCTGGCACTGCAAAAAAAAGCACAGATGCCTTTTGTGATCTCCCCTTGTTAACAGGAGAACAGTTTTCTCTTGGGGATAGAAACCCTCTTATCTACATTTGTGCAGATCTCTGTTGTATTGTTTGTATCAACGACTAGGCAAAGGGTCATCTGGAGCAAGTGGTTTAACATCTTATCTGCCTAGCTTCTGTTGTTTAGACAGCAGTCATGAGTGACCTTTTAACATTTCACCAACCTCGACGTGCACAGTTTCTCATGGACACATTGGGGTTCCTCCTGTTCTTTGCCAACTGATGTTTTTCCATCACAAATTAAAGCCATTTCACAGTCAAGCTTTAAGCTAATAGCCAATAATGACACACTTCAGTGTTCTGTAATCTCTCCCAGCCCATTGGCTCTCTCCCTTCCTGTTTTATTTGACATTTTGACATATGTGGCTGTCTATGATGTTGACAAAATAAATTACACCATGCAAAGGGAAGGGTGCATGGCTCATTTAATCACGTCGAAAATAAAAGTCAGAAAAATGATTTGCTTGTCCATTGGGTGAAATGTGGCACAAATGCATTTCCTGCTCTGAGCCTGTTTTGTATGGAAATGAATCACTGTGGATTCCAGAAAAGCAGGCCTCCAGGACAAATTGTTAATACAAGGTGATAAATGATTGTGGAGGTCGTTTGAGCACGTTTTAATCATTTGTCCATAATGACAAAAGCGGTTGAGCCTTATTGAGCGATCAGTTTTGTTGATGTGTGGAATCTCTTTTATGTTGTCATTAATGTATAGCATGTAAACAAGCGCTTATTGTTGTGTTGACGGTATGAGCAAATTTATGTATAAGTGGCGAGGGACCATCCTTCAGAACTGTGCCAAACATAATAAAACTAGAGTTCGTTTTAAAATAATTGCAGTGCCCCATGAGGGTGTGCTTTTCTGTTAAGGACCAAAAATGTGAAAATGTAAAAAAAAAAATAAAAAAAAATCAAAGAGTAAAATACCTGAAAATGTCTTAAGCAAATGTACCTGTGCTATCTGCAGTTCACAGCTGATGTGATTTGTCCTGATGCTGTAAACCCCATAACGCTGAGATTTATTTGACTCATATCTTCAGAATATTGCATTCTCCCCGAGAAAAATGAGGAACGTCAACCACACAAAATGCCACTGTTTTGTTCGAGGACAGGTCTCAAATGAAAAAAAGAATTCAAATTAATAAATTTCAGACCACCGAGGCTTCAGCCGGAGCCTGATGAAGCCTAAAGAGGCGAGCTCGCTCTCCTTTTGCTGTAATAACCAGCTGTTGTTGATTGAACCTCAGTGCCTGGAGGAGCATGCGGGCAGATGCGCTGGTGACATGGAGAATGATGAACACCGTCTGCCAGCATCTGTATCGCTGCAAATATATGCACTGACACGGCTTTACACACACACACACAAACACACAGCGAGTGAGAGAGAGAAAGCTCTGAGCTGGGACAGTAATTGTCTATGAGATCAAATGAATGTGGACAATTAGTTCAGAGGCTTATCAAGAGCACCTCTAGTCTTCCACAATGGAGGACAAAGACCAGGTTGTTGTGCACCGAATGACACAGTAATGAGTAATTGATCTGGAGAGGTTTGTTTGATTTTGATCGGAAGCTGCTTAAACATGATTAAGTGGAACATCTGCATTTCAGAACACTGAAATTACTTTAAACCTGACTGTAAAACCAGATTTAAAATTCACTGAGTAACAATGTTGTGTCATGTTTCATCTTAAAATTTTAAATCAGTCTTGACCAACACACACACACACACACACACACACACACACACACACACACACACACACACACACACACACACACACACACACACACACACACACACACACACACACATGCGCACACTCCATTTAAGGGTCCCTTAAATGAACCTGGTAATGCTGAAGCCCAAATGAGGGTTAACACTTGCCAAGCTTTGATCATAAGTGAATCACACAGGTCAGACCTCAATCAGATGAAACCCACGGCCTCACAGTTGGGGGGTTCTGAGCTGGGCTGCATGACAAATATCAAGTGTTTTTTGTTGTTGTTTTTTTTTAAACAAAACAGTTGCTGGGTCAGAATTTGGGATTGCCAACTGAGGACTCAAATTACTCTGTAAAAAGTCTCTTTGATATTGCGGTAATCCTTTTTGGACTGCAAGATCAAAGATCAGTATACAGAGACAGCGTCGTGACGCACACTTAAATTAAACCAGTGGGTTACATCAATGTTGGAAAAATTAAACCAGCTTGCAACAATGATGTAATAGTGTGACTTTTTAACGCATTTACTTCGCACAATGTAGCACTTAATCACTGCTGGATTGTGCACTTAAAGCTGCATAAATTTGGACCAACGGAAGGAGAAAGGCTACAAAACTAAATCAAAGCAATGAGCCATAACGAATATATGATCTTATCATGTTTTTAAACTAATGCACATACACATGAGACACAGAGCATCATGAGCATCCCACACAAACAAGACAGGGATCCAAGCTTCACCTCCATAGCGAAGCTGGTACCTTTAAATTCAGAGTGCTTTCATGCTGGACAGGTATGACACTATGTGAAATCTAATGAGAACACCCACTGGTTTGCTGCCATTAGATACAAACAATGAGCTGAAAAGCTGCACAGAGCTGAAGACCTGGGTGTTAATTCTCAGTGGGACCGGCATCACTATAACAACCGTTTCACATGAAAGGAGGTCATTGGATTTAATATGAACATCAAATGCATCACTTCATGGAGCTCAGAGAGATAGCTCACAGCCGTATGTTGTCACTGACCTGGACATGGTCGACAGCGTTTGTGGTAAAGTCATTGAGGAAATTAAAGTGTTCTGCTACAGCAGAAGTGTTAAAATAAAGTATTCAAGTAAACTGTCCTCAATGTCCTGAGATTATACAATGCAGAGGATAAAGCAGTAAACACAGCAATACCATAAGCCTCCAAATGATACGACTTGTAGAAAAGACAATATGAATCAGGCTGATAGCAAAATGGCTGGTTTGCCATCTTCATGATCAGAGCTTGTCAATATGTTGATGTAGATGTAGAAACATCACATAATTTTCATCAGGAAGTTAAATCCTATACAGTTTAGGAGAAAATTCTCCGATATCAATCCACTGATCATTGGACAATATAATTAATAATATTTAACTTAATGAGGTTGAAAAATTGAATGACAGCTTTCTGACTGTCGGATGATGAGAGATCTGTACTTTATTATATAATATGTGCCACAACTCTCCATCTTAACTTCAGTGTGATGAGGAACCTTGACGAGTCTGAACAGTCGGATCTCCTCAATCTGCACAGTGGCATGAAAATTGGTAAGTCTTGATGGTTGCTGGTTATTCAAAGAAGTGCCAACACATTGCATTCCCTGTTTACTGCCACACTGTCTGCTTGATCCCACTGAGGCGAGAATCTGGGATTTAAATAATATCATAAGACAATATTCAATCAATCATCAATATTCAGACCAAAAATACGACAAATGATGAAATTAGTACAGTTTCCAACCGTAACTGCTCTAGCATATGCTAGCAGATCATTGCCAATTCATTTGTGTTCAAATACGTCTAATCAAGCTAAAAACGTTTCACTAATGATTTAGAAATCCTGACCTGATTATTACTGTAAGTACTGTAATTGTAACTGAATTATTCATGAATGTTTAAATGTTGCACTGGACTGCACTCTTGCTCCACTCATGTATGATAAATTATTTGTTAGTACATTTGCTAAACATCTGTTAAATAGCTGTACAAGTTCTCTCAGCTTCAATCACAGTACTGAAGCCCTCGCTTATATGAAACATGCACTTTTTACATATTGCAGGACTGAACTGTTTAAAATATATGACCTTGGTAGATGAAGTATTAATGTATTCATAGAATTTATTAGCTATTGTTTTATTTTGCACATCATTACCCTGCGTTTCATCAACTTTGGGTAACAGAAAGTTACTAAAACTTTTGCCTTCAGTCTGATCTGTTTCTTTGTTTTGCTTTTTTTTAACTTCATTATGGAGTCATTGCAATGTTAATAGGTGTAGTTGATTCATTTATCAAATCCTCGTGTGCGTTCCATAAATCTAACACATCACATGGCCTCTGAGCCTGCCTTGGTGCCCTTGGCTTAAACCCATCATCCTTTCATTCTGGCAGAGTATCAGATGCTGCCATCTAACAGTTTTTGAGCCCTGCCAGGAGACATCCCGAAATTAAATTTCCTATTTGATTTATTTATTTGCTCACAGTAAGCACTGTGGCGGTATTTTGACACTGGCAGGATGAGTATTTTAAAGACAGCTCAAGTCATTTTCTCTTCTGCGAATGAATTCTGTTTTAATGATGTTTATTATCAAAAGCTGTGCATTGCAGAAACCCATATAGCTGACTGGAGCCTTTTTGCCAACTGTGCAATACTGTAATGCTGTGATTTGCATGCATTTGACCCCACATCACATCTCATTACTTGGACTGTGTTTGAGAGTATATATCACATCTCACAAGGTTCTGATGAAGTTGGAGGAAAAGGGAATTATTATGAGATCCAATATCAGATACCAGGGGTGGGGCTTGTGGACAGGCAAGCCAGGCAGTTGCTTGGAGCCCCTGGCCACTAGGGGGGCCCCGGCCACTTATTTACAACCAGGATTATTAATAGGCCTGGGCTTTCAGGGACCTCTGTTGGTCCCTGGACCTCACTTTGAGAACCACCAATCTATTTTTTCAGTATTCATCTCAAATGTCCCTGAAATTGTGCATTTATGTGTGCAAAAAACACATTTTTGCGGCATGCACGGGTGGGGTGGAGGCCCCAGGAATTTCTTGCTTGGAGCCCCAAGAGACCCCCAGCAATGCCGCTGTCAGAGACAGAGTGCAAATTAACGCCATCCGTTTCAGTCGAAGCAGACATGTAATTACTTTTACCTTGAGCTTACCA
The DNA here is from genome assembly GCF_039877785.1 of Chaetodon trifascialis. Taxonomy (NCBI): domain Eukaryota; kingdom Metazoa; phylum Chordata; class Actinopteri; order Chaetodontiformes; family Chaetodontidae; genus Chaetodon; species Chaetodon trifascialis. The sequence goes on from NC_092064.1 coordinate 10,813,559, forward strand.
CTGCATTTGATGACAAGTTCATCTATCTATCTGTATATCCAGTGCTGTCCCTCTGGAAAAACCTCTGCCAAATCCAGGAAAGTTTCACCTAAAGCAGCAGTCATAGCAGTATGTTAAGCCATAGGTTCTCTACCAGGAGTATTGGGAATATGATGCAGCAGATTCTATTTTCAGCCTCGGCACATGAGCTCTGATTGCTGGGCGGGGTGAGGAAACACAAAGCTGGCTGAAGGTAGATCAGCTTGGTTACACACTTGGCCAGCATCCATCGACTCAGTTTAAGTAATTATTATGAGGACTGATGACATTGCTACCCCATAACACAACATTATGATTTAAATCCTTTCATCTGACTGTAACAGGGGGAAAAAGAACTATAACAGACAGCTATGGGAGGTTGTGTCAGCAAACTGAGGAAGTGAATAACTGCAGGAACAGGAGCAATCTGGAAAGAGGAGAGGGGTGGTCAAGGGATGACAGAACAGTCTAAGAATAGGAGACGACAGGACAAGGTGATAAAGGACAGGACGGTGGAAGAAGAGGCAGGAGAGGAGGGGAGGAGAGGGGAGGGCATGAGAGCAGAGAACTGAGACAGGATTGGACAGCATGGGGTGGTAGAGAACGGGACTGAGTCATCATTATGGTAATAGAGAACGGTAGCGAACGCAGAGCAGCCGAATGGCGCTGACTCACTCAAATGCACTTTCAGTGAAACATGGAATGTCATAGCGCACCCCAGGGAAAGCATTATCAGTCCAAGGTTAGAAAATACACACAGCACTTCATTTGTCTGTGGATCAGCTCCAGGCCATCCCCCTTGTTGGACTCCAGAAAGAGATCCTGTCTACAGTCACATGATGAAACTCTAGTGTTAATTTTCTATTTTTCTCTTGCTACCCCGGCCAAGCTTTCCAATCTCGCACAGGACATACGCAGTTTATAATGAAAATTAGGACTGTTTAGGATTTCCCAGTCCAAAATTCATAGTAATTCATGAAACAATGGGTTCTTGATTTCAGAAAGACCAAGGCAAAAGCAGTTTTCCCATTTCTCGCTCAGTGACAGTCAGTTTTCGTGGCTGAAAGGACAACTGTCATTTTATTGGCTGGCTAATTAAGCTGATGTTAACTCAGTGTCCCACTAAATTTTTAATGCTCTCTGCTGATTTGTCTTAAAACGAGGACTCTGGAAATGAGTCTTAAATATCACTGAAGAGCTGTAGAAATAACATCGCGCTCACAGACTGACACTAAAAACACAGAAGATGGAAAAAAAGAAGCATCATTGTTCCTGTTTTGCAGTGTAGAGCTAATTAGTCTTATTGCAAGTATGATATGAGTCTGACCATAGATTATGATCTGTCTGATGATTTTGTCATCCAGACTGTTCATACTGTAATTCCATGTTGGTCCATTCTGGACACAAGACATCCATTTATGTGTGTCCATCCTGGGATCTCTCCTCTTCTTCCATTTTGAATCTATTCCTCACTCGTGTTTGAGAGGCTAAACGCAGAATGTGGGCAAATCCAGAGGTTGACAGGTCACTGTTTGGCTATGATTGGACAATCGCTGCTTGTGGGATGGGTGTGTTGAAGTCAGGTTTTCGTTTGAGAAATAAAACAGGTGTCACACCCCAGTGAATATTTAGCGTTACATCTAAATCTGCTATAATTATTGTTGGATAAAAAAACTGTGGAGTTTCGAGGTTTCATTTGCCAGAGTACAATAAAATAGACCAAATAAAACTATTAAATCTATTCATTGAAGAGGGCTATAGACGTGTCATCTGTATGCAGCAGTCTCAAGGATATTTTCATAATGTTTCTGCAAGCTCAGTTGAACCATCGCCGCTCTCCTAATCAGTTCCTAATGAGTGTGAAACAGAGTGCGGAGTGCCAGATGTAGTGCCCTTTCAACCTAATAACTCATAACTGTGGTTCACACTATAAATTACTGCATCACATAAACAGATGATCATTATCAATAAGACACCTGAAGGACATTTCTATCTGACTAAATTAGCATACCTGCTTCTCCAACTGGATTTCCTTCGAAGCAATCAATTTGGTGTCTGTTTTGTGAGGAAGAATATAAAAGGAGCGACACCAGAGAGAACCGTCATGGCATTTATTGGGCTGAATGGAAAGTGTCCATGCTGTTTCTACATGCGATTGAATAAAATCACACACAACTTTAATCTGATACTTTGGGACATATAACCTATTCAAATCGTATTTTAATCACATATCAATAACTATTAAGCCGTGTTCAGAGTGGGAGCCTCAAGAGGGGGCTGCCAGTGTGGCTGCGTTGATATTGATACTAATATAATGGTTCCACTGAAATAAATGAGAAATGGCTTGCTGATACAGCTGCTGTTGCTTTGAATGTGACCTGTCTGTCACAAGACATTCCAGCCCTCCATTACATTGCTCGTACCGGACATTCACAGCCACCTCATCATGAACTGTAATCACTATGGTGATCCTCTGACCTTTAATCTAGCGCCGTAATCGGGTCAAATTTGTTCAGTACTTTGGCTTAGAAAGGCTGTATCTGTGTTGAGTGCTCACTGAATGTTAGCATGCTAGCATGCGATACGAAAGCCATATTCACTGCTACCATGAACTTTTCAGGACATTACCCAGACAAGCTCTATGTGTGAACGCAAACGTCCACATCAGTTCACCGTGACATCACTGTTGATGAAAGCACATTCCGGACCGCATCCAACAGAGATGCTGGTTGTGGTTAGAGGAGAAACAAAAGCTCAAACTTTGAACCGTCACCCAGATAAGGCCATGAAACACTGCTGTTAATATATGTGGGTTAGTCTTCTTGTGGAATGCCCTCCATTTGATCCCTTTGCTACAGCAGGATAAAACACAATGGATTACTTTCAGGTCCAATGTGACTGAGGTCCTGTTGACAGTCATTACTGTTGACCTTTTCAGATATAACTCCTATCAAACCCATCTGTGTGAGTCATTCCAGGACATTTAAAGGGATTTAAGTCGTCTGGTGCTGTCATTTGCAAACTGAGCCCTTTTCTGTGCGAGTGTTAAGCTGCTGCGAGGGGAGCATCTGCACAAACAGAGGAGAGCAGGAATGGAGGCTGCTTACATGTATGTGTTGCAAGAATTAATGGGGGTCAGGTCCTCACCTCATTGTGTCGGACCTGGGGGCTTATCGAGAATCTGTGCTGATGCGGGGTAACCGTGGTGATGTCATCTTGATGCTAACACAAGAGGGAAGGCTGCCTGTTTTGTTTTCATTCAGCTGGTTTCCACATTATAGCAGTAAAGAGCACTTTTGTGTTTAGGCTTGCCTCCCATTATCCTGGCCAAAAGGCGGCCGCTCGGTTAGCCATTCAAGCAGATGTTGTTAATGGCACAAAAATATATATTCATCTGTCTTTGAGCAGCTCTGGCCAAGCCACTGCAAACCTCTGATAAACCTTTAATGGCCTTTGCATTGGTGTGCCTGAAATCACTGGGGACCACCTAAAAATGCATCTGCATTAAGGGGCTTTTTATGAGCGTTTCAGTTGGCTGATAACATTCATGCTGCCTGCTCAGTTAATGCCTTACAGACATTCTGAAAACCCTCTCTTTCTGCCATTCCTCGCTCCGATTATGAAATGACTTAAAACACTTCAAGGCTGTTAATGACTCAACTTAATAACCAGGAGGAGATTTAGATTCAAGGTGAGGAGACAAGTGAGGATGCAAACAAGGACAACAGGCACAAAAGATTTCACATTTCATGCCCAGGCTCTTTTCAAAGGCAGACTTCTGTTTGATAATGTACAGGCTGAATTATGCAACAGTATATATTACACATTTAATGAAAATAATGTCAATAATATGGTGCATAATACACTGAACTTACATGCTGCTTTCTAGACGTTATAGTAGTGGTTACCTGTCTTTGTTATCTTGTTCTGAATTTGTCTGACAGATGGTGGTTCTATTGTTGACATGAGCAGCATTTCCTCCACGTCTCAGCCTGACACATTTTTCATTTCTCCCTCTGTTTTACAGCTGCACAGCCAGTCAAAACAACTCAACTGAGCCAGTCATGTTTTCTAATCAGGTGATTGCTTGCATTGTCAAGTTTTCTCCTGCGGACACAACTTACACTTTATGGTATTGTAACGCTTAGACAAGAGATAATAAGAGCTTCTCCACTTATTAAAGCTTTCAGCTCAAAGTGCCAGTTGTACCCTATTTACTCCTCTCCTGAATTCATTTCAGAGGGAGGTGCTGCGAGACAAGGCAAAATATCTTCTCTTTGGAAGAACGGGAAGGTAGCACGCTCATTAGTCCGATGCATCAGCTCCCCAGTTCTTTCTATGATGTCTGCCTGTAAGCTAGTGCCTCACTGAAATAGATAGTGCCTTTTCCTCCAGGTCTTCAAAATATCTTTTCTTTACAGATACGGCACAGACTGGAATTCAGTGCGTCATAGTAGAAATCTGTCACTGCATTGAGCAAGTGTGTCATGGTTATTTCATGGATTATAACTCCACAGTTTTCTATATATCACTTGATGATGGTGCATAACTGTGCAATTAATGCTTTTACATGCACTGCATCACGGTTAGCTAAAGAAGCCTGATTTCTTCGTAATCAAGTTTCTAAATGACTTTTCACATGTGAGCATGTGTATGGGAAAGACTTCAGACAGGGAAATTGTATCCGTGATAGCAGCGCAGAGGGATTAAAGGAGAGATTATAACACATGGTGATGTATCCTCTTATTTAAAATATTTTCACCAAGAGTCCAATAAAGACAAAGAACACAAAGAAGCCTCAAGCAGCAGTCATTTTAAGCAATGAGAATTTGGCTACTTGTAAAATTCAGACATACTCTCTGCTCTGAGGCACACGCACCCACGCACAAAAATGTTAGGAAATAGCATCTTGTATCATTATAAAGTTAAAATAAGCAAGAAAACCTTCTACAATAGTTGGTGGAATGTGGAAAATCTGATCAGCAACCTGTTCCATGTAGTCATGGATATACAATAGTTATCTGAATAACCATTTGTCTGAGTAACCTGGATCTTGAGTGCATGCAAATTAAATTATTTTTAGTGAGTCTTATGTGTGGGTCATTAACATTTATTGTATCATGATTTAAATTGCAACATCCCATCAGACACTCTAATCCATGCCAAACATAAGGACACCTTATCAACTCTTGTGCCCTCCAAGAGCTGAACACCAAAACCCCATTCAGCACAAAAAAAAAGAGAGAAAGTGGCCATCGAGAAAGGCAGGCGTGACAAGAGGTGATCAATACAAGATGAACGGCGTTGGGGCAGGGCCCCCGATCATGCTCCTTTTGACAAATGAGCCCGGCTTTGTGAAACAGACAGTGAAAACAAATACTCCACCTTCTGCCTCAGGCACCGCAATTTTGGAGGTAAGTGACATTCCTCGGAATGAGCGGAGACAAAGCAAAGGAACAAAAGATAAATGTGTTACTGCATGGAAGAGAGAGCATGGCATGCTCGCAGCTAAATGTACCTCCACACAGGAGGTCGTAACGTAAAAGTGAAGTGGAGAAGCTTTTTTAGATGCGGTATCTACAGTGTAAAATTAGTCCACGGTGGGCAGAAAAACAAAACAATCCTCTCCTCAGTCATCTGTGTGTTTTTCATTATGACACCAATGAATTTGAATCTCCCTCAGACAAAGTGTAATGTGCTCCTTAACTGTTTCCGTCGAGCACCTCTTTGGGGGATGGCCTTACAAGTTTTTCTAATTTCTGTCTTCAGTCAGAAGTCCAATCACTTTTGGTACTTTGTGGCAATTCCTCAGCCATCGTTCACAGGGAGAGCAATATAATCTGCGCTGTCACTCAAGGGAGTGCCGCAGTCAGCTGTTTGACTCAGAACAAACTGCATTACTTGGGGACTAAACAGCGTGTTGACAGTGCATGCTTCCAGGTGGTGGAAACACAGACATGAACCTAATCTCATCATCAACCGCTCCCTTGGTTTGTCCATGATAAAATTAGTACAGGCACATTGAATGTAATGTGTTGATAGGCTTATTTGTCACTTTAATGAGGTTGGACGCAGAAAATTTGTGAGCAGCTTCTGTTGCCCGCAAGCTCTCTTGTTGACACGTGTGTCCTTTTTTTTCCCCTCTTGCACTCCTTTGCAGATTTCAAAGATGTTTGTGTGCGGTGTTGTTTAAATCCAGATCTATTTCTTTGTAAAGAAGTTAAACTCAAGGGCTTAGTCATGCTACTGGCCAACATAACCTCTTCATCCTGAGCGACAGATTGGCCGTTTTAAGCAATAAATGAATAAATCACCTGCTAATTTGATTTATACCCGATAAAAGCTATTTAACATGTTAAAGTCCTCTAATTGTCTGCCTCTTAAGCATCTGTGACTGATACCCAGAGGGCCAGCAAATACCTCCTATCTTCCAACAACACCCTCTCATAATGGACTTTTAATGGTAGTATAATAGGTTTTATGGAGTAATGAATTTACTGTAATTGTTGCCTTGGGTGGCAAGAAAACAGCAGCATAGTACAGGAAATCATTTCAGCTGGTCCCTGATCACGGTCACATTCATATTCTGATTTTGGCAAAAGGCATTCAGCAGTTTATACTGAAAACATTCTGCCTGCACTGCATGTACTTAAGCATATAAGTGGACCTACCTACCTACCTATACATCAAATAGTACAGGAAGTAGGAGGCAATTTGTCATTTTTTGCAAATAACATCCATTATCAATATCAAACACTGAATTGGTGAAATGCTGACAGAGAAAATAAAATTATGTTAATTCTTTCCTTTAATAGTAGTCGAACAGTCCCACTGAGTTATATCAGTGGCAAATGATTTGTTGATTTTTTTTAATTTTCTGTAAATTATAAATGAGTTTATAATTTTGCCCATAATTTTAATCACACACACGAGATGCCCTTATGAAACCAAGATTTAATTTGTTTTCGCATTCAATATTTAATGTGGATGGTATCAGGTACATTCGCATGAGCTCACACACACACCCACACACACACCTAGCAAAGCAATAGGCAGCAGATCAAGCTGTGATTATTTTTCTAATTGTGTTTTGGATCCAAGAGCAGCAGCAGTTCACAATCTGTGCCGTTAATCAAACTAATTCTAGCTTGTCACCCATTGTTTGTTCTAATGTGTTATTTGTAATAGAACTTATGTTACCTTATTGTCAATTAAATTGGAGAATTCCACTCAAGCTGATGTGTCTGCAGTATCTGCAGTGCACCATGGTGCCACATGATGACTGTCTCCTACCAGGCTGGCTGGTCCAGATTGGTGCTGGTTTCCACACTGCAACCCATGTGGTGAGACAGATGCAGTGAGAACTGATTATGTATCCCCAGTGGCAACATAATACAGTCAGTTGAGCCTAAAGGGGTTGAAGTGGTCACCTCCTTTGGCTTCAGTAGCAGGATTTGGCCGCAGATCATTTCAATGGAGATTAAACCCATTTTGGATTAGCCCTCTGTAATTCACAAACTGATATTTTCAGAAAGTGCTGCTGGTGTGTTTTAGTTGGTGTGTTGCATCACTTGAGATGAGGACACAACACTGGAAAGAGGCTGGTTAAAGTTAGATGTTTTTAAGAAATTTCTGCAAATAAAGCAGAAATCTCAGGAAAAAACTAAATGTTAAAAAAATGTTCGGATATTTTGCTGTACACGTATGTGGCCCTTCTAAACTTACAGTCAAGAAAATAAAGTTCGGGGCTTTGTGAAACAATCCTGTCGTGTACAGTAATTGTTTCCCTCACTGAGAACATATTGCAGTGATCAGAACATAATGCAGCGTGTACAGTGAACACGAGAGGAAGTCCACTGGGAGAATGGTGAGTATGCAGCGTGACAAGGCTGTGCTGCCTTTTCATAAATTAAAAACAACAAGGTAAGGAGGTAAGGCAAGGAGACTGGCGTGAATGTGCTCTGAGACACAACTGAAACTTTTGTGTTTGATTCAGAGATCCTATGAGCGACTGTGCACCCATCTGGTAAATAGGGAAAAGGATTTTATTTTCTATCTGGCTGCTTTGTTTTCACAAAACATAGAAATGGAAGCAGGAAGTCTTATCAGGGTGAAATATTCAGTGGCAGGATACACCACGGGAGTCCACACACCATGTACACGTACCAGAGTAACAATGCAGTATATGAGGCTGAGCAGCAACACCAGCCGGAACTGGCCTTTTGGGTATCCACCAGTCAGTGATTAACATGCATATTCATAGCTTTTAGTTGAATGAATAATAAATATATGTTACGCAGTCTAGCAGTATCCTTCAAATTAAACAGATTCTGATGTGATTTTCTGACTGGAAATTCTCACGAGTGTGTCACAACGTTCTCAGATGTTTGCGTGTAAATGTCAGATAGCTCTAAAACAATTATCCAAAGCAGAATTAATGATATGCAGTATAATTTGTAGCCTTTGGCAGGTGACACAGTACTAATTCACTTAATCAATGCAGTGTATTCATGAACGACCAACAACAGAGACTAAATATTGAAATAATAATAATAATAATAATAATAATAATAATACATAAACAAGAAAGTCATTAATACATTTTTCATATATAAATATATATTTCTTTATTTACCAGCCGCACCTGAATTAACACTGTCCCAACAATGCAAATAACAATTACTTCAATTAATGTCCAAATGTGATCACTTAACTTGAGGAACCGTGTCTTCTATCTGGACCATTTCCAATCTGGACTTCCACGACTGTGGAGACAGAAAACAATAAGCAGAACTTTCACACAGAAAAGTCAGAGCATGACAACAGTTTCTAATTTAAAACTCATTTCACTGCCTTCACTGAAGCATTGCTGTGTGTTTGAACACAAGGTAAGCAGAGCATATTTTTAGGACTGGAGCTTTTCTTCCTGAACCAACGTCTTTGGTGTATTCCTTCTCTGATATTATTAATAAAGATTGGCACAACCAGCCAGCAGCTTTTTAAGAAATTGCTGCTCTGGAGTAGAGCTTGTTGATATTGATTAAATTGGATATTGACTGGCACACCAATTTCCTGTGGTCTGTCATATAAAAACGTGATTACTGCACAGGCAATCATCATCTGGTCTGATTGGATTGGCTTCTTCCACCCACCCAGTCTCTCTCTCTCTGCTCTTTCTCTCTGTTCTCTATCAGGCCAATTGATTTCTTTGTCTCTACATCCTCTGGACCCCTCTATGTGCAATGTATTAAGTGCTTGTTTGGATCAATCTAATGTCCAGTGATAGCACATTTACAAACTGCTGACTAGTCGGCAAAACTCATTAATTTACCGTAGAGTGTTTTCCAAAGATTCTGGTGCTTCGTTATGTACGTTACATCCACAAACGGCACACCTGCAGAGCCTTCAGATGCAGTTTCGGTACTGCTGGAAAATATGAATGTACAGAGGGCTGTTAAGTGATTAGAACACAACTTGTGTTTTCCAACCAGGCATGGAAAGTTATCTTTTGAATTACCTCAGACACAGCAAGTAAACATCCCACTACATGGATAAAGATAGACTCTAGAACAAGGGTGCACACACGCACGAGGCCACTGCCACTGCCAGGAGATAAAAAAAAAAATGTTTCTGTAACTTTCCACACGAGATAATCCAACAATCACACCCACTTTACACGGCAAAGTGCTCAGAGGTGTTAAAGTAAAGCAGCATCTCTCTCCAGCAGCTCACATGCAAAAGACATAATTCTTGGATAGTGATGCTGAAAGCAGTGAGCTGCAGCCAGGAGCGAGCTTTGGAGTGTGGCCATTCGGAATGGGCATCAGCACACTGTGCATTTGTTTGGACGACATGTCGTGCAACCTAGTTTGTTTCAAGAACACGGAACATGCTTTTAGTATGTGGGAGGTCCACTCTACCATCCAGTTTCCACCACGCATTGTGCAATTGCTATAGTGCTGTGATTAAGACAAGAACCTCTGCTAGCTTCCAGCCTTTTCACTGGTACCTGCTGCTGCAATTCAGTATTGAACCGACACTTGCGGAGCTCATCAGAAAATCAGCAGGTTGTTGCATAAAATGCATATACAATATTTAGTAGGTTAAAATGCGCTGAAAATACAGTCTTATTTAAAAGACCACATTAAAGCATGTCATTTTTAACATTACATTACTCATAGTAACTTATGATTTGGCTCTGTTGAATGCACACAATAGTATAGCGGCTTTCAGTCTGTGCGTCCGGTCCAGAGTCTGTCCAGACAATGGGGAAGAGATTTGTGTGCAAGTCACATGTAAAAGCTAAGCATTTTAGGCAGAATATGCATCATTCACTCTTCAATAATACCCTCAACAGGACCACCACACCCAGTCCGGTACTGCTTTACCACCAAGAAACAAGAGGCCATGCGAGACAGTAATCTGCCAGAGGTCAACATCAGTTCAGTACCAAGGACAGCACACGCCCGGTCGAAATCTGTCAGTTAACAAGATTTTACAATGTAAAACAAGCACCAACAAATATCACCCCCACTGTCACAATTTCACTACAGTATGAAGAACAACAGCAATATTGCCAGTTAATGCCTTACACTAAGAGTTCATAGCCACAAATCTGCCACACCTCCATTACTGTTGTGCTTGGAAACAGAAAAAAACATAATTTTTTTGTTTTGCTAACCTTCCTCTGTGTGTTTTCCAATAACACATAACATAATGAATTATTCAGTTAACTTCAAACTACAAGTTAAGGTCTTGTTTTAGATGTCCATTTCACAATGGTCAGGGGGCACCCTGGAGGGGTGACACACAGACTGACAACACTGCAGACACACTGCAGTGCCACCAGAGCATAGAGAGGTACAGAAAACAGCCGATGCAGAGCCCACGTTCTGTGACCAGGAAGACTAAAGTTGAATTGGAAACCTATTTAGGGCGACCACTGACATCCACTGACACCAGTCTTGCTGCTTTCATTTGGTTTTTCAAGGTGAAACTGGTGGTGTGATTCTGGGTGGGCCCCGGTCAATATCTGTCCATCAAGCACGATACCTTAGATCCACTGATCAGGCTGTGAAATGAAAAAAAAAACAAAAAACCTCTGACCAGTGTTGCATCACTGTTGGGAATTACAATTGGACAAAGAGGGTCATTACAGAATTGGTTAAATTCCTACACTTCACAGACGATATCCTCGACTCCACTGATTGGCTGTTCTTAAAATCCAATAGAACAATGCATTATCACTTCCTCCTCAGGGACAACGTGCTTACAACTAATTTGCTCTTTAATGAACTAAAGGATTACATGGTCTGTAAAAAATTAAGTGCTTTTCATCACCTTTAAGGCAGTTGGACAGTATAAAAAAGGTGTGAGCTTCAATGGAAAAACTTGGTATTCTTTCTTCACTCCCTGAAAAAATATTCAGTTTCAACATTTCTTTTTTCTCCAGAATCACAGCCTAGTTTATATAAATCTATTGAATACATGCCACAGTTCTCAAAAATGTTTTAACAATGCTTGCAGAACCCCCTGAACATAATTCATTTTAGATTCTTTATAAGCTTATCATGGTTTTCAAAACCCTTTTAGAGTCAGCATGTGAAGATGTGAACATATTATGTGCTGTGGCAGCAGTGACCTCTGTGCTCTTCTATCAGCTGAAAGCATGCTATCCTATTATACTGTATGTACAAGCTGAAAGCTGACAGATGGTGCCCTTTGACGCTGGCTTCGTGCTTAATAAAACGTTTTCTGTGACCTAGTATTGCTTTTAAACGTTCAATTAAATACTTTGGTGGACATACAAGGAAATGATTCATTTGCTTTACCATGGCAACCAGAGCAGCACAGACAGCATTACCTGAGGGACCATCCGTTAATAGTTGGCCCTAAATAGATGATATATCTGCATGTGAAAATAACATCAGACATAGACACAATTAGCGCCTTTCCTGTTTATCGTCTCTCCTGAAACAGGGACTCTCTGTCTTCAGGATGAGAATACCAACTTTTGTTGAATGTTAAAAGGCTCGTAGAAAGCTCATTCAAAGCTTGTTGGCGGTGACTAAAACTTCTCATTAATTTTGGTCATCAGATATGAAGAACTACCAAGTCAAAGGCAACTATTCGCTAACTCCAAACCCCCCTCAGTGACTGTTGCTATGCTTGTCAGGCACATGGCACATTTGCAGTTTACAGCTATAACGTGGGCAGATTTGCAACTCGAAATTTTAAGTTTCTGGGGAAATGGATCAGGAGTAGACAAAAAGCACATCTCAGCTCTAATCTCCACCCATCAGTTATGCTGGCTGAAGTGATACAGCCTGCTCGCCAGAATAAAACGATGGCATTGTGCTTTTCTGCAAACCACAGATTTGTTAACATCTGGGTCTCTGGAATAAAGTTTAGCAGTGATTGATTGAGTGGACTCAGCCATATCAAATAAAAGACAGACCCGCTAATGTAGCCGAGCTACACTGTGATAGGCTGTCAAAGCGTTCAGTTCTGTTAGTTGCGTCCAGGTTTTAACATAAGCGGTAATTCTCAAGATAATACAGCTGAGTCAGTTTGCTAAGTCTGATGTGATTAAACCTGGGATGGGACATCAGAGTGACCCTGTAAGTAACTGATAAGTGGTCTTATCGTCCTTCTCCTCTGTTCGGTGAGTGTTGCACCAGCTTCGATCACCTCAAATATTCTGCTTTCAAACCCTCGGTCTTTTTCTGTCTGTCTTTTTGTAATCCTCCTCTGTGTAGTCTTTGTTGCTGTGCGTTTCTTTGGCTTAAGGCTTAAGGCTCTCCATTTCCTCTGTGTATGGGTTGGCTACAATGAGCGGTACTGGTGAACAGACAGTGGCTCTGTGCTTCTGTCTGTGGAAACCATCATTCTGCTTGAAGTACAGTAAGTGGTGTTCAGGCTAAGGTCAAGTAGGACAGATACCTGCTCTGAGCTGAAGTTTCTTCTTTCCAGGATTTTTATACTGATGAAGGTTTTTTGTAACATCACATTAACATAAATAGAAATATGTCAATCATTTCATGTGTAGATTAACATGAGGATGAGAAAATACATTTGCAAAATCTGCAGAATCTCTTGTTCACCATCACCATCCAGCATCTTTATGACCACACCAGGAGAGATTTCATTTAGCTTACAGACTGCTGTGGGATTCTTCTGATACGACACTACTACTACTTTGAATTTATTGCTGGCTCTGAAGTGATACTTTTAAAGGTGGACGAAAGTGGACTGTATCCCATTATCCAGAGGTATAAATGGACACAACGACATAGACAGTTGTAATTACTGTCCAATTTTATACAGCAACCCTGCAATAAGTGCTATTTATATAAAGCTTATAATGTCAGGGCTTTTGCTAAGACTTTGTCAAAGGGGTATTATTTCAGCCCCTGTAGGTTCTACTTTCCAGTGTTGTTGTGTGGGATTGCATTATACGACTGTGTCTGTTATTTTGTCCACAGGGTATTTATTGCATGGCTGTTGAATTGTATTTTATTTCACCTGTGTCCAGTCCCCGTGGATACACAGCGGCAGAATGTTCTGAAGTGTCTAGAAGACACACATTTCACAACCTTTCCTTATCTGTTTGAAGTCCTAAAAACTGGTGCAGTGGGTCCTAATCCCTCCCTGGTCAATGCCCTGCACTTCAACCATAACAGAGGCACTCTGATTTGATGGAAATACTGTAGGCACATGGTTTTGCTTGTCATGGTGGCTTTTTGTCTTCAAGGCAGCTTTAATGCTGCTTGTAAGTGATGATTGTATGAAAGGCTAATGCAGATGAGCAAAAGCAAAAATCATTTTAAGAAATATGCTTTAACAGATGCAACTAACAGAGAGAGGGTCAATCTGTAATTATGAATCACTTATGTGGTTGTTTTAGCATTGTTCCAGTGGGAGGAAACAGCAACTTCTGCACAGTCTAATCCTATGCAATGTAATAGCCTTTCCTGTACAGTTTCTAATGTTTAGTTGAGAGACATTGATTCAACGCTGTTGGAATATCTGAGGCCTTGGTTGCATTGTTGTATTGGATGCTATTAAGTGCTTATACAGTGACTCTTTGAAGTGTTAAGATGTGGTTCATCTGACTCATCAGACGCTAGGATACACAGGAAATTTCGCAAGATACTCTTCAAGCTCAGTCCAACAGAATGTAGTGCTTTTAGCGGCTATAAAAGACAGAAAATGATCAACTGAGGAGACACAATGAGTTACATTCTCCACAGAGAAACTCGTACCCATCAGCATAACAGCGGGTGTAATTCCAGCCAGTCACATCTTGTCCAAACACAAAATGACTTTCAGAGGTCACTGAAGTCATCTGGCTAATTATATCCATGCTGATACAGACTGGCCGTCACTCCTTGATGAGGGGAAAATAGTCTGCACACTTCGCCTTTTCCGACTGGTGCCAATCAAAAGAAATTACAGGCGAGGTACGCCTGCAAGAGTGGAAATTGAATAGAAGTGTGTTTTGATTGAAAATGCCCATCCCAATTATGTTGTACCTATCCGAGTTCTCATTATTTCACCTTCCCATCAGAGTGTGTTTCTTCATGAAGGGAAGCAAGTGGAGTGTCGCAGTGAACCCTTGAATTTCATTAGGAGGCTTTTTTTCTTTTCTTTTTTTTTTTTTGCTCATCCAATTTTCAAGCCTGTTGTGTAATTTCCAAATTGGAAATGTTGTAGTCAGGTAGAGGGAGGTTTACTTTACCAGGCTCATTGATCCTTTTCAGTTGGTTCCTTCCTGTGAATCCATTCATGCAAATTCAGCTTGTTCCAGTGTGTTCCTAATACAGGAGAGAAGTATTGAACAGCGAATTCTGAGGGACTGCATGGACCGTGTAATTTATAATAGTGCACAGGCTGCATCTGAAGTCCTGCTGTCTTTGAAAATGCAGCAAAGCCATCCATCATTTTTAGTGTTAATGTGCCTTCCTAATTAGTTTTTTATTCTAAAATGAAGTGAAAAAGCAATGAATTCCTGCGCACTGCCTGACAATAACTCATATGCAGCCTCGACAGTTCCTGATGGTCCCAAAGGAAAGGTCAAGGGAGCGGCTGTGCGTTATTTTTTAACACAGGTTTTAAAGTTTACCAGATGTACATTTTCCAAACCAGTTAGTCCTTTTTGACTCCTTTCTCTTGTGAAACTGTAACTCTGAATCTTTCAGTTAAAGCACAAATATCACCTTTATGTTGCTTATTGAAGTTTGTTTTTCGAGTGGGCTCATTGTTGCCCCTTGTGGCCACTGGTGTCCAGCTTCAGGGGGCAGTAATGAGTCCATTGTGGCTTGGTGCTCCACCATGGCGTGAAGAAGATGTTGCACCAGAAAACTGACTTGGAAAAGCAACACAAAGGTAAAATTTATTCAGTGTTTTCAAACAGTATTTTGGCTTTCCAAGAGAGAAGACTCAAAGGATGAAGACCAACTGGCTGTTTTAACCAGTGTACATCTGATTAACTGTCCTACCAAGAACAGCTGCTTCCTTGAGCTTTTCTACACAACCAACCAGGACTGTCTCACATGCAGTGGATGAAATGTAGCCTCTTTAATACATTTTGAGTTCACAGAGTCTGCAAGTTATCCAGATTTTCCTATATGCTGCATGTTCAATGGTTTTCATTTTCTCAACACATTTTTCTACATTAAAAAGATTTTGTGATCAACAGCAAACATGTAATATTTTTCACAAAGCTGTTGATGTCAGTGAGATATGTAATCCTGCTGTGTTTCAACGTAGCAAAGGAAAACAGACTCACTGGAACAGGACCTGTAGCGCCTCAGGTCGTGAGTCCCTCCCATACATAATAAGGAGAGTAAACGGCATCAGACAGACCTCTCTGCCCTCCATTCAGAACACTTTTCACAAATGCTGCATCTGTGAAGTCTCTTGCATTATCAGGGACCTCTCTCACTCTTCCCACCAGCTCTTTCTTTCACAGCCATCTGGTCGGAGGATTTGCAGCCAGGATGAGCAACGGTTTCTTTTGCCAGGCTGTCAAAGTCCTGGAACTCCAATAATCTATGCTATGTGTTCCCTCAAGTCCACTGAACCACTGCGAACGCTTGGTGTTGTCGCATTTGTGCCCCACCTTTCAGCCCTGTCTCTTAGAAATGTGTTCATTCACTACCTTTTTGCAACAACAAACATGTTTTAACATTGTTAGTTCACATATTTGGCAAGTTGCAATCTGCTGATATGGAGCGCATTTGCTAAATGTTGTTACAGATTTATTTTTCTTTGGTTTTTGTGCTTATTCAATCTTACAATAAAATACCCTCATGTATTTTCAGGCAACTCAAAGCACCTAAGGCAAGGGAAAGAGGTCTTCGTTAAATATTTAAACAGTCAAAAGTGACTTGTAGCGCGATGCCCAAACTTTATTAGCATTTAGCTGAAACCACGTTCTTCTCCCAACTTTAACCAAAGTGCTTTTGTTGTGCTGCACTGCAGCACTTTGTTCCCTGAAAAAAAAAAAAAAAAAAAATCCACCGAAAGGCAGCTATTACTTTGTCCTTATTATTTTTATTTTATTTATAGGCCAAATAAAAAAAAACTTGCCTATTACAAGGATGCTGGTGAGTCATTTCACTTTAATGACCTCCAACCAATTGGAAGAGGATGCACAAAGAATGCACAAGGCAGAAAAGCAACCTTCAGAGCATCTTGCATGACAGTGCGCTTTCATTTGGGTTCAAGAATTTGTATTCCTGCAATGATGACAAGAAAAAGAGCCCTCAAATGGAACAACAGCCATTCATCACAATGGAGAACTAATACAGAATGGGAAGATTAGATACACAGAAGCATTTTCTTGGTTTGGGGGGAAAATCCTTCAAATGATTATTTTTCTGTTATTACAATTGAATTAGTAAACAAACAGAGTTACAAATTCAAATGCTGTGGTGATTTGCTCTACTTCTACTAATGGATTAGGCCATTGAAGAGCCAGCTGTTGAGGGTGCTGGCTTCATGTGCAAAGCTGATGACAATGATTCTCCAATTGTATTTCACATTAAAGTACACAAATGCGTGAAACGGCAACAACAGTGATGCAATTACACATTACGGGCTGATGCGAGAAAGGCTTTTCCAGTATGGCTGATAGAACTAATGGAATGGAACCAGCAAATGGAGTACAGCACCTACTTACTGGCCAAATTGGTTCCGTGGAGTTTCGCATTTGTACATGTTGTACGATTACAGCAGACAAGCTGCTTGGGGAGTGTATAAATAAAACACAAGCACACGCATATTCACATGTACAATTTTCAGCGTGTGAAAGGCAAGGGCATAAACTATCAGACAGTCAGCTCAAACAAGCTGGCTTGTTCTCCTTTCTGTTTTCAATGACACATACTAACAGGATTGTTTCAAAGACCCGTGTAACCTTGAAATAATGGCTTTGAATGGTGTTGTCCTGTCAGATTGGAAAACACTTCCATGAGTCGCTCCAGAAAACACGGACAAACAATGTATTTTGTTGTTTCATTTGGACGACATGGTTGTATTGTTACCACCGATTTTGAGTGGACAGGGACTGTTGCTATTAACCACAACTACAACCTTTCCTGACATTCATCATGCTGTAGTTGCCATGTGCACATACTGTACAACGCAAAATATGTTAAAAGCTTTTTCAGTGAGAATCATGCAGGGTTTTGCAGAATCATCCTAAATCAATGCTCTTGTCCGCCAATAGTGTTAAATATACATGAGCCTCTGAAAACAACATTTTTAGTCAATGTTACAGTGACCCAAGTAGTTTCAAGGAATAAATATAAAAGATTTGACATATAATTTTTATTTATTTGCCCACTGTTTGAAACCCCTGAAGAGAACACTGAATATACCATCAATACTGTTTCACAGGGACAGCAAGAAAAGGGTGAAAGTGGTGGTGATATTTGTGTTTGCCTTCTTTTTACTTCTATTGGTTTGTTTAGTGTTTATTGTAACATCCAGGGGCAACCCACCAAATCATCATCCTTTCATTTTCTTGGCCAAAACACATCACTGATTCTGGCGTGGACATGACTATGACTATTCATCAAAATTTAGACAAAGACAAAAGGTTATATTACTTGGATCTATACTATGAGCAGTGCTTCTTACCTTATTGACAGTGAGCAGTGAGCATCCATCCATTTTGCAATAGTAACGCAAGCAAATTCAATTACTGTATGTTTGCTAATAAAATGACGACAGTTAGAGGGGTAGACAGGCAGATGGATGACCCTGGCCCCAAGGGTGAGAATGATTGATGCCTCACAGAGAGACGTAGAGTTAACATGATTGGGTTTGCTTTATTTCACTTTTGTCATCTGGGTTCGCAGGCAGCCAGCAATATGTCTGTCATTTTTTATTTTTACTTTATACTGTTTATCCTCAGCTTATAGGCTGTATATTCATAATAAGATGCCATCATCACAATTGCTAAAAAATAAAATGTGTTGCAAAATCAAGTGAGGCATTGCTTTAAAGGTTCATTACTGTCTGGCTCAAGACATTTGTTTATATAATCACCTTGATAGCAAAAACCTTTATTGTGCAGATTAGGGAGGCTCATTATTGATGCTGGGACAGGTTTCACCTGTAATCAGGCCAGACTGTCCATATTGTGAGAAATGTTTTTAAATAGGACATTATTTTTAGGCTTTGATTCACTCCCTGCACTATAAGAAATAATGTAGATGGGGATGTAGTTGCTTGCTTCACTCTTTTGTTCAGTTTGGGAATTTTTTATGTTTTCAATTTGCTCCCAGCAATGGTCAGAAACACAGCCTGCAGCGCAGACAAATAGCTTTTTGAGACATTTTATTCATGACAAACTGCAACGCAAATGAACTGCCTGTCTGCTGCACTTTTTCCCCTGTGAGGACAACAATGGAGCCTAATGTCAAATGGTTTATTGACTCATGTACCATGGGGAGGGAGGGGGGTGGGGGGCAAGGTTGATTTGCAAGATTTGCAAGGTTGAAGTCTCATTTACATCAGCTATAGTACCTTCCTCCCAGCAGAGGACGGCACATTAGTATGGATGTTTGTCTCCCATGGTCAAAGCCAAACGAGTGTGGCGCTGTCTGATATATATTAGCAGGGTTTGCACAAAGTTGCGGTTTCAGGATACCAAATTAATGGAGTGAGTGAACCACCTTGGTCTCCCATCGATTCCAATAAGACAAAGCAGTCAAGTGAGAAAAACAGCACAGCTGGCTTCATAAACAGGCTGAGGAAGGAGTTTCAGCCTTCTGACCTGAGGGATGTTCAGTGTTTACCAAACACAGCAAGACATTACTGTACATGTACAGTAATGGATTTACAATGAAGTGATTGTATAAACTGATGGGTGCAATATATAAAATCACCTTAAAGCTAAATAAGACTACAGTGATTAATAAAACAGGACTGTCAACAGAACACAAATTACTTTATTATAGTGGATAATGAATATTTGTGTTCCTATATACCAGGTGTCTATCCATGCATGTTATTGCAAATGCAGATAGAGCTGGGGGTCACAGTAAAATAAAGTATCACTGAAGACCACCACATCCCATGTGTTACGTCTTAATTTCGAAAGAAATAAAATAAAAGTCTGCTCACTACATTTGATATTAACACTGGATATGAAAGTGGTAATTTTGAAGACTGATAGGTATAGTCAATGTAAAGGCCATTACTGAAATAGCTGATGCCAACTGGCTCTGGGTGCATGCACACTTGTAGTGATATAATTATGCGATGCCCTGCCAGAATCCTCCTGTAAGCTATAATGAACAGGAAGCCAAAACCTCTGTGTGTGGTGCTGTGGGAACATGCAGGCTGACAGCTAATGTCTCATATTGTAGTCTTAAATGCGGAAAATGTTTTATCCACCAGGGGTTGATGTCATCTTTTTTCCGTTCCAAATTATGTTGAAATGAATAACAGAGTTTGAATCAACACTGCTGCAAAGATGATCTGAGCCGCACTGTGAATCGTTCAGTACAGTGACTGACACACATTCTCAGAGGATCGGATGAAAAAGCACTAAAAACGTACTCAGTAACTCAGCCCATAAGATGACATAAGACGAAATGCACGTACAGAGTGACATGCAGATCTGACCTCCAAATGAGGTTCGTCACGTTATTTCAACATTTCTCCTGTCAGATGGAGCTTCTGACATTTCATTTGCTCACGTCAGAGATGAGAAGAGGCCGTTGCATGAGCGGTATGACTTCATGGAAAACATCCTGTGGCCTTGTTTCCATCTTTTGACTAATTTGATCTTCTTCGAGAAGTAAGACATACTCAAGGCTTGAATAATAATTGACTTGAGACAGAATTTGCTTTCAGCTGAGAGTTTAAACACTGCAAAGGCCCTTTACAAACAGCTAGGACAATAATGCAAAATCAGATTCAGATTTAAAACATTGATTCTGGACCTTTGTTAAAAGCTTCAGAGCATTAGTTAGTTTGTTAAACGATGGAGCGTCCATTTTCTTCAGAACAAAAGTGCGACTTTCCATCCTGCGAGCCTTTTAATGATAGGAGCAGGACAGGCATCCACCTACACAGCCAAAAGCAGCTTTCACAGTCAGGGCTATGGGAGGTAAAATCAGAATGGTTCAGAGGCTCAGCACATAGGAGAGCTAAAAGACACACTCTTTCCCTCTCGAGCCATCACGGTTTTTTCTCTAATTATGCTCTTATCATTCTATATCGCCCGCTCAGTCACAACAAGTCAATCATACCCATAAGGCTTACTGAGAGGCTGAAGTCCTTGGGTATAGGGCAAGCATATTTTTATACTTGAAAACTGACTGCTACAGGCCTGGTATTGATTAAAAGAACTGTCTGTCTGCCTGCCTGCCTGTCTGTCTGTCTGTCTGTTCGTCTGCCTGTCTGTTTTATAACTATATATCAGCAGTGCGCCTGTTTTCAAAATTCACAAAATTGACTCGTCCAG
Organism: Chaetodon trifascialis; assembly: GCF_039877785.1. Taxonomy (NCBI): domain Eukaryota; kingdom Metazoa; phylum Chordata; class Actinopteri; order Chaetodontiformes; family Chaetodontidae; genus Chaetodon; species Chaetodon trifascialis. Next base: position 10,834,563 of record NC_092064.1, read on the forward strand.
GACTCTTGAAATTGCATTTTCTGACATTAAAAATGCTGAGGCATTATCTACACTATATTATACTGGTGTTCATCATTTGCACTCTGCTTCCCTTCGCAAACGTAATGTGCTTTTGGACTAGAACAAGTAGGCTAATCAAGCACACGATCCTCGTGTGCCCCTTCAAACATCAGCAAATAGATTGTTTTATTAGTAGGATGGAAAGCAGTGAAGTGTGTTTTGATGGTCTGCCAAGGCAGAGCTGGGAGGTCAGCAGACATGAACTATGTCACCGCTACACGTTGCTGCTCAATCAGCAGCCAGTGCAGCCAACGAGGTGTGAGTGCCCTTGCCTGTTTTTGTTGAATGTGAGGACAATCAACATAGAAAACTTAAGAATCCTCAATGAATTAAGAAATACTCAGCAGTACTCATTCGATCATGACAGAGGCCGAGTGTGCCCGAGGGAAAGCAGTACACCCCTGCTTTTCTGTCCTATTCTAAATGAAGTGAAAACTTTCCTTTTAGTGATGTTCACCGGTGCATAATGAAAACCATCTTCACCACATGGAACAAGAAGTTCAGTGGACTGAATATACAGCTTGTACAGCCAGCGCATGAGTGCAGCGTATTAAATATGAATCGAGAAAGGACACATGTACATGTGTTTTGTCTTTAAAAAATGTCTACTTTGATAGATTTGAGTACTCATAAATACCTAGGTAGCTTGTACGGGCTTTTACTTCCTCTGCCTCGCCCATTGTTGTGTCTTAATAAATTAAAATAATCTTGTTGAAGTAGGAGAAAGCTTCAGACATTCCAGCACAACACTGAATATTTCATTAAGGTTTCCAGTGTTAGCATGCAGCAGCTAATGATGAGCCAACATCTAAGCCTTTTCCATCCGTTCCAAAATACTTTCACTTCAGCTTCTCTGGGTGTCCAGGAAGTCATAATCGTGCATCATTACCGCCCAATAAGTCACAGCACCGCAGAGCTTCGTGGTATGGCCCCACCATCCTTTGCATCCAATGCATGGGGACAGGATGCTGGTACATCATTTGAGGTACAGTTGCATGTTTTGAACAGCAATCTGAAAAATTTAAGTGATTGAATAAATTGATGAAACCATAACTAAAAAGCTTGCAGCTTTAAACTGCCTATAAATAAGCAGTTGGATAAATGAATAGATATGTAGAGATAAATAGAGATGAATTACTGATTCTGTGTAAAAGTAAGCTGGAGAGGACCATATAATTTTGAAATGCACAAGAAGAGGGAGTCATAAAATTTGTTTGCTTTGGCCGAATAAAAACTCACACATTCCACGTGTTGTTTTCTCAGTACCATGACGAAGTTGTAAATACAAACAAAAGAAACAAAAGGGAATGATGTACAAATAACAGCCACCATCTGTCAAGTTACCCAGCCTTGAGCCTTTTTCCCACAAGATGTGATGGGACCATCGTTTGTCCTCAGATACTTGCTCTTGTCTCGTATGACTGTGTTTGTCCCAAGGCTCTTGAGCATTCACATCCTCCTGGTTTGGAGTTTTTCATTTGTCCCCTCTCTTCTTTTCTCTCTGCCACCCTCAGGACTGCAATAATATTCAGGACCTCGTGGTCCTTGTCGGAAACTATCCTCCTTCCAACTCCGTGCAGCAGTCCTGCTGCAGAGTTTCTGCCTTTCTCCAGCAGTCACGTGAGAGGGGGCCTGGTGCCACACTGACAGATCTTGACCCCTCGCCTACATGCTGTGGCTGTGGGATGTGAGCGGCGCAGGCAGTTCAGGGCCACGCACACTGCATTTCCATTTGGTCTCAGAAAGATTAGGATCATCGAAGATGATGTTGGCACAAAACTGCTTTGTGGCAGACTTAGCATATAAATGGAAAAAAGATTAAATCGCTAACAACTAAACAGTTCATTGTGACTGCCTGATAGCTAATGCTACACAGCATGCACAAGAAGAAGAAAGGCCTTTGTTAGTAAAACTGAAGATATTATACTGTTAGGTAATTAAAACTGAGTTCTTATGAATTCGGTTGATGGTGAATTGATTGAAATGAGAGGCTGTTGCTGCTTTTCCCTTGTCTGTTGCAAGTTGCCTTTCTTCAAAAGCAAAGTTCCTCTAGAATGCAGAGTGCCTTACAGTCAAGTGTGAAATTTAAAAAGATGAGGAGCCTCGGAAGCACTCGGAGAGCACATACCTCCAACGAGGCAGCACATGCCTTTCACTGGATTTATTTTAGCAAGAGAAAAGAGATAGAAAATCACACTTATTTCTGTCCTGAGAACATCACAGCTTTTCTACAAAGGTGCAAAATTTCAAGTGGTTGTGAGTCATGACCACTGAGTTACGGTTGAGTTGAATGTATAAAGTGCATCATGGAATGCATTTCAGAGATATGTCAATTTATGAGCTATAGGCACACACAGTGGAATGAAGCAATGAATTGGTGGTAAATGGTGGCAACTGAAAATAGAAACAAATATTTTCTGTCTCATTTAAATATTGATCTACTGAATTAAATGAAATGACATTTGTTGCAAGAGTACTAAAAAAATCGATGGACAATCGGGGCTTATTTAGTAAAAACAATAAAAGAATAATAAGAATCCAGAGCCACAGGATTTATGAGCCGTTCAGTATAAACATATGACTGGCAACATTTCCTCTTTTCTGATGCAAATTTGTTTTTAAACATCCTTTTATGAGACAGCCTTTGGTAGATATCCTCCAGAGACCCAGCCTATTCATTTGTGTCCTCTGTAGTGGACATTTGGTTTTGGTCTATATCTTTTGACTCATTTGAGCTACCCAACTAAGTCATGGTGTGCTCAGTAGAGGACATCCTGGACTTTCCAATGATATCTCAGGTGTTTGAGTGGGATGAGGGGAACTTTGTTTTCATGCTGAGACAAAGTGGAGACTGCAGCAAAATGCAAATGGCAGGAAAAGAGAAAAGATAAGACAAATATTGTTAAGATATTGTTTTTTGACTATGGTAATCACATGTTTTCTTGTTTATGAACATGTCAGGAATCATAAACTTGGAGTCAGAGTGAAACTTTTTGTCAAGAAAAATAATAGCAATATAATGAATGTTTAACAATGTCAATTTTGTTCAGTAGTTCAACAAAAGATACAGGCCAAATGTTCAGTTTCATTTAAAAAATGGATTGACATTCTTGTTTTCTTGTCCCCCGATTATGATTTTGTTGTGTTATGGTAAAATTAGTCCTGTTAGTCCACTACAGTGGACATGCTATAAAATCTAAACTAAAAATATTTTTACAAAATTCTAAATTGTGAGTTGTTGTTTTAGCTCCAAAGAGGCAGGAAATCACAAAAAAATAAATAAATAAATTGAAAGACTTTTTTCCTCGGTTCTCAGGAGGATATGGTCACAAATGAAGAAAAAACAAGGTCTAGAAAGTCCATAAAAGAAAGTTGCAAAGTTGACAGAGTGAACTGGAAAAGAGTTGTATTACTTCTTTTAATTTAACATAACAATGTGGTGGAAATGCCAAGTGAGTCATCTCAGGAAGCTGCCACCTTTAGCTGCCATCTGACGGCACTCTTCGGGAATACCATTAAAATCATTCATTGTGTGTTGCTGTGGCCAGAAAATGGCACTGTTGTCGGCCTCAAATGTTTTCACCTTTTACTGCTTGGAGATGGCATTTGAAGTCCCCCCCCCACCTATAGACAGAGATCAGTGGGAAATTTATTGGTGCTTTAAAACAGCAGTAGGCAGGTCAGCGTGTCTCTCTTTGATGTGCAGATATTTCACCTGCTCATGCTCTGTGTGTGTGTGTGTGTGTGTGTGTGTGTGTGTGTGTGTGTGTGTGCTCACACGTGTGCGCAAGGACTGGCTAGAGGCTGTGCCTGAGACACCGTTGCCATGGCAACACATTCTCCAACTTGATGACAGGCATGAAAGTCATGTTAAGAGATTGAATGTTTCTGTAAGGGCAGAGACACACATGCAAGTTTCACCCCAGAGAGAGAGATTTGTGCCACTGTGTGTGTGTGTGTGTGTGTGTGTGTGTGTGTGTGTGTGTGTGTGTGTCTGTGTGCGTTTTTCCAAACATGAATGGCAGGCTTTTTTTTATTTTTCACTTCATATTCATAAGGTAACCAATGCAGCAGTAATGCTATTTAGCCACATTCATTTTAAAGCTCCCTTGAGATTCTGAGTTAAATGATGCTCACCAAGAAGCTATATTATATGTAATATGATAGATAATACAAATTGTGGGGCGAGTCTCATCCTCAGAGGGGCATGGAGAGAGAGAGGTGAGGCAAAGATGTGGCGTAACCTAATAGCACTGCTTCTGAGCCATAACTCAGTCGAATTGAAACACACAGATGTGATACACATATTTTTACTTTTCTTTATGCCAAAGTGATCCAGTGAGAGTTGTACATCCATGAGTACACTGCAAACAACAACAGCTATTTTTGGCACACTTCTAATGGTGCCAGTTTGCCAAAATATGAAAATGGACTCAGGTTGAAGCCCACAGCTAATTAACTGACACGGAAACATTCGATTTCCTCTTTATATCCCCTAAATTATTATGAGAACTTTAGTTCCAAAACTAAGAGTAGGATTATCCCTCAAACAGAAGAAAGATTAGAATAATTGAAGTGAAAAAAAAAACAAAAAACAAAAAAAACCCGCTGATAATAACATTTTCCATGTTTCCAGTGTCTTTGTACAAACGAGTAGATGGGGAGTTCTGTAATACACAGTCCCTTCACAGTGTGCAGTGTATGTGTAATGACAGCCTGTACTAAAAAAAAACACTGATGAAACTCAATGTCCAACATGCATCACTTCGCAGCTAAAAAATGTAGGCATATCCATGCTGAGTTTAGATCAATACATCTTGACGGGCCATGCATGATTATTCACTTTGATTAAGGCTCAGTCGTTATGCATTTGCATTTCAGAGTGCCTCTGTGTGGCTCACCAAACTGAACTGATGGCATTTTCATAACAACGGAAGATTAGAAACTGAAAATGGAAAAAGATGATGATAAGTGACGCCTTGAACAGATGGAATGTACACTTTACGTGTCTGTGTTCTTGCAGTCTAAATAAGGCTTAAAAGGCTCAACAGACGACAGAAAATCCTTAAAGACCAGAAGACTGTCCACTCTGCATGAAAGTTAACAATTTAACAGGATGCCTTACTTTGAATTAATTCTGCTCTCACACCTGCGGCTTCATATTTCACTCATCTGCTCTTAGATAATCATATTTATTTCCAAAATTTTGACCCTGATAAGGACAAATCTCCCTTCATTTCCTGTAAGAGGAAGACTTCAGTGAGGGAGTGGATTGCATAAGAGGGCTCAACACTTAAGGAGGTGGAAGAGTTGCTCTGAAAAAAACTAATGAAATTTAAAAAGTCAGCACCTACAGGATACCATTTGAAATTGGTAATAGCCTGAAAAGAAGAAGCCAGAGAGCTGGGGCTTATTGTCATCTCAGGTGAGATGCATGACTGGCATGGGAATTGAAAGCACTTTTGGATATGAACATGAATATGCAAGCAGATATGTAAATGGAGAGGATGCTAATTTGAGATCTATAAAGTTGCCGTCTGCACTTTGGAGACAGCTGAGGTTCAACTGGGTTTTGAAACCACAGCTTAGGCCACAACATATTTATTCACCTCATCTCATAAAGCTGCATGCACATCACACACACACACGTACACACATACTGTACATACTGACATTCTGACAAGAGCGCTGCAGAAACTAAGGCAGCGTCTGAGACAGCCTTATTTCCGTATCAGGGTGAATTCATGGCATTGTAAGTGCAGTGCTGAATAAAGCTGCATGCAAATCAAACCCAGTGTGTTGAAAGTGAGTGTTCTTCAGACGCTCTCAACTATGCCCTGTGTTAAACTTAACTGAAAGGAGGTCATTCTCATGCTATAATTACTTCACTCCTCTCAGAGCCTCTGTATAGCGAACACAGAACAGCAAGGACCTTCAGTCTGCATCAGCTTTTATGAACATGTACATTTTTATCAAATTATACCCTTGAAAGTCATTGTTATCATTAGACCTCCCAAGGGCATTTACCCCTGCTTATTAGGAGGAGAAATACCTGGTGTGACATATTGGTAGTGTATTAATGGATTACACAGTAAGGAGGAAATACAATAAATGTGTTGTTCAGAGGTTTTACGCTGACTGACAGGGAGCTGAAGGCTTCTTGGAGGAAAAACAAACTTGCTGCTTAAAGACTTTTCAAGGGCATTAATGGAGACAGAGATCATGATCTCTGTGCATCATTTAAGGAATAATTAGGTTTGAATTCAGCTGATTGACCTGTTCTGTGCCTCATTAGCAAACAGTTGAAATCTGTGTTTGTACCCGACAGCTCTGCAAACATGTCGTGGACAAATAAGACTGTACAGATTCTCAAAGGTGTGTCAGTGCAAATGTCAACAAAGGTTTGGTAGACAGGAGAATAACGGAGAGCAGCGATTAATAAAATTAGTGGACAATTTTGAGAGGAGTTTATGTTATCAGTTGACATTCATGAGTTCCAGATTCTCAAATGTGATGATTTGCTGTTTCTCTCTGATTTATTTAAGCTACACGCTGTATTCAAGCTAACTAAAGACGTCGCCATGGGCTCCTGGGAAACTGTGCTGAACAATTTTCGTTCTTTCCATTTACAAGATGATCAGTTAATGGCAAAATGAAAATAAAGCACTAACTTTGATGCTTTCTTATTTATATATTTATTGTTCCTCTTGATGACATTCATGGATTGTGTTAAAATCTATGTTCCCTGTCACTGTAGTCAGAATCCTATGCTGGCCACTATTTATACTTTTCTGGGAAGATCTGATATTAATCATGTTCTCAAGAGGCATCACTGCTGGGAAGTGCTTTTATACCTTCCTACGTACACCACAGCACAGAAAAATGTATGCTATGGTATACATTTACATTACCAAACAGCAGTATTACACAGGGAACATGTACCATACCTTTATTTTATCACATCAAAGTGGGACGATAAAAATAGGATGGATCAGGGATGGAGGACATATTCAGCACTCCATCTATCACACATGTGATAACTCCTCATGGGCTTCATTCCCCAAAGGACGTCATGTGGATGGCACATATGTTTGCTGTGTATGTTGAGCTTCTCTACTGTTTCCGTCCAAGTAGAGTTTCTCCAGTATTAGAGTATTAGAGCCATGGTTATGAAAAAGAGAAGATTTCTAGGATGAAGTTGACAGATTTTGATAAATAGTTGACACAGTCAACACAGAAAGTAGTAACTGTGGGCTAACGTATGGACTTCAGGAAATTCACAAACATCCACACATAATGAAATGGACCCAATCTAAGTATAATATATTAGGTTTTCCCCAGAGGCAAGCTACTTTATTTTAATCTACTGTATCTTTTTCTCAAAAGAAAATCATTTTATTCCCTCAAAATAGTGACTTTTTTGTCCAAATATGATCACTTTTTTCTCAAGAAAATTACAGCTAAATTCACAAAATAGTTATATTTTAAGAAGTCTCACATGTTTTCCCCTAGCAGAGGCATTAATGCTGAAAAGCGATCAACAGATATCATTTTTGCAGTTAAATAAAATAAATAATGATGATATTCACAAATTCACTTTATGTTCCTGGGAAGACATGTTGCTATTGAGCACTGAGTTCAGTTTGAATTGTTTTAATTGTGTGTTTCCACTTACCCCAATAACACATATCCATTTACACTGGAGCAGCAGCTTAGGCCTTACCCTCCCCTCCCCTGAAAATCTTAATCTTAGCTGTTGTAGTGCAGTATTTCATTTCTTTGCACTGTACGGTTTGTGTTCCAATATTGTGACCTAAAGCTGTGGGCTTTGAAACAGTGAATCATTCGTCAGTGTCTGACCTCAGTGAGTTGGGACACAGTCAGACACAGTGATGTATGGAGCCCATCTGACGTCCCTCCCCCTTCAGATCTGAAAGTTTAAAGCATTTAGCTGTGTTGTATCTCACTTTCCCCTTTTATACGTGTCTGTTTTGTTGCCGTCATAGGTCACGATTGCTGGCTTTCTCTAAAGGTTTTTTTTCGGTCTTTAATGCCTAATGTAGTTCCAGCAAATGTGGCATCTAATTAACTGTCAGGACTTTGCCAGAGAGAAATGATGGATAATGTGGAAGGGTTGCATTAATAAAACTCAGCCAAGCAGAGTAAAGCGTAGACTTGGGAATAGGGACGCCTGGGCTCTGGGGTGCTATTGCTTCCACTGAGGCTTTGCAGATGGAGGCGTGTGTGTTTCAAGTTTAAATTGAGTCGGTCGTTGTGTGAAAGGATACTCACTCACTCCTGGGGTGCAGTGACTGGGGAAGACTTTAAGAGCGGTGTGCAGCCACTGTCATGCCGCAGAGTCATCCGTGATTTACAGTGTAATTGGTACATAATTTGCCAGCTGGTACAAGTTTAATTTGATAAATTATATTTCCAGCACAAGAAATGAGAGTCGAATAAAATTTTCCTTTGTCATCAACACATTTGCATCTAACTGTCGCCCTGTGTTTTTCAAGAAACAAAAGAAGAGTTCGACATTACAGCATCCACATCAACAATATGCACTTTCAACACACACCTTTGAGTTTAATATTGCGCTCTTTTCAAGAGCCTTGCACCTCTTGTTTTAACAGGAACCCTGTGCTTGTAAGGAGTCCACTGATAACAGCTGAGTAATAAATCAGTTTTAAATGTGGTGATTCATCTGTTCTGTATATGGCACCAAATAATGCCACAACAACAGTATGAGTGTGCTGTGCCATCACAAGGTCACCTGTAGACTTGCCTGTAAACACTGAAGCACAAAGTCAAATCACAATACAGGAGCAAAACATTTCACCACCTCAGCTGCAGACAAAGTTTACAGCCACAAACAGCAAAAAAAATCTTTGTCAACAAGCTAACAACTTTTGAAAGGAGCAGAGAGGGGACGTGCTGCTGGCTCATACATGGATGCGTGTGTGTGTGTGTGTGTGTGTGTGTGTGTGTGTGTGTGTGTGCGCACGCGCGGGCGTGTGTGTACGCTGCCTTTGAGGAAAAATGGGTGCAGCTGGGTTTGATAAGAGTGCAATCCATGCCCCCGGAGCTCTCACAGACCCAGCTTTCATTTAACATGCCCTTTCTCGCATGAATCAGTCTGTCTCATGTCACCGAGCTTGACGCCCACACATCTTCCTCTCACCTTCTTCCATTTCTCATGTCTCCCCTTTCTTCTCCTCCGCATCCCCTCTGTGTCCCTCTGTGCGATGCTGCACCCACCCTCCTCCTCCTCCTCCTCCTCCTCCTCCTCTCCACCACCATCATCAGTGCCGCCACCAAGTCTGATTCAGAGTCAGGTCCATCTGCTGCTTCCACACCAACCTTTCTGGGAAATCCAGCTCACAGCATCTTTTCAGATACCAACACATTTAAGAAATGTTTTAAGTTGCTGCAGAGGCTGAAGAGATCCACAGCTGATGAATGTAACAGTGACTGAAACCAAGAAGATCATGAAGCAGATTGGTTTGCTGATGGTTTTATTTTAAGGCTGATTTGTGTGGCCTCCCTTTGCTCAGGCTAATGTTGCTGTCAAGCAATGGCTAATAAGTTGTCATACTGTTAATGTGTCCACTAAGTATGACAAAGATGCAGCAATGCAAGACGTCTCATTGCCGTGCAGTAAGGCGAGGCAAGATGGATGGGATAAGTCATGGTACAATGATTCAGCATTAAAAGTCATGTCATCAGTCCTCGAGGTAATGAGTAGTGAAATCCATTTCCACGATAGAGCTATAAATGTCTTCTCAATCTAGATCTGGAGCTTCTTTCCCATAATACATCTGTCATCTGGAGATGTTTGCTGATGAGTAACATGCTTCGAAATGATTATCAAATTTGACGTGTTTCTCTGAGCAGCTTTTCATCATTGATTGACTTATTAATTGATGCTTTTTTTGTAACCACTGTTATGCTATTGTCCAGAACAAACAAACTAACAAAAAAAAAACTTCTAGCAGATATTTCAGATTAAAAGCCTCCCAAGAAAGAGAGGGGTGATACCCTTTCAGCAGCTGGAAGGCTTTTAATATGCAGCATCTTGCAGGAAGTGTTTAGCTTCATTTGCCATTAACCATAATCAAAGAAGCAGAAAGTAGATGAGGTTGGAACTAATTGGTTAATGAAAACAGCATTTCTGTTAGAGAAAGGAAACTCAGGCAGCAAAGTGGTGGATGTGAGCTAATGAGGTGTGATAAGACTCTATTGTTGTTGTGCTGATGGAAGTGACACCACAGGAAGGAAGTTTTGAGCTTCCATTGACAGCAAACAGAAAATCAGGAAGTAAGATATTATCGAGAAACAAGGAGGCCTTTAAAATCTAATTTAATCTACTTGCCTGTCCCTGTACTTTCAACAAACTCTCTTATTAGAATTCATTTGTAAAGCCAAGGAGCTTGTATGGGAGTTGTAGGCATAGCATGAAGCCATATGCTCAGCATGAACACACAATACCCAAAAGGTTTTTTAAGCCACCTGATTTAATTTGATCTTAAGTCTGTAATAGAATATGTAAATAAAGCTATAATAAAAAGCTATACGACCAGTATTTCCACTGAATGCACTTCCTACCAAATTATTCAAGTTGCCTTTAAGAGCCCATTATCCCGCAAGATTTTCCTCAAGGACAGTGAGCCAGAAAGTGTGTTTGTGCTCTTTGGTACAACAACAATGTCTTAATGTGCCACTAAGGAAAGCTGCAAAGTAAATGTGCTTCATAACTACAGGTTAAAAATGAACTCAACTCATACTGAGCTGTGAAATCTGGATTTAAGCCAAATGAAAACTTCTCATTGCCAGCACACACACTGGTTACTGTACAACACTGTTGCACTAATTACAATATGATGTTACTGACAACACAAACGAAACATTGACCTGCTCATAAAAAAACTCCTCCATACTGCTTCTAGATGTAAAAATAAAAATAAAAAACTACACAGGGAACCTTCGTGCTGGGTTTGCAGTTAGCGATATGTGACTACCCTGTAGCTGGCACAAGTAACTACACATCAAAGCTAGGGCAGCTAGGGAGATACACATGAACCACACGCACTGTGACTGATCAGCCTGGGCTACTTGTGTTTGCTCCTACATGTTTCTGATGCTGATGGGGGTTGTTGAGAGTAAAGACAACATGAGAAAACCTCAGGAAACTGCTCTCTTTAAAGCTATTTCCACTGCAAACTGTGACCCTCGTTTTCAATCACAGTGAATGAAACAACATGATTACCGCAATTGCGCAGAATAGCCTCCTTTTTAGTATTGAAAAAAGACAAATCTTCCTGCCGTCTGTCTGTGAATATAACAATATAAACATAGTGCCTGTGGGGAATATACTTAAATGATAACACGGCCCAATCATGAACAATACGGGCATGTCGCACTGCAGTGGTGCTATGTTTGGATCCAACACTGAGCTAAAATTGAAAACCTACACTGTAGGCATCTAAGGGGAGACTCCCATTAACTCACTGCATCAAGTATAGACTGATCTCAACTAAATACATGTCCCAGCAACAATCTGAAACTATTTTTTTTTCAATTGCAGCAACAATTGACATTAGAATTGTTACTCGACTCCTCTACCTTCAGTCACTGCCTCTGATTAATTAAAAACATGTATTTTTTACATTTCTATTCATTTAATTGAATTTTAGATAATCACTATTTTACTATCATTATTATTATCTGCCGTGGTAGTAGTATTAAAGTGACCTAACTTGTCACATGACATCTGGTCAGCCACTGTTCACCCCCTCCCCCCAGATGTTGAGCCATATGTGTGTTATCATCAGAGCAGGGATAAAACCTCAGGATTTTACAGTATTAAACTTGTTCTATCTCAGCTTTGCTGGGAGATTATGCTTTACAGAAGAAACCCACCATCTGTCTGCTGGGCCAGAAAATAGAGGACATTTCCCTACCTCTTTGTGGACGAAAGGGATATGTGTTGTTCAACAACTGCAGAGCTGATACTAGCTACTCTAGGTCTTTACGTGCTGGGGCAATTTGGACGTACTGAAGCTATGCGATGCACAAGCTGCTATTCAGAGTTATAGCTGGTTTAAACAGAGGTGAATCTCATGGTTTACAGCAAAACAGATATGAAGCAATATAGCTATTGTCTTTATGTTGACTCTACATTTATTTAATACTGTTGTTTGTTTCCTTTGTCACTTCAGTCAGAGAGCATATCTGTTCTGCACAAATCCCCTGAAATAACAAGCAGTATTCAATAAAATCCACACAAACGATTCAACTTTTATTCTGCTGTGCTTGTAGAAATAAAATACCAACTTGCAACTTTGCAAAAAGATGGCATAGCGGATGCCAACAAGGCAGCGCTGATTAAATATTCATCCTGATCCCTCAGATCCCCTGTCTGGTCTTATTCCAGCAGACACAATGCTTGTGAGATCCCCTCTCCAAAAAAAAAACAAAACAAAACAGAAAGGTCCTTGATATGTCCTTCACAGCACTGAACAATACTGTGACATTTTGATGCCCCTGCTTATTTTAAGGCAGCATTTAATATATTACTTTGTTTTGGGGTTTTTTGTTCCCATTTGTTTCTCGAAACTGAACAGTGGTGTTGTATGTGGTCCTGTTTTGGGATCCCATCACAATGGGATCCAAGATGATGTATGATGTCAGAAAATAGAATTTATTTCAGTAGGACATGGCTCACAGTCTCACAGAAGGGTTGCTTTCATTCAACCCTTCACTGGTTTTTCCATTCATCGCACACCAGTGATAGAGCTGTAAACAGCAGCCACATTTGCAAAGCCTGTTCCATCATTTGAGTTGCTGAATGATGAGTCTCTTTTCTATCTGGTGATCTTTGGTGGAAGAGCACAGCTTCTCCAGCATTCAGTCCTTCCACAGACGAATAGATTGGAAAATGATTATTCTACAGGGATGCAAGGGTAAAGAGGCGAGTGAGCAGCAAATGAGTTGGATTTTTCTTTTTTTTATTTATCCTTTCAATATACTGTCTAAGGGAGTCTCAGCCATCTCTAGCCATTACCTGATGAGAGTGAGGAGAGCGGGCAAGTCATGGACAGGACAGAGTGAAGGGCCAGACATATGAGTGTGTTAGTGGACGGGTGAATGAGAGGCAAATTGCAAAGCGCTTTCTCAGTTAAGGTAGGAAAGCACTATACAGGCCTAAGTGCAGTCCATTTGCCATGTGAGGAGTTTCATACCAAACAAGAGCTCAAAAGTTTAAAGTTTTTGGTTCACACATCCATGCTCCGCTTTTCAAGCGCCATTGCACCACCACCGAAAGACCTGCAAAAATAATGACATTCCCATTGGTCTCAGTTGCACTCGTGTCTAGAGCTAATGAGTACATTTTAGCAAGATGCTAAGCTAAGATGGTGATTATACATGTTACACATGAGCATGTTAGCATTGTCCTTGTAAACATGTTTGCATGCTGATGTTTACCATAGCCTGACAGAGCCACTGGCATGACCGATTCATGTGTTCAGATAGAAGAAGCAAATGTTTGCCAGGTATCATCCATGTGAATTTGGATTGTTTGTGTCCATTCAAACAGCCAGTGTACGATCTGTGTAGACGCAATGGCTATGTGTGTGGGAGTGCGTCTGTGTTTCTGCTCAGTTCAGCCACTCACTGAACTCCCTCCCTCCTTGTTTCATACAGCTTTAGGATTTGCGTGAAAATTTTTGCCCAAGTTGAAACATTTTAAATTTGTGCAGACGCATCTTTAAGTCAATTTGTGCCGCCCCGGGCAAATTCACATCTAAGGACATCCTTACGTTGACCATTCATGTAGTCGCATCACGTTTCTGAACACGTGTTATTTTTGCAGCTATTTTGACATCTTCCTTGTTTTAATCAGGCATCTATAGTCAGGAGCACTGTGTTGTAACTGAATGTGTCCAGTCTGTAACAGCAGCCATCTGGGATCCTCACAGTGCTCGTACCGAAGTGATCCATTCCATCTTTAAGAGCAGACGGCAGTGCTTGAAGCAAAGCTCCCCGAACATCAAATCCCTGCGATAGTTTTCTCTTTATCAAATTACTTGACCATGGTGAACCCAAGGGGGAAAAAAAGAAAATAAGAAAACAAAACAAAACAAAACAAAATGGGTTGAACGTGGCACCAAGGCACCAAAGAAGATGCAACACTTTGCTGTCTACTGACTACATCTTTGTCTGCTGGATGCTGAGATGTGGTTCAGGCTCATGACCTCTGCTGTAATTAGGGAAAATACTGGAGAGGAGACGCAAAGTGATAAACAAGGAGGCAAGCAGTCACACTCACCTTGGTTTGTCGGTGGGCGTGATGGATGGAAACAACAGAACCTTTCACTTCCTGCACATTATGGCCCTGTTTGTGTGGAAATTATAGTTCAAGTACTGTGCTCACATGCTGCATATTTGAGCAATTGGACAAGTTAGACTGAGATGATATGTTGTTTAGAATTATATCTGTTTTGTCATTATGTAGTTATTTTCTTTTCTATCAACATGTTCTGCTTAAGTAGACAAAATGCCCTCAAGCCTATTTCGACTGTTATATTTTACAGAATACAGATGAGCTGTTGATGAAGAGGAGGGAGCAGTGCTGAGCTGTCAGTGCAATCTGGATGTCTTTTCATGAGATGTGTGTAAATCTCATTTGCACTTGGTGCATATCTGATGGGATGCAGAAATTAAACATCTTGAACTCAGGCTCTTTTGAATGGGACGCTCTGAGAGCTCAAAGACAAAATCAAATCTGTGCCTGCTCTTTCCTGCTTTCAAATGCGAGCACTGAAGTCATGATGCTCGCCCCTCAGAAACATGCAAATCAGACTGCACAGGCTCATATAATCTGATAAACATCCTCTATTGAATACCAAGTGCCTAAATGCAATTTCTGCAGGAAATTATGGTGCTGATGAGCAGAAGATATGTCACTATAAATGGGGGTATAAAAGCCCATCAGGGATCTACAGTCACAGTCTTATTGTCTTTGAAAAATGCGCTCAGTGTAGCACATTCCCCTGTTGTGGAATTACGAAAAACTATTTCACCCTCTAATTAGCTAAATATTCTGACCCAGATATAATCGACTGGACTTGGAAATAGAAGACAATACTCTTACAGGCAGCATGTCTCCGAGCGCTATCTTATCTATGAAAGCAGAATCCCAATAGAGGCGACCCACAATCAGCTCCCTCTCCTCCCCAGACAGATCATAACCAAACTGTGCTGTCTGCTGAAATACAACCACCCAAGTCCTTGAAAGCACACCAAGAACCAGGAAAGGGAATTAAAATTAGCTTCAGTGAATCGCGACACTTGATATAGTGAATTCATTTTCCTTTTAGTCTATTCATGCACCCTACAATAATCCCATATTTTTATCTTAATTTAGATTTTAATAGGAGCTATAGCAAGCATCGGCATTTGTAACTCTACTCTTTATCTCAGTGCTTCACCTTGAAAGTGATGACGGGGATTTGTTCTGGCGATATCGATTTGGTCAGAGATGCAGATCACATTTTGAAGGAGTGGCTGTTTGGATAAGGCCTGCGGGGCTGATAAGTGTGACTGTCGGCTGACATTGGCTATGTGGACGTTAGCTGAACTCATTACACTAATGAATGTGGGGAGGTAGTGAACGATGCTTCGGGAGGAGAGGAGAGGGCAGGACAGACTGACCTATTTGAAGATTGAGGAAAGTAAGATATGAGGGGCCCAGGTTAGCTGTGTCAGCACATCTGCAGCGCTGCCTGCAAAGCTGGAGAGTTGGGCCTGAGGGAAGATGTGTATGAAATGATCAAACACTAAGACACTTTAAAAGACTTTTTAGGATGGAGTTTCAAAACCAGATGTGCATTAATTATGGGCAGCTGTGCACACATGTACTTCCACATTTACTGAAAGCTCCACAATGCAACATTCTTTAAGAGAAACTTGCATTGGATGACGGCAGGATGAAAGAGATGATCTTGTCTGCATGTTCACTGCAGCAGACAATGCCCATTGAACATCTGCATGTTTTTTTCTAATGAACAAGTCTTATATTCTGTCTACTCCTTCTGTTCCTGGAGAGGACAAGCCAGCAAGTGCTGTGTTGAGAGCTGGACCAACTGAGGTGCAGAAGGGTTAGAAGACTAATGTTCTGCCTAAATGTAAAAGACCATTCAAGTTCCAATAGTTCAACATTATGAGTATTTGCTTCCAATAGGTGCATATAAACAGCAGAATTTACTGTATGGCAAAGGGACAGTCTGACACATCCACTGTATGCACACTGTGCCATTGTCACATTCCAGCTCACAAATGCATATGCGCATATTGTATATCCTCACACCCTGTATAAAGGCACTTTGAGGCTTTGAACAAAGGTGAGGTAAAGGGGTCCTGGGAGGTTTAACTCACTGTCCTGCCAAAGGCCTGCATGGGAAATTGCTTCCACAGGGAGAAAATGAGAGTGAGTTTCCTCCTGAAAAGGCACACACTGCTGGGGAGAAATGTAGCAGAGACCAAAGGAGAAATGAGGGTCAATGAAAACATCCCACGGGCTGAAATTTTCTGGTTCAGCAGCAAAACTGCACTTCACCAGTAATTTCACTAAAAGAGCTGATAGCAAATGTAGCCCCCATCTTTGTGTCCTTTTTAGACATATAATCTTTCACTTTTTGGCTATAATAAAAAATCACTTGGATTACAGGAGAGATGGGAGGTACATCGACAAGGCGTGGACTGCAAAGCACTCGTGAGCAATCACTCAAATTAATGCCTGTAGTTCAGTGCAGACCTCACACATCCTCACGCCTAAACGACTGGGTAGGTCGACCGCCAATAACTCCCACCCCACCTTTCTTCAAATGTGGAGGTCACCTGACTTCCTCCTTTGCTCCTGTCATAATTATTACGGCCACTAGAGTGTAAACCCATCCATCCATCCATCCATCCATTGTCTATATCCGACTATCCCTCTCTGGGGTCACAGGGGGGCTGGAGCCTATCCCAGCTGTCAACGGACGAGAGGCGGGGTACACCCTGAACCGGTCGCCAACCAATCGCAGGGCAACATATGAACAACCATTCACGCTCACACTCACACCTAAGGACAATTTTAGAGTCACCAATTAACCTAATGAGCATGTTTTTGGTCTGTGGGAGGAAGCTTGAGTGCCTGGAGCGAACCCACCCATGCAAGGAACATGCACCACCTGCTGCGCCACCGTGCTGCCTGAGTGTAAACCCCTCCATGGAAATATTAGATGCTTAGAGTAAGTTGTAGGTCATACATCGTATAAAGAGCAACAAAGGCTCTTTATACTACGGAGGTCGGAGGTCGGAGGTCGGAGGTCGGAGGTCGGAGGTCAGATGGGTGGATGGATCAGTCAATCCACCCATCCACACAGGACTTCCACCCAGGAGACTGCTGTCCTGTGAGAAACTGAAAGTCAACACTGACATATAATTAAAGCATGATCTTTTCCTAAACTTCACCGAGTATCTTTGGTGCCTAAATCTGACCACACTGTGACTGTTTCACAACATTAACCATGTGTTAAAAAGGCTTTCTGGTCTGCAGGATCATGACAGAATGGGTACCTTATGTGTCTGTGTGAGACGCTGAGGCACATGACAAAAAATGTCAGTATTTCACAACCTGGGAATGACAATGGTCTGCAATAAACTAGGCACTGGTCTGAGTGATAGCTCAGCTTCTCGTTCCTCTTGAATGAGGATGGGTTGTATGGTGCTAAGCCTGGCAGCTCTTTGGTATCTTCTGCTTCTTCTGTAAAATATATTGCTTTTTTCTTTGCATGTTAAGCAGCATACTCTCCTGTGAACAAACAATCATTTGACAATAGATGCAGGGAAAAGCGGCCATAAACAATTCATGGACTGGGATTTAAAGGGAAAGGGTAAAGTAAACAAAAGTGAGGGGCATAAACAACAGTAGTATTCTCTGTTAAAAATACATAGACTGAGGAGAGTTTTATCGGGAGCAAATTCCATCTTAAAGCAGAACCTGTGACCTCTGTACAGAGAGACAATAGACTGAAACTGAAATCATTGTATCTGCAAATCTCATGCCCCCGTTGTCTCCTCTGTCAGTCCAACAGTGTCCCTCAAGCCGTGCAAAGATAAATATCCTGCAGCATTTGCAGTATTTTCTACAGAAGTGTTCACCCAGCAGCATTTCCTGAGTGCAGCAGGTCTGTAAAGTGTGATCTTTAATCCAGAACATGGTACATTTGACTTTATTACACTATTTTCATGACTGTTTTACTCAGTAGCTAGGCAGAATATACAGTGTATAAGGTGGTCCTTGTGAAAGAAAGTCAGAAAGAAATCAACAACCATAAGAGACACGCTGCCGTAATGCTATGGGATCAAGTCCAGTTTACTGTCTGAGTACCTTTGTATGTTATGTGTATATGTTTTATTTACTCTGTTGTTGCTCTGTTCTACAATTTCAGAACAAACATGGTATTTCAATAAAGGAAGATTAATTGAAAACATCCATTGGACAGTGCAATGACAGCAGACACCAGCAGAGAAAGGAAACAAGCTACAATCTACAGCTGTCAGTCCCCAGAGTTTGAACAGAATCAGGCAAAAAAGCTTTTAAATATGCTGCCCCTTCTTCCTGGAATATGGAATTTACAAAGGGCCCCAAAGTGCCATAGCTCGGAAAACATGTGAAAACATTGCATTCCCTTCCTGTTCACAACACTTGAAAATCAGTGTAGTGACAGACAGATAAACAGAGCACCACATTCAGGAAGTCAGAGTTTAGCTCAACAGAAAAGATGAGCATGCTAAAAACTAGTGATAGCTATACTGAGGCTCAATATGTGCCAGACATTCAGATGTGTTATTTTCTTTGGGGTGCATCATCCTGTAATGTTTCCATACAGTGTTTGGCCAGTGTCTAAATTAAGAAGCAGCTTGCCACACTCAGCAATTAACCAGTGATTAATGTGTGATGAGAAATTAACTTTGCTTAACGTAACGTTAACTTCACCTTTCTGTGCACTCTGTTTTAAAAGTGTAGTGATCAGTTGGTGAAGCTTGCCTCAGCAGTACAGATTTATCAGTGTTGTTCCCCATATAGGTGGCAAATTCCTGCATTTGTCACTGGCCATTTGAGAAATAAAGCTGCTGGAATAGTCTGAATAGCCACTAAATAAATACCAAACTGGCCAATTTGCCAACAACAGTGTTGCAAAGTAAATCACTTGGAAGTGCAGCAAAACTCAAAGCATTCAGAAGTTATCACATGTTGCTAAGCCAGCAAGAATAAGAATATGTCTATTACAATAACTACTACTACCACAGTAATAAGAAGCAATTTTCAGTCTCCACAGGTATCTGAAGCACTGGTGCTAACGACATGATTTTGCCCTGACAGAATTATACAATTAAAGTCAGACTATTACCGTCTTTAAACTGTGAAAACTACAACTTCCAACAGGCTGGGGACCCCGGGGCACACATAGAACATGCTGGAGGGATTATATATCCCATCTAACCCTGAAGCGCCTCGAGATCTCCCAGGAGGACTTGAAGAAAGTGGCTGCGACAAAGGATGTCTGGATTAGTTTCTCAGCCTGCTACCACTCTGACCTGAGCTGATAACGCTGAAAGATGGATGAATGGATAAGTGGAATAATTTAGTGTTGTGGTTGTGTCCTTAGCTGTACCTAATAGCGCATGCCTCAGGTGACTGTAAAAGCTTTCACACTTTGCACCTTCAGGGAAAAGCTTGTATGTTTAGGACCTGATCAGTGGGGAAGAAAGGAGCAGAGAAATCAATGCAACAATAAAGCCTGCTTCACTCTTTGACCAAATCAGTGTTGGTCTGAGATGAGTTTTTCTTTCCACAATTTATTGAAGCAATTCACCCCCTTACGAGTGAGGAAACGTCCCTGCAGGCCCTCTTCATTGCTCCACCAAGTCCCCACTGCACTCATTTATTGTAGATTTTTTGTTTCGCCTTTATTTATCAAGAAAATGATGAGCTCGTCCCAGTGGACCAGCTGTAGCCTTATTACCTCCGCAGCACTGTTGATGCATGGGAGAGCGATGCTCATTCTTTTTCATGATTTTGTAAACAATTTGAACTCGATCGCTTCGTCAAAAGTCAGTTCCAACCTGCAGACCAAAGATATACTGTACCACGTACTCTGAACACACTGTTCGCTGTTGTCTTCTCATTTCTCTCACCTCTATCTCTGAACACTTGTGTTTTATATTGTGGACACAAAAATGGTGTAGACATCTGTGTAGCATGAATAAATAAAAAGTTGGGTACAGCTGTGTTGATTTGTTTTCTGGGCAGTGCAGCATTTCAGTGCTGACTTGGCACCACTGAGGTTTTGAATATATGCTCAAAACACACACACACACACACACACACACGCACACACACACACACACACACGCACGCACGCACACACGCACACACACACACGCACACACACGCACGCACAAGCATGCTTTGCTTCGGTGACACAACCACATCCGTCATAATCCAAATCAGGACATGTTCATAAAGTAAATACATAGTCAAAGTCTATGACAACAACAATATTTATGGGTATAGAGCAGCTGAACCTGCCTTGTTTTCTGCCTAAAATAACATACATTATTGAGTGTATGACAGACAGTGCAGAGGCTGTCTCCTACACTGCTCTCAGCTTATTTCTAAACTCAATAAAATAATGCATGACACCGTGTGATGACACTTTAACAGACATCTCTATCATTCAGTGAGCCTTTACCTAAGTAAAAGTGCCAATACATCAATTCAGTTGCTTTACACCACTGATTGCAAGAAAGCCACTAAATCATATGAAACTTTGCTTCCAAATGTACTACAACCATGAAAATAATGTGCGTCTGTGTCCTTTAAAAGGTACAATGTGTAAGATGTGGGCAGAATGTTAGTTTAAAATGTAACAGTTCTGACAGTATATGAAAGTGCATCAATCAAATTGTCAAAAAATAAAATATTCTTACTCTTATTTTCATTATTAAAAATGCAACCTTTCTCACAGTATAATGAGTCTCTCACCTGCTGCCATTTTCCTTCAACTGTTAATGTGCTCAGTCAGTACTTTTCCACTCTCGTTCCCCTGCCAGCCACGCCCACCTGCCCACTCAGCTGATCACACACCTGAGAGTCATTCCCAATCAGTCTAGTATTTAAGCTGCTCTCCCACACTCACTCAGAGCCAGACTGTTCTTTGTTTCCATGCAAGACTCTCCAGCAATTACAATTGGACTGATCTCTCATAGCTGAACCTGCCTGCCTTTTACCACGTCTGTTCTCCCGTTCCCCAGTAAATACCTCAGCCTTTTGTCTCCGACCACGAGTCTTGCCCTGCACTTCCTGGATCTTTGTTTGCCTGTGACTGTTTGGTGTGTGCTGCACCAAACACTTAAAGAGACCCTGAAATTTGATGTTAACCTTCCTGAATCTGAACCTGGCTGTGACTATTTAGTGTTTGGTCACTTTCAACCAGGTACTTGATTCTGATTATAGTCACTTAATGTAGGAACTAGTCAACCCAATCCTTGTTGCTCTGATATTTTAAAGCGAGTGATTGCCAGGTGGTGATTTTAAGATTTGCTGTGCATGGCCTTAACAGATCAGCTCAATATCAGCTAAACCAATGAGCTGGTGGTGGACTGCAAAGCTACAAATTGTACAATGTGGATGTGTCACACACATCTTCAACCCAACAGCACAGAAGATCTATACAATAACCACCGTTTCCACGTAGACACCCAAGATTAATGTCACCAATTCAGTATCTGACCAAATGTGAAATACAGTCACAATCTGCCCTTCTGTCCCTGAGGTGTTGAATAATGGCCAGAAAAGTGTTTTTGCTGAACATTATGATCTCACAGTAAAGTTGGCCTTTTGGATAGAAAATGTCATCTCATCATCATTTCATCCTAGAAGACATTTATGTGAAATTTTGTCATAATTAGTATATGAATTCTTGAGTTATGGTCAGAAATGTGTTGGGTTTTTTTTTTTTTTTTTTTTTGGACAACCAAAATCTAATAAATTCATCGTTGAATCCAAGTCAACATTTGTGCCAAATTTGAGAAATTTCACATTCAGGAGAATGGGATGGAAACCCCCCAAAACATAATGCCTTCAGCCACGGCTGTCACTGGAGCAGAGGCAGAAAAATGAATAGAGCCTCCCCTCCCTCATGTGCTACTGAGGTGCCCTTGATCAAGACATGAAACAGGCCTCTGCTCCAGTGGAGCTGCTGAGTGGCCGACTGCGGAGGACTTTAGTTGCACCCGGCAACCCCCAGGCATGTTTTTGCCTTGAATACATGTAGTGCTGTGAATGTGAAGCAGGGAATTGCAGGAAAAGAGCATGCATGATCACGTGACTTGGATAAAGGTCAAAAAAAGGAGGTGAACAAAGAATTGATTTATTCATGACTGTGTCCTGCGTGTGATATGAAATGATGTCAGGGGACTTTCGAAATGTGCCTTGATTTCCCTGAGCATACTCCATATTGTTTACTTAAATGAGCTGGTTCTTGTCTAGAGTCATTTAAAAGTCCACCCAGCAGACCACTTTATGTGAAACTTGGCTTAATGTCAACAATGTATCCAAATTAATTTACAGTCAGATGCATCATTTATTTAAGTGCTGAAATGCGAATATCTCCCTTTGAACAATTGATCCTCACGTCAGTAAAGTGGATTGAATTACCTATTTACCCTTGCCGTCAGTAAACCTAAAAGAAAAGGAGCTCAGCAACACACTGATACACATTTTCAGCTAACTCACATTCACATCTTAACATCCATGAGCTGCAGTCATCCAATCACAATCTTACAGTGCTGCCACTCAGCAGAGGGTGGGGGGTTAAATTCCTTATTTCAGTGCCTGATAATGCTGAGGAAGTGCTGGTCACTATAATATTCCCAGTTTGTCAAGGCATTCAACCCAATGAACCCCACAGACACTGGTTGGGCTTTATTAGAAATACGACTGACCTCTGAGGTCATTGTGCAGTATTACTGCATAAATCCTGAACTATTCAGGGACAGTGGTGGATTAGTGTTGAGATTTTGGATGGGAATATATGACATATGTCGCATCGAATCCTTTAATCAGACACCGGCGTTGCACATAATTCCTCATCTGTCCACAGCATTTCCATCAAATGCATTTATTAAGGATCTGAAATGAGATCGGCTTTGATCTCTCGATGAAGCAAAAATGCTGGCCGAATTCAATATTTCAAATTTTGTTTGGCCATTTATTTGTGTGTTTATATGAAAGGCTGGCGGAAAGAGAAAAGGCTAAAAAGAGCTCTTTGCCTTTGTCTGTTTGAAGCCAGTGCTTCATTGATTAGCTCACCGGTTTTCAGGTGGCTGAGGATTTTCCCTTTTCCTGCTCTTTCTCACAGCACTTCCTTCAGGTCTCTGAGTGCACTCCAGTAACTTCATCCATAAATTTGAAACAAACCTGCCTTGCAAGCAAATCACAGGCTCGCGAGGCAAAACTGCAAACTCCATTCAAATGCAGAGGCTGAGTGTTGGTTTTTATACTGCTGTTGCTCTCAGCAGTACTGAAAATAATAAACACTCACAGTAGTACATAGTGTGCTGTACATACAGTTTGCTTGTTGGAGACAAATCTATTACATAAAGAGGCTCAGTTATGCAACTAAATAGAAACATCTAAATAGATAAAGATTTGTTCTAATCACTAAACTGTTGACAGTCTTACTATGTTGTTATTATTAAGGCAAAAAACACCCAAAATGCTATTTAAAAACAATAATTATTATTCAAATGTGAATAGGCATTAATCGCTCAAGGCATGCTGTATGCTGTACTGTCTAAATGTTTAAAGACAGAACAAGAAAATATTGAATTAAATATGAAAAATGATTTTCTTAATATGATCAGCTGTCAGAGGCAGCAACATAACGACACAACTGTTCATATGCTGTATGCTTTGTTTGGATAGATAGAGAGGATTAATTCTACCCCATCTGTTTTCTCCACACCTACAAAAACCCTGAAGCTCCCAACAGGAGACGAGTGTATCACATTTATGTATAGAAAAAAAAAAAAATCGAAGCATGTCTTTGCTGACAGATTCAGATGGAAAAGCGCTGCCTTTGGATTTCATCATTGGGGAGGGAGGTTGTTATGCTGTGAAAAATCAGCACTAAAGAGATATTGCTTTCCCAAAACAGGGCGATCTATGTTGGATTTTTCAGATATGGAAAGCAGGCCTGGGGTCAGTGAATAGATCGTCTAATACCGTGTAAGCAGAAAATGTATTGTTGAGTTCAGTTCTGTCATTTTGCCTGTTTACAGCTGCACTTCCAAACTGTCTGCTGTAGATGATCATATTTTTCTTGGACTCTAACCATTTGCCAATGCATACTGATGGAACTTGTCTACTGTTCAGTCGGTGGAAACGACATGATCATGTTCTACATCACAACCCCAAATCACACCTTTCACCACTTCTGAACTGTCACAAATGAACCCGTATTTTCTTAAAAAGATGAACACAGACTGCAGCAACAAGACACATCACTAGCTGAGCGCAGCTGCAAGTAAACACCTGCTTGTGTAGTGATGCATGATTCCAGGTAGTGTGTGAATGTGAGATGAGATATATATGTGTTTCTGAGCTCACTCAGGGCAGCGAGCTCATGCTGATGGAGTTGGGGTAAAATGTGTGAAAAAACAGTTACTGTATATAATCAGTGCAAAGCTAAAGAAACTGTTATATTGACCCATTAGAACTCAGTCCAGGTAGCTCTCCCAGCGAGACTTCCCAAACATAGAGTTGGACTATAGCAATGAGGTCCTGATCGATCATTTTGCAGAATCGTGTTCCACCTTAAGTTCCACCTCTGTGACTAATGTGAAAGTAAATATTTTCAGTGAACAGTGAAAGTTCACCGCTTCGCCAAAAGCAGCAATGCGGTCAGCAGTGGTGAGTCAACATGACCGCTTAGGAAGGTTTGCCAGTCAGAACAAAAAGAACATCCTCATTACTAAGGTAGAGTTGTCTGCTACAGCAAATCCACTCTTGTGTAAGGGCATAGGGTTACACACATACAGTGAATGATTCATAGGGTCTGATTTATCAAAGGTAATGTGTGAGCACCTGCACAGAAACCAGTCAAAGAGAGAGGAAGGTTAAGAAAGTTATCAATGTAAGATGTCATTTGGGTTGCAGATGTGATACTTCCTGTCACATTCTCTCATGGTTTGTTGTGTAGCTGATCAGACATCCAGTCTCTAGAAAAACTTAATTCTTCTCTTATCTGCTAATGGATTGAATACTAGTCTTGACCATGACTCCAGTAACAAGAATAGGATCAGCTTCTTATGCCATAAATAATAGGAGCTTACAGTCCACCCATGGTGCAAAATATGTTTTAGAATGAGTATGAATGCTGAGGAGAAAGTCAAATGGAAACTATGTGTAAGCTTAATCAGACCTTTAAGGCCTCCTTCCCATATCGAACTGCAGAGCACCATTCAACAGGCACAGCAAGTAGCCTTAATGTTACAGATAAACATCCACAGACAATGCTCCCATGACATGAACCATTGCAGCAATATGTGAAGCAGCAACACAACTTTTATTTTGTTGCAACTGTATGCAGGAATTTGCAAATATAACCACCATATTAAAATTGGTATGAGGAAATGCTGAAAAACAAAAGGTCAAACAACTCAAATGTGTCGTAAAGAGGTATTCTGTTTCTACTCATATAACCTCATGAATACAAAAGAATAACATCCTCACACCTTAACGACTGACTCGGTTGCTTGCCAATGATTCCCAAAACTACATCCATGATCATTGGAGAGTAAGGATAAGCCAGTATGACTTGACACTGTTCCTCCTATTATCCCAGTCATTGGAAATCTATTTGATAAACAAAGAATTTATTCACAAACTTGGTGGTCAAGAAAATGTGTTCACAGCTCAACTTGTGCTGTGTTTTTCTCGACTGATGTATTTGTTCAATTTAAAATAGCTGTACAAAATGGACAAGAGGTGGCTTTGAATCATCCGAAGGCATACAGTTCCTCGAGGATCAAATTATTTTCCTGATATGATCAGCTCACATTTGCAGACACCACTGTTCATATGCTAAAACTTTAATTTTGTTTGGGTGGACAGACGGTTTTGCATCCAGAACAAAAGGAACAACCTCATTACAGAGCGTGAGTCTTTCACCACATCAAAAATACATCTCCACTTTCAATGAGAACTGCATCAGATTGCACACTCCCAACATGATTCACTCTGATTTATCAAAGGTAATATCACACCAATGAGAGCACTTGCTTGGAAACCTGTCAGACAAACAGGATAAGGTAGGAGATTGTGTTAAGTAAATGTTCAAGGGGTGAGAAATGTTTTATTTCCCCTTCATATTTTCCAATGGTATGTGGTTTTGGTGGTTTTCTAGAAAAATCTCAAAATTCATCCTCAAACTCTCTATTTTCTGTTAGAATAATTACAACTGCGAGTCATCTAATGCTATAATGCATCTATTATCCAAGTCAAATTTATTGGATTACCACAGAGCGGAAAAACCGAAGAGACTCTGCATTAACAAATTTGCTGGTCAAGAAAATTTGACCACAGCTTGTTAACTTCAGCCATTCCTCTTCCACTGGTGTCATTTTGTGCAAAAGCGATGCAGTTATTGACATCTAAAACATTATGTTTTGGAGACTGTCTGCCTCTGTTGCTGGGCTGAAATCCTGAGGTATTCAGAGGCTCTCATTACACCAGCCAGATTGGAGTGACTCAAGTTATTTGCGGTGTGAAATGCAGCTGCAACTACAACATAATAGTTAATAGCTACAGTAACCAGTATTTTGGTAACAGGTGAGTAAGGGTATATCTGCTGTCTGCTGCAGAAGTAAGAAAACAGACACGCTGTGCTTTTATCTGGACTGGTGTGTGTCAGGAGCTCAGCCCTCTTACAGATGCAGGAGTGTCAATCTGTGATTTGTAGCTGTCTAAGGATTTACCCTTGAATCACACGGCTGTTTGTTGATCTGTCTGAGTCGCTTGTATGCCGAGGACCCTGTCCAACTGATGGCCTAATTCAATGTAAATACAGTCCCTCCTCAGCCTCCCTGCTGTTGCCAAAGACAGCTGTTCTTCGGGCAGACTTGGCCTCCCTCCACTCCCCCCTGAGCTTTTGAAAACACTGTAAACTCCATTTCTCCCATGATGGGTACCATTAAAGGATGATTCGGGTTATTTACAACGTCTTACTTTCTTCTTTTTTTCTTCATTCATTTGATTGTGGTCAAAAAGTTATGACGTGCTTCATGAACCTCCACTTTGGCACACACATTAAAGAACTACAAGCAAACTGAATAAATCTGTTAATGTCATATCATATGAACTGCAACATGAACTGTTTGGAAAGATATTCATAACTAATTGTCCTGAAGGATGGGAAAGAGAGAGTTAGACAAAAGCTGCTCCATTTCCAGACAGGCACTGTACGTTTTCTTGGCTGAAATGGCAGCTGTCAGCAGCAGGTGTTGTCAGTTAGCTAGCTAATTAAGCTAACATTAGCTTCATGGTTGGGTCTCGGATAATGAGTTTGGCTGCGGTTGCTGGAGCGTAAACTTCCCCAAGTCCCATAGCTGCTAACGTTAGCGTATAATCTCATATAGGAGCATCCAGGACTCAAATAAAACCTAATAAATAAAGCCTGAAGGAGGGGGTCAATGATCAGTTGGACTGTGGGATTGTATAATTAATTTCTGCTTTTAAATGGAGAATATAACCAAAATCTGAAAATTATGTCAAACTTTTATCTGTCTTAGTTCCTTATCTCCTTATTTCCCTCCAGTTTGTTTCTGCAACTAATGCTGGATTTGTTGGTTCCAGTGATGCAGGTAATTATTATCTCATCTTGAAATCATTGTAAGTCATTCATCTGGACAGGAGCGGGTGACAGAAGTCTGACATATTTATCGGCGAGGTGTAAAATACATTTATGTTAAAACAAATCAAATAGAACAGAACAGTGATTAACATGACTTCAACCTGAATTCAAATTTCGAACAGGACATGAGAGAATTGCTGTAATATTTACAAAAACATGTTGTTTTACTGTTTCAGTGACATAGTGTGTTTGGGGAATTTGTGCAAACACACAAATTATCATGTGTGCACCCAAAGCTAATGCTGCCAAGGGACAGTCTAATAACTACACACCCATGTGACATCATTTCCTACATAATGCTCAAGTACATATGACGACAACCATCCAGCTTCCCACACATGCACTACACCCATCTGGACAAGTACCGTCCCCACCCAGGACAAAAGTAGAACACTGGACATTGCTTTACAATATAGAGGTCAGAGCAACAGTATTTTAAGTCGAATGATATGGGTTACTCTCATTTGCACAGCTGTTCTTTAATGTTGGCACAATAACTCATTTCTTATCAGGAAAGGGGGCCAGTGCACCTTCACTATCCATCAGTCTTGGGGACTACCCATGGGGGTCACCTGGCAACACACTCACCTCCAAATAATGATACAGCCCAAGGCCGTAGACACAGAGAAGCTATAACACAAGCTGTTATTGTGCCGGCCACCTGCCCATGTATCAGCTTAATGTTCTTTATAACCATCACATACAAGCTAGTGCCATTCATCCACACCAGGGAGCACTTTATTGTAGAGGTATCCAGTTCAGAGACACATAGAAGTCAGGACATTTAGGAAAACAGTGACAAGCTGCCACAGTCTGTGTATGCTCACTGTTTCATTGGGCACAAACATGCATATTTGCACTCTCTTGTATGCAGCGCAGAGAAACAGCATAAGTGTGTCTGACACAGCCCCGACACTACCCTTTTCCATTCTCACTCTGTCGTTCCTCTTCCCTGGTAAGTGTGTGCCTCTGAGCCATCCTGCAAGACATGAAAAACGCAATTGTACGAAAGTGCTGAGCTCCATGGACTGGATTCAGAAAGCTTTTGACAACAAAATTTGTACCGAAAAAGGAACTATGAGGTGATGATCGCTGTTTAGACACAGCAGAAAGCATTTATGGGACACTTTAAAAGATGCTTCCGTCCAAACTGACATGTATGTCAGCAGTTGATGCAGTTTGCTTTGTACCCGTTAAGGAGAAGTAACAAAGGCAAATTCATTTTTTTAATCACTTTACTGTTCGATGGGTCTTCTGTTTGTGCAGTATGGGAAAAAAGTTTGAATCTTTGATGTGGCATTGGTTTATTCAGGGCAAAAGGAAATTGACTAAATGAAGACTGTATGTAGAGATAATAACACAGTGGCAGAAGCGTGATAAATAAATAGCTGAAACAGTGACATCAGTCTGTGTCTGGCACACTGATAACACTTTTTAAATGAAGCATAACCTATTTCAGTGACACTGACTGATGAATACTTTTATTTCCAAATTGATTTTTAGTGGTTTGGAATAGATGATAGCTTCACTTATCATATACCAAAGAAATGCATTTGTGTGACAAGTCCCAACGCGAGTCTAGTTTGCCAGGCGAAGTAGAATTACATTCTCTGAATGCAGTTCTCCTTTTC
Organism: Chaetodon trifascialis; assembly: GCF_039877785.1. Lineage (NCBI taxonomy): Eukaryota > Metazoa > Chordata > Actinopteri > Chaetodontiformes > Chaetodontidae > Chaetodon > Chaetodon trifascialis. The sequence goes on from NC_092064.1 coordinate 10,864,282, forward strand.
AAGTCTGTCAGAACATTAGATATCAATGGACCCCCAGTGATGCCAGTGGGGCCTGCCCACCGGGCCTGGCTCCAGCACAGCAACATATTGGGGCCCCTTCCATCTGTTGCCCTTGTCCTGTGTGTGTGTGTGTGTGTGTGTGTGTGTGTGTGTGTGTGTGTGTGCTGGCCTACTCGACTCCCATCTCTATCATCTGCTGACTCCAGTGCCTCTCTGTTTCCCTCCTATTAGGCCTGAAAAGATGCACCAGATGGCTTGTGGGAAAAAATCATACTTCTCCAAAAGAGATAGAGGCGCCACCCACAGCAGTGGCAGAGCTCTGAAAGATTTAAGACACACATGGCATACTTTAAATATGTACACACATACATAAAGATGTCATTGGTTCACACTTATCCCGAGAAAGGATTGACAGTGGTCGATAAATCTGACGATCAAGCCTGAAAATGGATTCTTGACATATTGTCCCCACACACATGACCTTGACTCTGTGGTCACACAGTGTGTCAGAACAGGCAGTGTGTGGAATCATGTTCTGTTCGCAAACTGAATGGCCAAGTCAGCTTTATTTATAGGTCTTTACACTTGCTTGTTCAAAGGATTCATATATCAAACACACTGGAGCTCACACTGATGGGTCTCCAATACAGCATGTGAGAGCATGGGGGCTCCACACAGAGGTGGAGCTGGGACTCAGTGTTTTTTGTTATGTGGCAAAATTCTTACAGGAGTAGTTTGACGTTGTGTAAAATATGCTGATTCACTTTGTGGGAGAGAGTTAGATAAAATGATCAATACCACACTCAGATCTGTCTGTGCAGTAAATATGAAGGTGTGTGTATATATGTGTGTGTGTGTGTGTGTGTGTGTGTGTGTGTGTGTGTGTGTGTGTGTGTGTGTGTGTGTGTGTGTGTGCGCATGCTCATATCTGTCCAGAGAGCAGCACGCTCTGCTCTGCCTGGTTTACAAAATGTAGATAAATGTTTGTGCAGTGTCTTTTTATTGGCCGTCAACCTTGAGTTTACGTGCATACTGTCAAAAAAATAAACGTTAAGTAGACGAAAACGCTTCAGGTCACGGTTACGCCTGTGAGACACAGCTGAGGCGCAGCCCTGCGTGGAGCCTGTGCAGACTGCTGCATAGAATTCAATGATCTGTTGCGTGAGGCAAGTGGGAAAAAACACATCTGATTAAGCCTGTCAACAAGATTTGTGTCAAAACCAGTCCTATGGTAAGTTAACGTTGACATACCGACCAGGTTATGCTGAGGCTATAGCAGCGATATTGTGATTAATACAAACCATAATACAACTTCTATATATAGCAAATATAACACTAGTTGTACTTCTGCAGTTGCTTTGGTGAAAGCAACGTAAAAGTAGTGTGATCAGGAAACATTTACACATGTAAAGTAACATATTACTTTCAAATGACAGTAACCAGTAATACATAAAAATCTACATTTTCAAATACAACATAGTGATCAGATGTGACTCTAAACGCTCCCTGGACCCTCACACAAGCCCTTTCTCTTCATCCCACACATGATGCAGCCACCCTGGCACGCTCATCCTCTCCAGCAAATCGTTCTGTCAAGCATCCATGTCACACTCTCCTGTTTTTTGATTCAGCAACCCAAGTCATGAGAGTTCAAGCCGACTGACGGACCGCAGCTCAAAATACCACATGGCACTTTGCAGCAAAATCTAGCACGCCGTCGCAAGATCACCTGATGGCTTTTCTTCAGGTTATCCAGGCTTACAGGCACGCTCACACCATCACATTAGCAACTGTGCTCTTCGGGGCAGTTTAGTGATTTCAGCTCTCTCTTGCCTGTTGCCTGCTTTTTTCATCATACAGTAAGGGCCAAATGAAAAATAGTCTGTGAGGCTTCACATACTGGACATAATTAAAAACACAAGTGTGTAGAGATGTCTGTGTGTGAGTCTGTTCATTTTCGTGCATGTGATACACTCTGTCTTCTTCTCTGTCTCTCCCCATGGTCTTGTTATTCACAGTATAATGTCCAGTACTGTGGTTCCTCCTCTTCCCGTCTCTCTGGCCTGGCTGAGCTCCTGGGTGAGCCAGGTCTGGTCTCCAGGCTCAGAGGAGGTGAGCTGGCGAGGCGATGGCTTTTTGATCCTCACACCAGACGCTGTCTCACCTCCACAGCAGACAGGCTCTTTATTCAGTGACGCCTGAAATTAGATGGTCCACTTTTTAGGGGGATGGAAATGTTGTGGTGGAATTGGCATCGGGGTAGTCCCTGCCAGTCACTGAAGCTACAGTTGCATTTGGAGCTACACGTACAAGCTGTGGATTATGAATTCTCCATCATCCAGATCAAAATAACTTTTGTCTGTGCACGCAAAATTTTGTTCAATCCACCCAATTTCTGCAGTATTTTTCTGCACGTGTGCAGTCAGTCATGCATAAGGGAGTGCTTCATCTGTGACACAATTGCAGCTCTTCCAGCTGCTGCCACTGCTGCCAAAACCAACATACGCTCTTGTCTCTCTGTGATTCTGCGTATGTCCAGGCTGTTGTCTTTAAACGCCTTTATCAGGGACGAAGGACCCATCCAGTGAGGTCTCGTGTGCATCCGCAAACCGCAAAGAAAACTGACAGAAGGGCAGAACTTGCAGTTTGTCACTTACTTAAGCACATTTAAGTGGCTCTACAGTTATTACACAATGAGACCGGACTCTGTTTCTGATTACATCTTCTTCTCTAACACCTCTTCTCTATCCCCCTCCTTTCTCTCTCTCCATCTCCCTCGCCCCCTCTCCGAGGACCTCCCCCTTCCCTTTTCTCTCTCTCCCCCTCTCTCCTTTCAGTGCTGCAGCCCACCCTGCTCTAAGCTTTAATGGTACATGCCATTAGAAAGCCCATCTCTGGAAGGGAGGAGGGGAGGGTGGTCTCAATCTCAGCTAAGAGGCTACTTTAGTCCCCCAACATAAGCACATTCACAGATGTCTCTGCACGCGTAGAGCCGTCTCACCCGTCACGACAGAACAGCCTGCTCCTGTGTGAAGCAGCGAGCCGCGGACAGACAGACAAGCTGAGAGGGACACAGAGTGACACAAGGAGAGGCAGAGAGGGGAAAAGGAGGGAGGCAGAGCAAGAGAAAGCAGAGGTGAGGAGCGCGTACATCGCTGCCACTCTGACGTCTCCCCTCATGCGCCTGCTTCGGCTGGTGTGAGCGCAAGAAGAGGAGAGAAGAGGAGGGAGGCAAATAAATCCTGGGAGCCTGCGCTTCTCTCTTTGCTTTATATTCCCTCCTTCTTTTTTTTTAATCTCCATCAGTCCAAGGCATGAAGGCGGGTGTCAGCTGGCACGGCAGAATAAAAGAAAGGGATGCTTTGAATGCCGCCTCTCTTTCAACAAGGGACAAGGAAGAGGAAGTAGGGGACAACACACAGCAGGGACAAAAACAGGATTTCTAGAATGAATGGGAGTCCTTCTGCCGCATGCGCTGGGAATAGCAGTCTCAAACTGAAATCACTGAATGAGGTAAAAGAAATAATGATTCTACTTTGTCTTGCTGTTTCTCCCCTGAGCCTGATTGGTCGGCGGGGTCAGACATATATCTGACAGGCACTTGAAAGCATGCACAAGCTTGACAGAGATGAACCAATTTCCATGCTGATCAGGTTTGGAGCAGCAGTGGGGGAGATTGCCATCTTTATCCTTGGGTCGCTGTGTACAGCAGCACGGTGGAAGTGAGGGGAGACGTACGCATGTTGCATGCTGCAGAGAGGCAGTGTAGAAAGAAGAGTCGGTGACCGTGTGCCTGATGAAAAGAATTGCTGGTAATCCTCATCCTTAGAATTCGGGTGCTGAGATAGCAGAGGGGGCTTGGAGAGATTTCCTCTCAACTGACCAGTGGAACTGCTGTCGCACAAGGACCAATTAAAATTTAGATTCAGTGAGTTCTGCTGATAAAAGCATATCAAATTCACCTTTTCCATAAAATATGAGGGGTTTTTTTTCCCCTCCTGTAGTGCAGTGTCAACAAATCCAGTGAAAGAAATCAAATGTGTGAAGACTTGTAAAAGAGGGTTGCGGGGGGGCTGGTTGAGGGATGAAATAAATGCAGTGTGTGTTTTCTAAAACAAAGTCTGATAGACCGCTATCTCCGGTGACCCGGGGGAGCCATACACAACCTTCCAGACAGAAAATAACAACTTGTCCACAGAAGCGAACAAAAAAGGGGGCACTGGGCTTAGAAAAGGAAAGCTTGAGTTGAAGTTAAGTGGGCTGTACGTTCCCATTTCTGACACCTACCTAGGAAACCCTGGCTCTTGCTGAAAGGATGCAGTGGTTGTTGTCTTGAGCGGCACAGGTGCACCAGCAACTCTGGAGAGAGGAAACAGCAGTTCTTTGTTTCAACCCACTAATGAGACATCGATGGCACATTCTGGCTGTTATGATCATTTGGGTGTGAGCAGAAATGTGAAACGTGCATTGGCTGTATCAAAATTGCAGCATTCAGTTCATTGAGTCGTCTCACTGGAAAATCTTGCACAGTGCGGTTACAGTGCCAAAGGTGTGGGCTCTGGTCCGAAGTCCTTAGTCATGTGTCAACACACATCAACCTGACTCTCCCTGGAAGTTCTGACTGGTCCAGTCACAGCACGCTGACACCCAATATGACATAAGGCATATTGGGCAAATATTCTCTCAGGCCACTATGTCTGAGGAAGAGGACAGAGGAGGTATTGTTGCTGTCATTTTGGGGGGAAATGAAAATACTGATTAATAGGTATGTTTTAGATATATCCAGTTAGCCCGGTATTGCTGTGAGTATGTGTATTTGAGACATTATAGGGTACAGATGCCTCCACAGAGAACTGAATGAACTATCTGTGCTCCTCCCTTTCCAAACTCCTCATCTGTTCCACAGTCTGCATACATGATGGCAGCAACACCTGGTGCTCGTTCCTCAGCCTATACAGTACGTTCACATGCAATGAAGCCGTGTGTGTCCCCAGCTGTTTCTCACACGGGTGTTAGCATGCTTCTATAGCGCTGCATTCTCTGACCGTGTATATATTTAGTTTCTGCTCAGTCTGGCAATGTCAGCAAATAGCATCCAGATCTCATTTATGGAAGCTTGTCATTTCACTGTGTGTTCACGGTTGCCCCTTCGCCTTGACTGTACAATACACAGACTGCTGAGGGACGGAAATACACATGCATGATGTGGCTGCACTTCTACCACTGTAGCTCATGAGTTACATCATGGAACAGAGTTGAATAAAATAGAGCAGTATAAATCTATTGGCACCACTTTATACAAGGCATACTTACAGTATAACATAGAAATTCATGAATGTTTACTAATGGGCTGTAACCGTTATAATTCATAAATGAAATAACTTTTGGTTTACCAGGTTGTGAATCCCCACTTCTGATTAGTTTATATGCTTACCTAACATATCTTGCTGTTTTATAGAGCTATTAGAGCATTTTAGTGCTTCAATCAATTATCTAACTCTCTACTTTCTGGAGGAAGACCAAAGCACATTGTGACTGGAGTGTGTGAAGTGGAACAATTATAATGAAACTTTTCACTTTACAATAATTGTGAAGCATCAGAAACACGACACAGCCAGCTACATCGCCACACACTGCCATTTCCACACAAAAGTATGACTTATTATTAAAATGTATAATCTGTAATGTAAATCTATAATGTTAAGTCTTCATAAACAATGTATTCATATTTAGAAACACTATTAGTGGCAGTAAGCATGTTTTAGAATATGAAATAGGGAACAATATAAAATAAATGTCTTAATAACACACGTTATACACTCCAGGAACATGGGGATAGCTGATCTTGTGGTGGTGCTGGCGTAGCATGTCCACATGTTCATCCCTGATAACTAAGCAACATTTTACACATCACTGCACAGTGCAATAATGTGTCTGAAGCCCGACAAGATGGAGGGATTAGACTTCGCACAAGTGTTCTGAAAGCTATTGACAAGGCTGTGGAGATTTAGAAACAGAGGGCAGCGTGTGGGTGCCTGTAAAGCATGTCAACCCACACCGAGCTCAGAGATACAGATTTTTGAACCCCACTCTACTGGGCAAGATTCATTTATGTTTGAAGTCTGTGTAATGCGTGCTGTAGGTTTTTCTTTGAAGGTAACTGAGCCTCTCTGCAGATTCATCCATGGAGCAGTCCAGCCTTAGGCAACAGAGGGGCGAAGCAACAGACGTGAGAATAAAGCATCGCCTTTACACTATAAACATAGAAATAGTATATATTTATATGAACAAACCACAGTAGTAAGTGTAGATATGTACATGCAACTATATAACTGGAGTAGTTCGTTAACTCACATACATAGTTATCTCGTATCACGCCGCAGAAAATATAGGCATTGAAAAATCACACTGAAACGGAGCAACCGCTTTCTGGTCTTGCAATCAAAATGTGTATCAGAAAGCCAAAGCCATTATGGGTATTCAGTCGCAGTCTATGTAGGGAAATCAAGTGCAGTGTTTACTGGTGGGAACATTTTCCGTGGTAAATCTTCATGATTATGAATACTAACCACTGTGACGGGCTCCCAGTTCCCAAAGCGACGACACTGCAGCCTGATTTCTTTTAAGGCCACACTGATAATACAGTCTGCATCTAAGATTTGCATGTTGACAGAAGACAAGTTTAGGTTGTACAACAGTAATCGTTTTATGCTTAAGTTTGCATGCGTTACATACTACCTGCTACAGACATGCAAAAAATACCTGTTTGGAATTAGCATTTTTGTTGCTTGAGAAATACTATTCTCAGCATGCAATGATTATTACTCATGCATGGTCAAGTGCAGATTATCTGACCCAGGGTCAGGATATTGCATTCAAATTGATTAATACAAGCTAATAAATGAACAATAACAGTAATGCTCCTCATTTCAGTTTTCCCCATTTTTACTAAAATATACCACAGTTTATTTTTTAAACAGGATTTAGTTGTGTGTGATGTGTTATAGATTTTATGCCTTCCTGCATCCAAAAGTTGTTGCATTTCACACTGCAGCAATATACATGTTTTGCAAAGGAAAAAGCAAAGATAATTGGTACTATGAATGTGTGAAGTTGATAGTTATCCTCCTCTCAACCTGCAAAAACTACCACCACTTTTCACGTTATTTGATCTTGTTGAAATGGTAAGAATCAAAATTAGAGGATTGCAAGAGCTAGTAATGGTTGCTTGTGACTATGGTGTTTGTGTTTTAGCAATAACATAAGTCACTGGGCCTTGCAGCAGTGCTGTTATACCTCTGTGGATTACACTCCATGGGGCACTTAAAATCTGTCTGGCTGCCCATTAAGACAGCCACTATCCTGGCTCATTAATGTCCTGCAGAGGAATTAGAATAAACTGTGCTCCACAGACTCGTGCTGGCAGAGGCTCTCTGCCTACTCTCCAGCAGCTTTTCTCCCTCCAGGGACAGCAGTTGTTTGCCCGAGGTACATCAGAGCAGCTTGAAGTGACCAGCAGCACAGAATAATTAGATGTTCAATTCCTCCAGAACTGCCGTTGCTGTTGAATTCATCCTGACTTGTTTCAGCAATTTCAGCAAAGGTTGCCAAATATAATCACTGTGTAGGACATCAGCAGTCACTTAAATGGGAAATCGGGTTTGAAAAGCGAGGATTATAAGAGGAGGATGAGATGAGATCCTGCGAGTAGCGAAGCAATGCGAGTTGAGTCGAAGTGTGATGAAAACTGGATTTTAATACAATTTCTGTTTGCCTTTTTCTCCCCATATTATGCAGTATTTCTGAAGGGACTTGTACACTGAAGTTTGAGCTTTTTTGTTTATTCCTCTTTCTTTTCTGCAAAATAGTTTGGAATTTGATAACATGAGGGGCTGTCAGCTTCTTGTGACACTGATGAATGTAGCTTTCATAATCGTGCTCAAACTGAAGGAGACGCTCGTGAGAAGTAAACTCGTGTAGACAAGCAAATGAATTCAGTGGAAAACCAGGTTTAAAACAAGGACCTATGCTCTCCAGCATTTCCTTCTTGCGCAGACTGGAGAGCCTTGGGTTTCATTGCTGTTTTTTTTTTTTTTCCTGATGCTGTCATGCTTCTTTTGGCTATAAATAAATTCCCTTTTATATCATCATTGTCAAATGAAAGCTAATATGTTTATTATTCACAAACTAAGAGAGCACATTCTACTTTTTCTTATTTCAGTTCTTGAGGAGGAATTTTATTGCTATCAGAAACCTAACATGACAGCGAATGATGGTATTTGCTCATAACTTTTGCATCTGCGGAACAAGTTGCTGTGAGTTCCAATAAAATGAACAGCATCATTTCTGTTTCAGAGGGATTTTCCACTGAGGCTTGTTTACTGCTTCAATCAGTAATGCTGCACGATTCAAATAAGTTTCCCTGTTTTCTTAATGAATTTTTTTGGTATAATCTCATTATGTGTATTTGTGGTTGCCCATGGTCCCTGGGGCAGTACCGCTTGTGCTAGAAAAAAGAAGGTATTAGGGACAGCTGGCAGTGTGGTATCAGTGTGTTCACATTCATCAGGCCTGCTGGAGATTAGGAGACGGAGCAGAGATGCGACTGGAGGCGTATAGTATGTGCAGTCACATAGCGCACTGTATATACAGACACACAGGCACTGGTAGGAATATTTTCCCTGGTCTCTCTAACAGATATACACACACACACGCACACACAGAGGCACACAGTCTACAATATCTACAGGCACAAACCCACTGTCAAACCATATACTACCACACGCAGTGAAGAATAATAGAAGAATACAGTGGAAAACACTTCTTTTCTCCATCCGATCTTCTGATTTATTTTCTTTGACTGTTACAATTACATAAGAGGGTGAATAGGAAGGGCTCCACTCCGTCCTTCATGGCAAAATGAGCTTAATCTATAATCAGCGTGGCGGAGATGGCAGCTTGTGTCTACAGCGGAGCATTCAGCCTGGCGGGAGGAGGAGTGGCATGAAGTGTGAGGCTATAGTGAAGGCTTCTATGTGTTGTGCAGTAGGTGTCTGAGGTCAGAGGGCTGAGATGATCATTCCACATTATCAGCAAGGTCGTCCCTTCTCATCAGCCTGTCCACACAATGATGATGATGTGACCTGACAGTGGCGGTGAGCACGGCGGTGGGTGAGGTCTGTCTTAGTTAAACGGGGTGATGCAGTATGCGTAATGCACATATGATGTCAGAAATCTAAGCTGACAATCAAAAATCAAGTGTGACCAAATAGTTCTTCGCACTAAATGTGGTCCTTTGTTCGGGTTCTAATCAGATGCAAAGAAAATGTGCACAAAAGTTACCAAACATGTTATTCTGAAATTCTTTATTGATGTACTTACCAAAGTAGAGTCTATTCACAGCTGAGTCTCCCACACAAGCTTTTACTCTTTTGCCAGTGTGATAAACATCCAGTTCCTTCTAGGGATCCCTGCAGTAATTACTCACAGATTAGGCAATAGCGATGGCAAACACACGGCACAACTAAAAGTCCTGGTATTGAGGCACAAACAAGCTCTCTCAATTACCCTCTTGAGAAAATCCCAGAGGCTTTGTCGTAAATCCCTCAGCTTTAACGAGAACTATGAGTCTGTCCATCTAGAGGGACGGACATGCAGGGAGATTATTTCAGTAAACTCTGGAACAAAAAAGACATCACCATCACCCGATGCTGTTGATCATTGTACAGTTTTATACACACCCAGCCGCAACAGCAGTTGAAGTCAACTGTACTGACTGTGAAATCTGAGATATGAATCGATGACTGGACGAAATCCCACCTGCAATAGGTAGAAAACCGGCAAATTACAGCAGAAAACCAACGTCTGAATCAAGAGATCACATCCTAAAGAGCAATGAACATTAGAGAAGGTAATACACATAAACAGTAAACACAAAGTGATTGGCATTTCTAAATTAACATCTCCCCAGCAGCCAGTGAACCAAATACTGATACTGACAACATGGATTAGTAAAAGAAGTAACGGGAGTTAAGCAGACAGTAGAGAGACGTTGGATATGTTGAGATAGATTCCCAAATTTCCCCTCTAGGCAATCAAGAAAGGATTATTTTGAACCCTTATTTTTTTAACAAACAAGACAAACCGAGATGACTGTAGTCTTTCTAATGTGCAACTACTTGATTCAAGAATTTTGATCACCAGGCATTTGATTCATTATGCACCATAGCATGAGGGTGAATATTGTTGTATTATCCTGCTTCTCCTTGTAATGCAAAATGTGTTAAGAAAAGCATCTGTGGTCATATTCAGCTTCTCATCTACTGTATGACTCCATCCTCCATCATGGTGTGTTGGCTTGTGTGATTTTTCATGGTCAAAAAGATGGAGCATTAGCACTCATCTCTTATTTATGGAAGTTGTCAACTTTTGATATTTCACCTTTGTTTACCCTTCCTTTCTTTTTACAGAATGATACAGAATTGCCACTGCTATAGATCTTTGTTTTCAGTGCAATGCGATGCACAAAGACACCTTGTTCACTATAAGGCCTGATGTGTATTGGGAATCCATTGTCAGTGCTAATGATGCTACCAAGGCAAAAGAATTCATCAATAGACTCGATCTTCTTTCTGTTGAAATTGGATCTTTTTATCAGTCAGACATAAATGATTTTTTGTGACTGGATGGGAATGCTTAGATAATTAAATTTTATTTTTATGTTGAGTTCACTTTGATGTTGAAATGGAATCCATCATATTTCTCTTGAAAGGTCAGATGTTGATTGCTCCAAGCCCAGTAAAGTGTCAGAGGAACAAGGGATGTAATGGGTACATGTATATGATAATATATAGATAATGGCAGATCTTTGACATCCCATTTCACATTGGGAGGAAGCTGGACAGAGTGTTTCTCTCACTGCATTTAATATAATATGCATCTGATGAATGAAAATGTGTGTTAACATAAGATCTAGTGCAAACTGGAGGCAAAAGCAAACACAGATGTGGCAAACTAATTAGAAATGAGCTTTTCCAGCTGCATTCTTTTCCATGCACTGTCATGAGTTCTAGAGCTAATAAACCGATCGAGTGCCTTGATAAGGGTACTCATGAGGTGTAAATTAGTTTTACGAGAGAGTGACAGATCCAAATCCAACCGCACACCTTCCAGCCCTGCAACACAGTCCAGCAGCATTGTGCAAGCTGCTGCTCTGGACCTTTGCAAACAGCTGAGGAGTGCAAAAGAAGAAGAAATGCTGGGGTTAGTGCATTATGGCTTCCATTTTCTAAATGATTTTCTAGATCTGAGACCAATCTGATTTGCTAATCTACCTCACAAAAAACACTATTAAACCCATGACAGTTTTTTTCATGCCTCCATGCTGAATGTGCTGAACTCATTTTCTGCCATGGTGCAATCATCCTTGTTACACAGTATGAAATAGGATTGGCACAGAGAGGGCTGTCTGGTTTCCCTATTCAGAGTTACAAGAGGTAATGTAGGCAGCAGTTGTGACTGTTTTGACTGAGTGAGATGGATAAGTAGTCATTTGCAGCAGGGAATTATTCTACGTTAAATATTAATAAATGATTTTTATTTTTTTTTAATTTCCAGAGCAACAATACCAAGCAGGAAAAAAAGCTCAAGAGCAAAACTGGAAGGAAATGTCAGTGTCAGTGCAGGGAGAGGAATTCAGTTTCATTCCACTTCACTGTTCAATTATTTCTGTTAATATTTCCAAACATCCAGCTGCCGTCAAGGCCAGATTAATTATGCGGAAGTCTAAACATTTTAAGGTGTGTGACTGACAGGAGTGAGAGATAGAAGAAGTCAATGTGCAACAGAAGCCTCGCCATCGTTCAGCAGTTCAGAGCTGCCAAATGGTCCAATGTGAGAGATGACTGGCCTTTGCTAGCCTCTTGCTTGCGTGTTATTTCATGTGCAGTAAGTGCCACTTACATCTCACTCACAGCGTTGCATCCCTGAATCCCGCTGGCACACTGTTCATGAAGGCAACGTTTCCTAAATCCCCTCATGACCACTTAAAAGCTGTTGGTAATATACCGTCAAAATATGTGTTTAAACCAGTCCAGTGTATTCCAAATATCTTGGACGTTTATTTACATGAAATATTTTCTCTGGCAGACCCTCTTCATCCCTCCAACACCTGAGGAGGGGGAGTCACTTTGATGCAGCTTGTTGTGTGTGGCTGCCAGAAATTAAACTAATTTCCAAAATTGATTTAATGTCAAAAGTTTTAAAGAACAAGGTGATCTGTCAGAGCATCTGCCCGTTTATTGCTTTTCTGCTTTGGACTTAATTAATAGTCTTATATGAGCAATGAGCAGCAAGTCTGACCTGCATTGCACCAGCATTAATTTGCTGAGCTTCTTGGCTATAAGAATTAATTACTGTGAACAAACTGTAAAAAAAAAGATACAAATAAAAGAGCTTAAACTGTTCATGCTCATAATCATTTTCATAATCATTTTATTAGTGACGTGTCAGTGGACCAAAGAAGGTTGGTGAGCTCTGAATAAAGTGGTGATTTTTTAAGCTTTATTGATATGCACATTTTGATTGCACAACATGGGCAAACACTGACAGGCGCCCGCCCTCACTCCTCCAGGCCTAATGCTCACCAGCAGGTTTGATATGCAGTTTACATATACAGTCCTGTGGGCTGCAGCACGATGCCCCTTCAGCAACATCTACTGAGCCTGTCCATAGCATCTGACTACAGATATGTTGGCTCTGAATATAATGACTCTGAGAATATGTGGGAATTATTAGAGCAGAAGTTGAGCAATGATTTGTGCATTCATAGAGTGGAATCTGTAGTCTGAATCAGCTGGGGTTTAGTGACCCCTCACGAGACGCCCTTCATGTTCATATTAAGAAAATGCCCAATGCATAGTTGGAGTTTGGCATCCCCTCTTGAAGCACTGCTTCTGAATGACCATTAAAATGGGTCTGGACACAGATACATAACATGTTTAACTTTCATGGTGTAAATGCATAAACTGATAAAAGCTGAAATATACAGACCTGTAGGACATTAATGTTTGAGCTAAAAGGTTACAGTTTGCTCTAATAAGGGCTCAAGAAAACAAATGAGTTGCATATCAGTCACTGGTAGTTATATAAAACAAAAAAGATGTTTTTCCACCAACAGTCCTTTGTCAGGACTATGGACTGAACCTGCTCTCTTCGTTTGTTTTTCTTGGTTTGTGCATTCATTTCTTGGATTATCCGCTCACCCATTTGTATAGTCGCACACAATATCTCAGCAGCCACTGAGCAGGTTGAAGATACTTGCTACTACTGCAGCATTTTCAGACTTACACTGACCTGATCCAACTATCAGCTTTTGTCACTGAGCGACTCAAGGAGAGTCATTTCTCTGTTAGACAGGTGATTTATAAATGGCTTTGTCTAGTTTTGATTTTAATAGATCAACAGAGCTTTGCACTGAGGGACTGGATATATTGACTCCTCTCCAAACTCTAGTACCTCCTGAAAGGAGTTCAGTGACAATGAATCAGTGTTGTAGTCATTGTGTTCTCATGAGAGACTCAGGTAAAAGTCTTGTTTATATCTGCTTCGTCTTTATGAAGTACAGCGGGAACGGAGCAAAAGTATAGCTGAGACACTTGTTGCAAATTACTGCTGCTGTCGTGTAGATAAAGTGGTCGTGCCATTAAATGCCATCTTTTTTCAGACAGTGTATAATTGTTTGTGCTCCTGGTGATGCATGCATGTGATGGGGTGGTTTGTCAAAAGAGGTATAGTGATCAAAGTGGCTCAATGAATTTGGCAAAGGCAGCGTTTGCTGTTTGGCCTGAGGCGAAGTCCCTGCTGCAGCCAGACACAGTCTGATGGTGTCCAGTGCGCTCATATCCTTCATCCTGATATGACTCTTGTTACAACAACTTCAGTCGAGTTCGGAACAAGAAGGTTCGAGTGTAGCTTGAACCACAGCCAGTCCCCTTCCTGTTTTTACTATATACTTCTTCTTTTTGCTCTCACTTTGGTGCAATATTAGCTTGTAAAATGTAGGGAAACTGATCTAGCTTGGGATTTATTGAAAACAATAAAAGAGCATCACTGTGGTAGTGCAAACACAAGCAAAATGGGCACCTAGTTAATTGCTCTTCTGAGACTAGAAAGTGAAAGGATTTCAGAATTCTTTGTAATCGTGTGTGTGTGTGTGTGTGTGTGTGTGTGTGTGTGTGTGTGCATGCTTCATGCACATGTGTCTTTTGTCCTTCGCCTGCATGGACACCACATCACTTAGCATTAATGAGACAGGAGTATTTGAACGAATGCCAAGAGGCTGTGCTCAGTTACATTCAGCTCAGTGTAGCAGTCATCGCTAAAGATAACTGTAGACAGAACAATGCTCAAACTGAGGATAGGAGTTCAGTTATAATACACAGTGGGTTGGAGGCCCGAAACAAATGCCCTTGTGTGATTGATTACACGCTACAAGCTAATGAGATAAACAGAGCCTGAATCGATTTAGTCGGGGAGGAATCATGCCAGAGGGGCATATGCAGCCGTGTGCAATGGCTGTATTGACACGCTCATATTCAAAGACCCAGTGAAAGAGACCAAGCTGCGCTTTTGGCTGAGAACAAAGCTGTGTCCTCTTCCGTTGCATGGAGCTGCTTCGCCCACCACTACAATCAGGATCAATGATGCTCAAATCAAATGCTAGCGATGGGATCTGACTAGAGTCATTGCTAAGAAAACCTTTCTCTAGTCAAAGACAAACAAGACTGGGGCTGTGTAGCAGGCAGCATTGCATTAACACTCAGCCCAGTCGATTGAATAGAATGTTGGCATCATAAGTTCCTGCAAACCATGGGTGGTTAAATTTATATGTGTCATATGTATCACATTGATGTTTCTATAATAAGTATCAGAGTGACTTTGATGTTAATAGTACGTGTGTGTGAATTTTTCTCATCAGGAGCAGGAGGTGGGGACGGTGATGGCATGACAGCTAGAGGAGATGACAGCCAAGCAGCAGACTACTGTTTCAGCCTTGTTTGTGGCCACAAAAACCACGCACGGGACATTTTCCAGCCGTGTTTGTAGTCACAAACCAGGTGTTTTTAATGAGAGATGTTGGGATGTTTTCCAGCTGTTTGTGGAGGCTAAACTTGACATTTTAAGCCAAAAGATGATCTCTTCCTAACCCTAACCAAGTGGTTTATGTGCCTAAGCCCAGGCCAGGCCTCAACCACAGCACTGTCACAAGATAAATCTTAATGTTTGAAAGTGAAGACAGACATGGGAAAACACCTTCAACTGCAGTTAGTGACAAAGCAAATTACTGTGCACACATGGATGACCGTCAGCCCAATTTAGGGATGATCTGCTGAAGCTGCCACAGTCCCTGACTAATTGGCTAATGACAAACTCACTGATATTCCAAGTGCAGTGGTTAACCAATTAAAACCTTCATGCTTCACCAAGATGGCTCTAAGAGGATAAGCAGAGCTGGACACCATGTGTGACGTTGAGCATGTCTGAGCGGTAACTGGGAGTTAATGGAGGGCAGAGAAATCACAGGGCCTAATGAATACCTGGCCTTCTCCTCATCACCTGACTTTCACGATTACTGTTTTGCTGGTTCATTAGAACACAGAATGCAGTTTTGTTCTCCTGTTGAGTACCATTTGAGTGAGAATTTTGTGCTCAGGGTCTTTGCAGTATTTGTGTTCTTACGTGCCATTTTGCTCGCATCACTTACCGTTTCCAAAGCAACTAATAATCAGGAAAGCACCTTCTCACACTTTAACAAAAGAATACACATACAAAAGAGTTGCATTTTCACCATGTTGTGGCCTCATTTTTACCAGTACTAGCATTTTTTGAACCAGGATTCACCTCTCTGAATTTGAAGCCTTCTGATGCTCTCTTATAAGCATGACAGCAGGGGCTCCTGGAAGGACATTCAGAGGAGGTGTGTTTAATTGATTGCTTTATGATTGTGTGACTGAAGTCTTCTCTGCACACCAAAAGACACGAGGGGGAGAGTCATCTGTCATGGAAGGGGGAAGGGGGAGACTAGGGAGTATCTGGCTGCATCGACTGTTTGTTTTTTTTGCACAGTATCAGTATCCAATGGCACACAAATTAATTTGCTGTAGTGTTTGATCATCAGCCTTTGGGCAGGAAAGCAACAGGGGAGTGGCGGGGTCGTCGCAATTCCTCCACAGACGAGCGCATCACAGAGGGAGGCTGGCCTCTTTTTCATGTGATTCCAGATTTGCCCGATGAGGGTGACATTTCTTTTTGCTGCAAAGGATTTAGTGTGCGTGACTGTGTGTGTGTCTGCATGAGTGCATGTGCCTATTAGGCTTACTATTTTTTATATGCTTTTTACACCATTTGTAAGATTAACTTGGGAGGAAAAAAATCTGACTGTGCATGAGGCTTAATCAAAGTTAAATATGTAAAATAGTTCAATCGGAAACACACTACAACAATTTGCCCGTGCAGTCTTTCATTTCTTGCAGCCCTAAATTTAAAACAGTGAACACATGAAGTCAGGCTATTAACATCTGTAATGGAATCTCTAATCAGTCCCACAGCACTTCTCCAAGTTATTCATTTGCTAATGCAAAAACCCAAATAGTGAGTTGGTAATTTTGTGATAGTGACACAGTTAATAGGATAATCATTTACGACTGTCGTCATTTAATTTCAAACGAGTGACTTTATAAGTGACTGTGTAAGCGCCTAAGTGAGCAAAACACAATTTTTTCCATATGAACATGAAATAAACATAGCAATAATACTCATTTTTCAGCCAGGAGGACTATCATGATGTCAGTGGTGAGGTGAAAAACAACCACAAGACAATCAGCAGCCTTCAGTGACAATTATGTCCAAATAAAACAAAACTTGTTGATTACATGGTTCACTGCAGCAACACTGAGTTCACTGCACTAACAAATTTGGTGATAATCACTTAGAATTGATAGGTACTGTCCAAATGTGCTTTCTGACATGTTGAATTCAAATACAGAGGGGGAAAACAAGCTTTTACTGCACGTACAAAGCCGAGAAAAGGGATGAAAAATCAATATGGCTCCAGCCACGCCATACTGCAAATGAAAAGCACGCATGCCACGATAATGGATATGGATTTCAGGGTATGTGGCTCATGTTTTATTCCCATGCCATGCTGAAATGTTTCTGTGTAGTGCTACAAAAGATGATTGACGAGTGCGCGGGACAGGGAGTGTATTTCTACATATTGTGACTTTCATTACAAGGTGTTCAATCAATTTGTATGGTTGAGATATACTTTTTGGAGTGGAACGTTCCTTTAATCTACAACACAAGCAGCACTGTAAATGGGATTTTCTCAAGTTTAAAAGGCTGCTGCCAGACCTGCCTGCTGCTACTCTTGTATAATTAGCAGCTGTCAGAGGCCAGCTTAGGTAAAGACAGAATTTAGATGAACCTTAGACTTCTGTTTAAACGAAGGGTGAGACAGAGGGAGAATGCCAAACACTGTGTGGAGAAGGCAGCGAGGAATAAAGAGAGAAAGCACAACATTACAATATTTACCATGCTGAGAGAAGCCGGATAGCAGCCTTGAGATGTCTCACATTGTTTGCAATCAGTGAGACATCCGCTCTGCATCAGGCTTCCTGGTGTGTGAGCCTTTCATAGCAGTGTGTGTGTGAATGATGTGTGTGTGTGTGTGTGTGTGTGTGTGTGCGTGTGTGTGTGTGTGTGTGTGTGTGTGTGTGTGTGTGTGTGTGTGTGTCTGTGAGGGTCACACTCCCTGATATATCTGTGTGATGAACAGGTTGTGTGAAATTTGTGACTGCTTAGGATGCTGTTACCACATAGCCTGTGGTTGTAGAACATGGGGCAACTAGAACTATGACAAATTTCCCTTTTTCTACTATTTTACAGTGGATCTTAAAATAATCTCTCTATATTGTGTCATTCCTTTTATCGCATTGCCAAAGGCTCAAGGAAGAATAAAATTCGAGTTTGTCGTAATTTTTCAGTATTTGTACGTCAGCGGCACATTTTCCCTTGTCCTTCATCATCATGGTGACTCGTTAGTGAGGATGACACATATTAGACAGCCAGGATACATATTCATCAGTCTGATCAGAGCTAGACCAATCTCCACAGCACTATCATTCTGGAAAAATGCTTTGGCTTGACTTACAATCGTCTCGGGCTGCAGAATAATGTTGCACATGGGGAAGTGAGCCCTGGCATTAAAATGGCTGAATCCCAGCAAAGGAAAAGATAACAGCTGCTAGCTACTATTCACATATATCCTGACATACATATTTGGTCAAGTTTCATTCTGATTGGCAAGATCAGTAGCATTAGACTATTGGTAATTTGACTGGTTAGTGCACCAATGACAGTTTGATTTGTGTGGGCAGGAACTAAAAGTGTTTGTGATATCAGCCACACGGTTAGCCAGCGGGGTTAGCAAGCTAGTAGGAATCAGGGCTAGCATTAGCAAGGTACTGTAGCAGTTTCCGCTTTCTGTGTGGAGGATACTGTAGGGAAATATGCTCCACAAAGTGGCAGCTAGCAACACTGGAATAAGACCTCAGTCAGCTGCTGCTGACAAGAAATTGTTTGAGAACCTTCTGAAAAAAATATGCACAATTTCTTTTTAATATATATTTCCTTACACAGAAAGTGAGGAGAATTTAGATTTCAGTTCTGCTGCAGGTTTTGAATATGAACCTGTTCCCGTCCTTTTAAACTCTGCGACAAATTGCAGTTTGTGGCCACTGCATTTGGCTGAATGGCCTGTTCCGTCACCTGCTCACTAAATCCTCACCTCAGTGGAGAGAGATAACAATGTGGCATCATTTCTGCTGCACCAAACCAAATAGGTTGAAAAACAGTCCCACAGCTGATTCCAAAGTCAAATTCCCTTCTCTTTCCAGAGAGAGATTTAAAACCTTAATCTTTGGGAGAATGACGTCATGAAGTGTGAGCGCTTTTTTCACACCACATTTCTTCCTCAGTTCTTTGGAAATGTAAGCCTGAATTGAGAAGTTCCACCTTCAAAATCTCATCAACTTTCACTTCAGTGCGAGTGCATTTCAGAGGATCGCTTCCATGCTGAAAATGAGCCATCATACTCACTTTCTGTCTGTCAGTACACTTCCACAGTCCATCACTTGATCACTTCATCAATTTTCATCCATCTTGACTTGTTCAAACTAGACTGTAGAATGTATGTTAGCAAAAAAAATGTAAGGTATTTGCATATTTTTCGGGTCAGCGGGTCAGTGCAACAGTAGAAAAACAATAGAAGAACAATGTAATGAGCAATAAGAGTCATGATTAAGTAGAGCCAAACCGCACAGGCAAAAGAAGATTACAAAAGAGAAATGAGGAAACATTTTCAGAATTTTTTGCGTCGTCAAGCAAACATCTTTTTGAAATATATCACTGTCTGTCTCTTCTGTTACATGCCTGAATAGGATTATCTGATGCAGGCTGCTAAAGACGCTTCCTCAGTCCAAAAACATTTGCCATTAGCAGTCTATGTGCTAATGCTGAAACAAGCAAATTATCCATTTGCAACAGTCTATGGTCAATTTTGAGGAACAATGTATTAGACTCAAGGTTGCAGCTGCTTAAATAAAGCAACGCTAACATTGTGGTTGAGTCCTGTGCTTTGGTTTGCCCTGAATGCTGTATAATGAGAGGTTAGTGAGGCTACACCCGGCAATAATGGCACACTACATCAGCCAAAGGGCTAAATCCAAGACATTTTAAGCCATTTAAATAAAGAGGAAAGGCTATCCTTTAAAGTGTGGCTGGTGTTAAGCTCCACACCAATCTGATAAGTGCGCTGTGCCCAAAGTAGCTTTGCATAAACCGATTTTGTAGCAGCAGGTGGGCGTGATGTAAAATGGTCCAATATCTCAAGCAAGAACAGAAGAAAGAAGTGCCAGACACTGAAATACAAATCGATCATTAAGTTAGTCCAGCAGTTAGAGACACCCTGTCATCGCTGGAGACATGCAACAAAGAATTCTGCTTTGTTGAGCACCCAATCAATAAAATCCTATTCACACTGTTCCTTATTGGCAACAGGCAGAGATAAATTAGTATTTTTGAGACCTCCCTGGGATCCAACCAACAGAATATTTTCCAGCAAGATTGTGATGGAGGTAAAAATCCAAAAAGGAAAGGTTAAGACTGTCTCCATAATGTCACATATCTCCAGTGCGTGTTTACAGCTGAAAATATGATGAAAACGCTTTGTTGTATGTCTGAGACAAACAGGCTTTCAGTTACGTATGCGACCCCCTGTCAAGATGACATTGCATTTATTTTTCCTCTATATTTCCTCTGTTAAATATGTACATTTTTGTTCATCTATATCATTCAAAATTAGAAATCCCTGAACCGTAGATTTGAGCCTATAGGTGGTGATCAAGTTTGTCTCTTGATTTCACAATTGTGCAATCAGGAGTCACTAACGCCTATATAAGAGTAATAAAAAAATAACTATTAATAAAACTGAAGTAGGTCGTGGAATGTGCACCACATCATAATCAAGACAGTAAAAACTAAAAAAACTCAAAAACTGATATTGAATCTGCTGGCAGAGACTGAATCCAGCTATACTGTGCGAGCGTGGCAGCAGAGGATGCCCCTTTTATCAAAAATCCCTGATGGTGTGAAGGAAGAAGAAAGCCAAAGACAGAACATTTTCCTCAGATTAGCACACACAGCACGCAGCCTACAGAGATACGAACACTGGCTTTTCTCACAGCTGAATTATGACAGGAAACGTGAACTCAAATCTATTTGCTCAAGGTAACATCTGAAGGTTAAGCGAAACCATGCATGATGTCTTCATTATGTGATGGAAGACTTTTGCTCCTCTCCAGGGCACCAACCTACATGTCCATCCAGCTTTCCAACAAAACCAGCAGCCTTAACTCTTCTGTATGGGCCTCCGTTCTGCCTGAAGGCACTGAGGCTGATTCAAGTCACAGTGTCAGCCGTGTCAGAGCCCCGCTCGCACCGCGACCGGCTGGAGGTCGTTGTGAACACGCAGGTGTTTTCTCACATGGTCTCACCTTGACACAGGCACCCCTGACACCACTGAGCCGTACTGTAATTGCAACACAGTCTGGTGTTAGGAAGACTGAGGTGAAGCAGGGGATGGGCTGTCAGGATGAGCGCACAAGAGGCAATATGCCCAGACTCTATTAGTGTTAATTGAAGTGGGGAAAAATAGAGGGATGGAGACGAAAGAGACGGAGAGAGCGAGAGATAGGTCAGAGGGAGAGAGGAGGGAACATGCTCGAATAGTAACCTTATCTCCACATGAACTTTTGCTGGTATTTGAGAGGTTAATTCAGTGTCATGCCTGGACTCATTCCATTGTCCATTCCACAGCCCATTTTAGGAGATAGAGGAAAGATAGTATCTCTCTCCCTCTGGGAAAAAGGCAATTTGTTTAAGTGTTTATAGCTAATTGTAGATGCATGAAATCCAGGAGAAAGCGTATGCATTTCAACTTGAAAATGAAGTGCCATCCACGGTAATCCTCTGTTTTCAGAAGTTTCAGAATAACAAGCTCACCAAAATTCCTATAATTTTTTTTTTTTATAAAGGGATTGCCAAGCTGTCTATAGATTATGAGGCATTAATCCAAATTACATTGACAGTACAGGCATTAATTTCCCAAAGATGTGAGACACAAGCAACATGGGCATTCAGCTCTGAAATATGGAGGAGAGATGAGAGCCTCCTTTGTGCTGCTCTGTTCCTGAGAGAGTAGACTTCTGATTTGTTCCGATATCTGCAACTGCTGCATGTGCAAACACACATCTGCTCTGTCAAAGCTGTGCCCCTGACTCAGAGAAAGGTTGAATGAACGTGACCACTGTGTGCAAAGACCAAGAGATTCAAAGTCTTCAAAGGCCTGAAATACTCAAGTTCGAGCTGTCACACAGTTTCTATCCAAGGACACGTGTCTGGCAGATTCTGTAAATGTTTCATCTGAGTGCTTGTCTTGCCTTCATAGGTATTTCGAGCAACATTTCCCTGAGAAAATCAATTCCACTCAACACAACATACATTTAGAGCTGCTCAAGGCAAAGCAAAGACAGAAAATTCAGTGACATGCTCTCAAAGTCGCTGTAGTGCAGGTGAAAAATGTCTGCTATCCCTCAGCAGAAAGCAAGTGGAGCATTTTTTAAAAGGGCTGGCATGATTGCTGCCATTTTCTTCACATGATATTAATCGTACTTCACTGGCTTCCACTGGATTCCAATACTTTTCTAACAAGTGACGCCTGTCCTTCAGAGAATGATGTCATCGGTGGCAAAAGGTAGTGCAGCCTGCTTTTCTCAGACATGGAAATTTACACAGGTGAGCGCTGATAAATGCATCAATGGGCTAACACACCCTCTTTGCGGAGGAGCGCAAAAAGAAAACAAATGGAATCAACCAAAAATACAAGCAAAGCTCTTTTCTAGCCAGAATCCAACCTAATTCTTCAAAGAATCACATCTCGCCTATCTCGAAACTAGGTGTCAGAACTCAGAGCAGAGCCTTCTCAGCAAGAGTTGTTTGTCTTTAATGCTGTACGTCCACAGAAGTTGATGGATGGCAGAGAAAGGACAGAAGCTCTTGCTCCATTCATCAAAAACAGACAACCTCTTGTGGCCCGGTGGCACAGGTGACAAATGAGGACCGAAGCCCCTGCTGAGGGGTGAGGAGGGTAGGAGCTTTGGAGGAAGTCCCAGCTCGGTCAAAAAGGACAGAGACCACTTAAATTTGATCCATGTGTGCTCCCCTGACCGCTTATTATGCCCCGAGTTCGTAAAATGCCTCTGAACTTTTTGTCTTGAGCAATGAATTGCATGACAAACTGCTCTTTGCACTTTAGGCTGGATTCAATAAGGCCCCAAATTGGTGCTTAAGAGTGTGCTCCGAGACTGAGACAGATGCGGCTGAAGGAGCCTGTGGAGACTCGTGTCGACGTAAATCACATTTTGCATTTGGAACAGCGAGGAGGAAGGCAGCAGGGAGAAGTGATTCTATATGAAGCCCCGTATCAACTGGAGGCTTCAATGCATATTGTTAGAAGTCTGGTGAAACGGGAGGAGGGTGTGCTGGTCGGAGAGGAGAAAAGACACATTAACTGGAACGTTTAGGCCACGAACGAAGAATAATGCACAATCTTTTCAAAGCCCTGGAAAGTCCTCTGAAAAATGACTGCCGTTCTTAACGTCTAACTCATCCATTATGTGTGCGTACACTGAGCAGTAACAGATTTGAACGGTAGTGGAGCCACTTTAAAACTTTCACTCAAAAATAATAATTCATTGCATATTTTTATATCCTCACAAGACAGTTTGCTGTATTGAATTAGCCGCTAAGCCTAGTAAAAGAGTATATTGTTAACATTTATGTAACAGCTTCACGGAGCCCATAAATTTGGGACAAACAGGTGATCATTCAGGGCACTTTAAGACTTCTTCACCTCCAGACAAACGTGGCTGTGCACAGAAATATGAAGAAGCAGCAGCAGAGCAGTTGAGGTGTGACACACCGTGTGACCGCAACGCTGCCCAAACCGCAGTTCTTTGGAGCACGTTACTGGTTGGCTCAGGTAGAATGAAACCATGAAGACTGAACTGTATGACATTTGATTCAGTTGTCCTTTACGTGGGGAGCTTAGAGAGAGAGGCTTGCTGCTGCTGCTGCTGCTGCTGCTGCTGCTGCTGCTGCTGCTGCTGCTGCTGCTGCTGCTGCTGCTGCTGCTGCTGCTGCTGCAGAGACAGTATATCATGTTTAATGAAAGCTACATAGTTTGAATCTTGCTGGTCTGTCAATATTTGGATTATGAACTGAGAGACAGAGAAAAAACAGCTACATGTCTTCTCCAAGGGCACCTTGTCTGTGATTGATGAGGGGGCAGAGCCTGTTTATTATTATTACAGCTACTGTAAGAATACTCATCAGTCATGCTTCAGTCACATTTCCTATTCTAAATGCCTTTTACAGTAAGCATTCAAACTGAAGGTTTCCATTGCTGAGGCATTTTATAGAATACTTAATGTGCTTTTCATGGCTGTTGCTTGCCTGTCTTTCCTGGAGCTTTTGACTGCATCTCCTTGATGCTCCTTGACAGCTAATTACTTATCTTATTCTTTTACTTTACAAATAATGAAGCTGTCCATTCATTCATTTACTGAGGGGGTTTCGTTGATCTCAGCTATCCACATTTATTTTAAAGCTGTATCAGTCAATGTGTGGCATCAGTTGGCCACTAGAGCCTAGAAAAACGTTGAAACAAGCCAACAGAAACACAACCGCTACCTTCGACGATGTTATGGCTAATGTTTTAGTAAACATTGTCCACTTTCACACTCAGCAGGTATTTGGATTTTTTTCCTTGGTTAAGGTCTCCACCAACTCCTGAGAAAAATGCTTTGGCAATTACCATGCTGGATATTAATACTGAAACTGTTAACTTTGTGTGTCTTTGACACAGATAGTCAGAGAACCACTGTTAGTGTCTTGTCACACTCTCACACATGCTGGGTAATTAATGTACTCTGCAGTAGGTTTACCTGACAACAGGTGTTATGAGAAATGCAGAGACTCAGCCACACAGTCAGTTTAAAACCTAAACAATGAGATAAGAGAGGATAAAAAGCTCCACACAGCTGCTGTAATTCTCAGTTATTTTGGCGCTACGAGTGACTCTATCACATTATGGTCCTTTTATTCAATGTCAGTATTAAAAACATTGATTAATGCAGGTTTAAATTTAGATGCGAGTGTTAAAACTGGTCAGTTACCCAAGAGAGAAAAACTGTGCATGCACACACACACAAAGACATCCACAAGCATACACACACACACTTTGTGCTGGCTTAATTATGACATGACTTTGACTCTGACTTTCATTTTGCAGCTTAAACCATCCATGTCCCAAATGCAAGGGAATCCACGAAAGTCTTAAACTTCCCAGGATAATTCTTATCATCAGTGGCTCTGTGTGTGTGTCTCAGCGTAGTTCACACGATTTCTCTTTACCCTGTTCATTTGTTTTATGAAGACTGATTTGCAAATCTTATTTGGTCTGATGTTTACACATGTTATTGATTTTTGCTGAGTGCTCAGGGTGGTAAATAATCACAGCTGATATATTGCCTTCCATGCAAGTTTAGCTTTGTTTACCAAGGCAGGGCTGTTTAATTGCACTTTGTGCTTGGTGCTCAAAGCAGTGGAGCTTAACACAGAAATTTATTGGATTTTAGAAATTTGTTTTGTTAAATTAAATTTATTTCTTGGCTTTTCTTTGAAAAAGATTATTAAGAAACTGCAATATCATTAACAATGCATTGCACCATATTTACGTTATGCAGCCCCTCTGACTATAATGATGCACTTTAATTTCTCAGTAAACTGAAAGCAGCAGTGATGATTATTCTGCTGGAATCAACCTGAGGCCCTATACACACTTCACACAACCAATATGTTTTTGAAACATTACAGTTTTTAGGGACTATACATACTCTCAAGCTGCAAAAATATGCTTTCTGAGATGATGTTTAAGTGCAAACATGCTGATGTGAAAGAAGAGGAATCAAGCTAAGAACATTCGATTTTTATTTATTTATTTATTTATTTTACACCATATTCTAACTGAATACCAACCAAATTGTGATCCTGTTTATTTGTATCATTTTGTCTGCTGAGGGACCACCACAAACAGCTGATGGACAAGACTGTAGTTAGCTGTAGTTAACCAAAGAACATGCATCGACTCTTTAGACTGTGCAGTTTGTCTGTGTATGTGTGTGCTACAGCTCAGACTTTTAACTTTCCTAAAACTCCAGGAGCTTTGCTTATTTTCCTGCAGACCCTCTCATTTTCCCTCCTGTTGTCTCAAGTCTTTATGAAAACCTTCCATGCTTTCGTGCTGCCTCTTATTTTCACTTGCATTCAGCCCAAGACACCTTACAGAGACAGGTTTGAAATCAGAACTAATATTCGTACGCTCCCTTGCAACCCCAGCATGTCAGTTGTTTGCAAAATGATCAAGGCAAAATATTCAAGGTAAAACATTTTCCCAAAGTCTTGGAAACATGAATTTGATAGAACAGTACTTGTGTTGCAAGAAATTTACATGTGTACATGTGTTTCCCAAGCTTAAGTGTGTGTGTAATAGGGGAGGAAGTGCTGTATTATATTTGGAGCATTGCACTCTTTAGCTGCTGATAAATGTTTCCGGTAAATCTTCTGATAAAAGTGTGCTGCGGGCACAAAAAATGTAGGAAATGCAGGCCGTATACTGCAGTTTCCCCTTCGAGACCAGATAAAAGACTAAGCTTTAGACCTCCATGCCCTCCAATTCAATGTCAGTCACTCACACTGAGGCCAGTTTTTCTGTGGTAACACTGTGGAGAATTCTAGGTCTCACACCCACCGCTGCAGCACATCCGATCAGTCATTTCATAAAGCCGCTTTTTTCCCTTTTTCTTTTTTCTTTCTTTTTTTTTTTTTTTTTGCCTAGAGCAAGTGTTACGCATGGCTGAGAGTGTCCACAGGGAGCCTCAGTGAACATGAAGTCTCGGTGTGACAGGTCAGTTCCCAAATAGAGGGTATTCTTACAACACTTAACCACTGAAGACATACTTGTATATACCTATAATAACACAGTGGACTGATAAATATCTACTGTGTGCATTGGAACATGTACTGTATGCATGTATACCATAAAAAAACAGCCATTCAACACATTCAGACACATTCAGCTGAAATAAGTTAATGCTGGAAAATGCATGTGAAGTGTAGAGAGGAGAGGTAATTGGATTCAGCGAGATAATCAAAATCTGAATCTCTGCTGCCATTAATCTGTTCTGTGAAATATGCAGATCAGACGATTTATCTTTTCTAACCTCAACAGTTTGCAAGTAGGTGCTATACCTCTGAAATACATCCAACAAGCCCTGTCTTTTTTTATCCAAGTCAGCAGTTAGTACACACTTCTACCTCCGAGGTTTGTAATGCAATCTGCTATGTCGGCATATCCCTCCCTTCATTAGAGTGGCTGTCTCGCAAAATACCTGCAATTAGAATGAGGATCTTCTTAATGGCGGGAAAACCCATCTTACGAGTGAGACAGAGGCAGTTTCTTCCCGTGGACTGAGCTGACATATTGCAGCTCTGTAGCAATTAAGTGGAAGGAACAAAGAAGCTGATACAGAGTCATTTTCCCATGCAGGCACTCCGGGAAACTGGCAAAGGAAAGGCATCTTTAGGCCCAAGTGATGATCTGTCTCCTGAGTTTGATCACTTTCAGCTTGGCAGTAATGGCTTGCAGTTCAGAGATCTCCAATCTGACAAAAACCTTTCTGTTAATGCCAAGAGCAAAGGTCTAGACTGGCAGTCCCAGGAGTGTATCAAATCAATTAACAGATCATTCAACACCCACCACAGAGAGCATTTTTATTTGTTTAAAGATTATGTAGAGTAGAAGCCTCATTATGAAATGTTAAAATCCATTTGAGAGGTTTGCAGAAGACTTTTTAAAAGACTTTCAGCAATTAGAGCCTAAGGGGAGCATAAAATGTGCTAGACTCTGCAAGTTTTAAGGTGAAATAGGCACTGTGGCCTCTCTCAATCCTATTGAATCAACTGTCAGATAAATGGACTTGCACTGTGCCTCCACATCTATCAGTATGGATTCAACTACATCCTTTCTGCAGAGTATGATGTTTCCCCTGCTCCTCGGTCAATGAATAGAATATGTTTCCTTCACCAATTGACCATACTGTATCAAATCAAGATGAATGTCACCATAACTCTCAGCTACTTCAGCTCACAACACCCTCTGCAGTCACCAGCGATGGCACTGTGCTGTTGTGACTGTGGAGGAAGCCTCATGTAATTGGAATGCAGAGGTCAAAATCCCCTGATCGAATGTGAAGTAGTGCCTGAAAGAGCACTGAGTGAACCAGACAGTGCTCTGTCAAGGTGCTGTCGGCAGATGGGGGAGGATGCCTCGTCATTTGTCTCAGTTCTGAATGGACCTGTCAGTAGAGATTCATCTTGTGAGAAATACGCTATCCACGCATACACTTCATGTCACAAGTACTTGTTTTGTCTCTAAACTTTGAGGTCGATAGATAGATAGATAGATAGATAGATAGATAGATAGATAGATAGATAGATAGATAGATAGATAGATAGATAGATAGATAGATAGATAGATAGATAGATAGATAGATAGATAGATAGATTACATCTGTAGCTTGTACTTGTAAGTTATGTGGCAGCTAAGCATTACATAAAGTCCGTTGTTATATTTAAACCTGGTGTAGGAGTCATCATGCTGCTCACACCGCTGCTTGTCATACGATGCCGTGAGGGAACTGTTAACCAGGTCTTTATCCAAACGTGGCAGGTTGTCCAAGCTATACAGCAGCATTGATCCAACAAGGACATCCATGTTCTTCTTAATGCCTACCCTCTCTGTAAAATCTCTTAAGCCCTCAGTTTTATGGGTAGCAGAGCCCTTCCATTTCCCCAAGCCCCTATAATTATGCAGACAAGGACTATGAACCATGTGATCGTGTTCTACGGCAGAAGGTATATTACCTTTTTAGGGTGGAGTACCTCTGGGAGCAACATTTAATTGCAGCTTGTGCAGGATTCAATTGTTAGGGGGATTTTCTTGTTTGCTTGACTGCACTGGTGGTCGCAGTCGTGTTCAGACTGTCAGTGTGTAACTATGGAGTGAAACATGTAGGTAATATGATACATGATTAGAGGCTGGCTCTAATGCATAGGCATTCACAGCAGCACAGTAACACACTTCACTCTCCCATCAGTAGCCAATATATTTAGACACTTGAAATGCTTGCCAAAGTGATAGGCATTCATGTATCTCATTAATTGTGGAGCATTTAGACTGCACAATTAAAAGGGAAATATTATTAAAATCTTACACTGATTATGTTACAGTGGCCCTATGACTGGCAATCTTGGTTTGTTGGTTTGTTGGTCCACCATTTTGGTAAAGACACATCTCAAAAACTGTTGGATGGAGTCTCATGAAACTTTGTACGGGTATTCATGATCACCAGAAGATGAATGCCACTGATTCCCTCACTTTCCCTGTAGTGCCACCATGAGGTTTACATTTATGGTTCAGCCTGAACTTTTTTGACACCAATTGGAAGGCTTTGTCAGAAATTTACTGCAGATATTCAAGAGGATAAACTGTATTAACTGTGATGATCCCCGGCCATCATCAGGTCAACATTTCAAAGTGAGCAGTACTTTGGTTTATGACCAAGATACATGCCAAACAAATGAAATCCCAGTCAATCCTAGGTGTACTTCTTGTTTAGTGCGATTTAGCAAATGTAAGCATGCTAAGATGGTGAATGTCTGCATGTTAGGGCTGAAATACATGGTGCACATAGGCAGGTTTTGGAGCGTTTCTTACCTGCTACACTGACTCCATCTTTATAGTGTGCGGTTGGGTGTCAGCTTCACTGTGTACATAGAGAATTGGCTGGTTGGAAAAACGGCTGGTTAAGCATAAGCTAAATTATCTGTGCTGAATTAATTAAGTGGGTTGTTTTAACTACAGATCATCAGATCATGGATACACACTGATTTGATTGATTTATATTAATGTGAAATGTAAATATACCCACAAGTTTGCACTGCTTCATCCTATTGAGGTGAGTGAGGTATTTATTCAAATCCTTTTTAATCTAAAAGACTGTACTCATTTCTAAACAGTTCTGTGTAGTTTTAACATGCTGGAAGGCGGCAAATGCGAAGCCACACGAAGAGAAGATAAAATAAACCAGCTGCATAAAAATAGGGTAGAGCAGCACAATGCCTGCACGCACCTTCCATGGTCAGTGCAGCAGCTTCCAACACGTCCTCATCCCTAAACAACTGAAGTCACTTTCTAAAGATTCAGAGTACCAGAGACAAGCCAGTGTCCTCATGACGTTAAGTTTAGGGAAGGATCATGTGTCAAAATAAGTATGTCACTGTCACATTCGTGATCTAATTTAAGTACATAACTTCAGTATGTTACAGAATTTCAAATGGGTGAACGTTAACTTTCAGTTTCAAATGCAACACCCGGGTGAAAGTCCTGCAGTCTTGTGTCTGTTTGATCCAACCAGCCACCTCATCCACCTTCCTTTGCTCGCATAAATATGGGTTGTAATAACCTACTTGCAATGTCAACCTATACGCCCGTTTTTTGGCAGGGATGGCCTCCACCTTCAGTTGATTGTAGCAGAAGCGCTCTGCTGAAGGCTTGCTTGCTTCAGCCATTCTGTCAATAGACACTTGTTAAGATGAGTAAGGATCAGTGTCAGGACTGTTGCATGTATATTTTACTGGATTAGTATTGTAAAATGTACAGGATCAAATCTCAACCCTTTCTATATATTATTGGTCTGTGGTCTATTCGCCATAAGGATATGGTATGCATCGGTATGAAATGCCAAAGGGTGTGATACAGTGTCTATGTTTGACATTCTGGGAATGAGAGTGGGTTGGCATTTCATTGCATATATAAAGGGAAAACTGCGCTTCGGAAATCCAGGCTGGCAAAGAGCAGATTCATTAAGGTCAGATACTAATGAATCTGTTAGAAAATAATACCTCTGATCTCTTTCTAATTAGCAAAGAGCATTGTGCAAAATATTCAGGTAGCAGCTTCTCATGTTTACTGGCAGTGACCGTGACCTCTGCCAGTTAAAATGACAAAGGTCAGAGCAGGCAGGTCTTATCAGCCGTCTCTAATAAAGAAGGAGGAGCGACAAATTTAGAATGTCTGTCTTTCTTTTTCACCATTAACAACAATGGAGTTTTCATGGTAAGCGACCTGCAGCCATACAGTGACAATTCATATGATGGAAGCACAGATGTCAGCAGAGGAACAATGATCACATAGAGTAATTTTTCACTCAAGGTCAGAGGTCCGGAACGATTGCCAATAATAACATTTAGCCTAATCAATGAATTAACGTCACATCTCTTGTGATTGGGCCAATACGAAGCCGGGGCAGACAATGCTTAATCAGTCAGTCCATATTTATTTCTCACTCTGACATATTCAGAACTACATGTACACTAGTTGTAGAAATGGTGTCCTAGAGAAAAGGAGACACATTCTGTATCTGTGATTTAGGAGCTGACAGAAAATTATTGGGTGAAATGTGAATGTGTGAACTCAGCAGCAACAACACACAACACTCTCTCCAGCAGTGAAGATTGCCATGACAACAATGTGAAAAACCACGTTTATCTGGAGATGTGATCACTGTGAACTCCCCCTACACTTCATATTCAAGGTCCCTAACAAACTATTGATGAACAGTCAATGTATTTGAAAATTGAAAATTTAACTTCAAAATGTATTGGAGTCTATCATTTAATAATTTCACTTTCCTACAAAATTAATGTCATTTTTTGAGTCTACATCAGAGTGAACAGTGTGAAAATCCATAATGATAACTAGATACTGAACTAGAAAATACCTCCACCATGGAGGCAGTTAGTGCTCAATACAAAGTCTACAATTCAATTACCAATGAGTCCTTCTCTCAACAAAAACCCAGAAGGCAAACACAAATACTCAGTTTGAGACTCAACACAACGGTTGGCCAACAAAAATAGACCCAAGTGACGCCTCTTGCATGTAATAGATGAGCTTTGTGATTCTCCGTGACTATCCCTAGAGCAGGTGAATTGTGAATTATGGAGTTTTGGGCTCGTTACCAAGGGTTGGCAGGCTGATCAACCATCCCTCTCAGGAGGGACTGTGCCTCCTCCGCTGGTGAGTCACATTAGATGTGCACATTTTCTGAATTCATTAATATTCTGACATGAGAATGTGACGGACTGGGTGTGATCTGATCCGCCAGGATACGGGCTGGGTCCAGATTGATTTGGTCCGGATGCAGGCAGTGAAAGGACACACCAGGTAAGATCAAATGATAAATATCTCAAGCAGCATAGGCTCATTTTCTTTCTACAGCGACAGGCACAGTTGTAATGATAGCAGCCAATAAACATTCATCACAGGAAGGCGACTAAACTGCAAGCTTGGAGCACTTGACGGCACTTGTTGTCGCTCGCCACTGTAATGTCTTGAACCAGACATGAAAGGCAAAGCTACCAAGTGCAAACAAGAGCAGTTACCTACCCACATGCCTAGAGTGAAAATGACCCTTTGCCCACCCCCCCATTCCTTCCCCCTCGTGTACCTCTCTGGGATCAGCTGAACCCTTGCAGAAGCTGAAAGTGACCCTGGTAGATTGAGTGGCAGCTGTGAAGATGAAAGGCCAGTTAAAGGTTGTGGTTGCTTCACTTTGGAAGTGAGTGCACTATTAAAGCATCAACACCGGCCTGTCGTATCGGCCACTCCAAGGGTAAAAGACTATAGGCATGCACTGAAGTACACAGCAGCTATGAGCCACCTTTGTGACCAGTTTTGATTCACAAAAGTTCAGTGAGGTGGTCTGAACATTTTCTTGTCATTAAAATCTGCACATATTTCTGCAATGTACATAAATAAACAGGATGAGCTCTTGTTAGTCTCTATTTTAGACAATATTTTCAGAGTATCGTTGCGTTCCAGCAGGACAAATCCAGGAGCTATTACCTATTTATAGATCAAGTGTGATTTTGGTTCTTTCACCCTGCAGCACCTTCAGGCTGCTGCTGTTATTCCTGTACAGCTCTGCAGCTCTGGCTCAGGCTGGAAATACTTCACAAGGATCAGTGGTGGTGGTGGTGTGTGTGGCAGAGGGAAGAGAGGTAAAATTATCGGGGGATTGCCTGTAAAGCCACAACCTTCTCCTGTCCTCCATCTGTCTGAAGATGTCCCTGAGGGGGATCAGCAGGTAGCTTCGAGGGGGGCTGTTCAAAAGTATTTGCCAAACTCCTTGAGAACGTGGGTTTTTACTCCTATTGCAATGCAGAAAGTCTATCCGGATTCACTGCTCAATATTTTAAATTTGAATACTTAAATGAAAAACATTGTCAGTGTTGTCACACCAGAATCTTATTCCCAGTGTTTAGGAAAAGCATTTCAATCATTTAGGTCTAAATTAAGAAATAAAAAATGTCATCAAATTGTTATTTTAATGCATCTGATTTGACACATCCCAATAATGAAAACATTTTAGAGTCTATATTTATTTAATTTTCTGAGGGTGGGGTGTGTGTTTGGGGGGAGTTGGATCTTAAATCCTGCCTGTGGCCCTTCCAAATTTTTTGCAGTATAGTCAGTATTGACTGCTATCACTGTGGTCATAGCTGGGCAGGTTTAATAGCTCTGGCTCTAAGCCAGAACATGGAGGAGGAGGTTTTGGCATGGTCAGAACCACATGAATCGATGCAGCTACAATTTTACTGGTCCCAGGGCTGAAACCCTGCAACAAGGCCTGATATTGTCGAAGCAATGGCAGCCAGTGGAGCAATTCATTGACATTTAGTGCATTTATGTGTATTATCAGTGGAACAATCGTCGCTTGGACTGTTGGATTTCAAGTCTGTGGGAATCTACACTGGACTTGATTGTAATTTTGGGGTGATTTCGCCCTTTTTATTAACTCTTCAATTTGTAGAATAGTATGGAGGAGAACATGTAATAAGGGAAGACAGGATGGAAGAATGACAGCAAGGAGTAAGATTTGAAACCATAGCACGAGAAATGTGCAGGACACTAACTATGTTGGCCAATTTTATGTGGGCCATCTCAGTCTTTGAATTCTTTAGTCTGATTGTGTGTATTGAGTCCATTTTCAACACAGTCAGTAGAATGTAATTGGCTCTTTTAAAGCCGCAGTGACTGGTCTTTTTTTTTTTTTTCAGGTATTGTTGTTAGCAGGTTCTAAGCAGCGGGTCTCTCTTAATATAATAGGTAACATGAGGTCCGACAGTGGTAAGGATAACCAGTGCCGAGCTTCCCTAACATGGCATCAGTCCCAGCTGCCGTGCATCGCCATGGCAACCGATGGTCAGGCTGAGCTCAGCACAGAACAGTTTTGGTCTTGAGAAAACCATAAACAGGAGGACAAACAAAGACTGCTCTCCAAAGCTGTGATGAGAAAACTCAGCAAGGTGCTTACACCAGCCTGTGTATTGTCACAAGTATGCAAATGATCTTGCGTGTGTGAAGTCTCTGCTCCATCCATCATCCACATCGCATGCTATTTCCTTGTGTCAGCGCACACAGTGCGCAATTAAATTGTATACTTCACAGAATGTACGAGGGCGTCGGGAGATTATTGCTGTAAAATCTTTCAAATAAATCACCTTGCAGATAATTACATCATGTCATTGCTATTAAGCCTCTGACATTTCCTTTATTCTTTAATGTGAGTATAATGAAAGGCTAACATTAAATTCAACGTGCTTCCATCCAACTGATAATCCACTAAATGGGTAATTATGATTTAACTGGATGGCTGTGAGTTCCAGGGGCTCGAGGGTGACCTGCACGCTTGATGATTGTTCTTGCAAAGGACATCCTGTGCTCTGCGGCTTGGCCTTCATTGAGCTGTCAGGAGCTGTGGGGGATGCAGCACTGTCAGCCTGTCTGCCCACCTCCACCATCCACGGGATCGATCACACCGCCGCCTCCTAGAGAAACCCAACCACCACAGCTCCTCCAATTACTGCTGATGGGCCACATCGCTCTATCAGAATAGCCATACAGCACCTTTCAGAGAGAAAGGATGGAGGGGCAAGCTTGCAGTGGAAACGAGAGAGACGGAGAGAGAAAGAAAGAGTAAGAATGTGGTGACAAGCGTGCACAGCTGGTGAAACCTTCCATGTTAAACTTTGCCAAGACGGATGCTGAACTTAGACCCGCGTGTGCATTATTAATATTGACCACTTACACGAGAATAAAGAAGCGTTTACTCACCAACTGACATGCCTGAATTAATCATAGAGCCATACTCAAAGGCACGATGAATTCTCTTTCATGGCAAACCTGGCAATTTTCACTGAAATGACAGATGTCTTCCAAAAGAAAAAAGGCCAGCAGGTCTGTCATTATCTCTGGCATTATCTGACCCGCTATCAAAGATTCAGCAGAGGACAGGCTTTGTTTTTTGTTTGTTTTTATTTTTTTTTTTCCTGAGCAAAGCATTTTCCACTCACTGAAATTATTCCTCAACGGTGATAATAATACACCCCTTCAAAAGGAAAATATTACTACCACATACAGAGTGAAAGCAATGTATGAGAGGAGATCATGATATCTGGGGAATTTCTGCTGTGGAGTCCAGCAGCGGTCTGACCTCCAAGGATGCAAAGACACATATAAAAAGCAGTTTCTATACGCAGTCTGCAGAAAAATAAGTATGTGCTTCTGTCTTCCCATCATGCATTTGCCTGGGGCAAGTGCGCCTGCATGCCTACTATAGGCTCTTGTGAGTCCATATACTCGAACAGTGTGTGTGTTTTATTCTGATGCCCTGCACATGGCTCCCAGTGGGTCCATCAGGTGGAAGCAGAATTAGAAAGGACTCTCCCCGCAGGGCTCTCAGCTTCTCCTCCACACTCCACATTAGAATATAAAATATATCAAAAGCCATGCAGCAGTCAGTCACAATCAAATTTGCATCACAGAGGAAGTGCCTACATTGACACTTTTACACTTTTTTTGTGTTGATTTTATGTTGTAAGCAAGTTGACCTTCTTCCTTCCAAGGAAGCAGCGATTCCCGATGATGCATTTGTGTGTTAACATCAGCATTTGTGAAAGAGTGCAGCTCCATATCTATTCTGTGGGTTACATTAGCAGGTTTCAACTCAGTCAGTACCAACACCACTGCGTTTGGTCTCTCTCTCACTTCTTGTCTTCCATACATCACTGTCAGATGCACAGACTGCCTTGGTCGCAGTGGTCAGTCCGTGTCAGAGCCACAACAGCCCGCCGCGCAGTGAGAGCTTGTCTGAAAATGTGCTCCCCCGCACATACACTCGGGTTTGTCAGTGTTTGCCGTCTGGTCATAGAGCAGAACATGACCGAACGGTGAACAGCGTTAGAGTCACACATAAGCCTGGGGTTTGAACTGTGAGTCCATCGAGTCCTGAAGCACTTTCTGACTGCATCGCAGATGTTAATAACACATGAAATGCATCACTCTGTTGCTGGGTGAAAATCACATATATCCAGAATGCGAACATTTCCAGGAGCTAGATCAAATTTGATGTAGTATTGTAAAAATTGTATCTGGACATGAGAAGAAGATGAACTCCAAGTAAGTCATGTGTGTTTTTGGTGTTTGCATGCATACATCACCATTGCAAACCGTACTTATTGTGGTTACTTTCAGGGGTATTAAAGAAAACATGATTTGTCGAGTCTTAGGCTGGACTTTGCATTCAGAGCTGTTCCCTAAGTACTGTAAAAGAATGACTTCTTCTCTGTGTGAAATAGCATTGTTTGAAGAAGCCATTCAGAGCTGCGACTAGATGTGACATTCCTCTATAGGAACAAATAAAGACTCTGAGTATCCAATCCTTTCCTGTCATGGTCTGAATTAGGTTTGTGGATGTGGATATTTGTTTGGAACCACCCTTATCTTTGACAAGTACGGCTAACAGTAGCAGCAGCCCATCACAGTTGTAGCTCACGAATAATGTAGTTATTATATAAATGAGCTGCTTTCATGGTACTGTAATCAGATAGGCCGGTGTGCAGGTTTCCACGTATTAAAGCAAATGTATGCAGAAAACCTTTAAAGGACATTAAGATTATCAGTCTATCTTGAAACCTGTCGTCATCCTTCGCTCTCACTGTATCACACCTCCCATCAGCAGCCAATTTATGTTCACTGTCGTAATGATAGCTATGAATGTTACGGAAGACACATTTTGAGTTAGCGCCTGGTTTTATCTCTGAGCTTTTAACCCCCGATGAGCAGATGCACAGCTTGAGATCCTTTGGTAGCTCCGCAGTCTAAGCTGACGATTATTGCTGTTTGAGCTGTGTCAGGCCCGAACTCAAAACAGGACTCAGGAGCAGAGAATGACAGTGAGCAGACTTTATTTGAGTCAAGACAACCTCTATGCAGAGCAAACAAAGGGGCTATGAAACCTGATCTATGAAAATACTCAACTACTCTAGAGAAAACAAAAAACACTCCAAAGGAGGAAAATATCTCAATCACGGATCTATAAAAATTATCAAAATCAAAATCACTCACAGAGAGGAAAATCAAGAGGCTACAAAACTTTAAACTAAAGTCTCTCCGAATGGAGAAAGAGCTAACAAAGAAACAGAAAGAACAGGACAGAAACAAAAAACTCTCCTAAAAGATGGAGGCTAGACTCACTTCAACTATGAACTATATGAACTGAAAATCACTCCAAAGGGAGGCAAACCAAGAAAGCAAATTACTCAAAAGACTATAAATGCTAAACTAAACTACAGAAGTTACAACAAAAAATCACTCTGACGAGGAAACAAGACTTACAAATACAGACTGTGGCTGTGAGCTATGATGCAGGCTTTGGTGATCGGACATAAGACGAAACACTTCGGCACAGGACAAAGGGAGACGCAGACTATTTAAACACATGAGGGTAATGGGGAACAGGTGGACACAATCAGGAATCAGGGATGACGAACAGGTGACACAAGAGGAAGGGCAAGTGATCTGAAACGAGAGGAGAGTTAGACTTTCAAAATAAAACAGGAAATGACAAGACAATAACCCAAGACAGGACGACCTCACCGCAGTGTGACAGTACCCCCCCCCTAAGGGCCGACTCCTGACGGCCCAGGAAGTTCAGGATGGTCCCTGACAAAGTCGTCTATGAGGGACCGGTCCAGTATGAAGCGGGACGGGACCCACTGACGCTCCTCTGGGCCATAACCCTCCCAGTCAACCAGGTACTGCTTGCCCCGACCCCGGGTGCGCACTGCCAGCAACCTCTTGACCTTGTAGACAGGACCCCCGTCTATAACTTCCGGAGGAGGAGGGGGCGGGGTGGCCGGGACCATGGAACTGTCCTTGACTGGTTTGACCTGGCTTACGTGGAACGTGGGGTGGACACGGAGAGACCGGGGCAGACGCAGGCGAACTGCTGCAGGACCAATAACCTTAGTGATGGGGAATGGCCCCACGAAGCGTGGTGCCAATTTCCTCGAGGTGGTTCGGAGGTGAAGGTTCTTGGCTGAGAGCCACACTCTCTGGCCTGGCTGGTATGCAGGAGCGGGCCGTCTTCTCCGGTCCGCGGCCTTTTTGACCCGGTCTCCCTGGCGGATAAGGAGCTGCCGGGCGGCCGCCCAGATTCGTCGGCAACGGCGGATCATGGCATGGGCGGAGGGCACCGACACTTCAGGTTCCTGGTCCGCGAAGACAGGAGGCTCGTAACCATACGCACATTTGAAGGGTGAAAAACCTGTGGCTGAGGTGGGGAGGGAGTTGTGGGCATACTCGACCCAGACCAGGTGTTTGCTCCATGTTGAGGGGTTCTGGGACACCAAACATCGGAGGCCGGTTTCCAACTGCTGGTTGATGCGTTCGGTCTGGCCGTTGGCCTCCGGGTGATAGCCTGAGGTGAGACTAGCCGTGGCCCCGATGAGACGACAAAACTCCTTCCAGAAACGTGACACAAACTGGGGCCCCCGGTCAGAAACAATGTCCCTAGGAAATCCGTGGACTCTGAAGACATGGTTAATCATAATCTCAGCCGTTTCTTTGGCTGTGGGCAATTTGGGCAAGGCTATGAATCTAGTCATTTTGGAAAATCTGTCTACCACCGTAAGAACCGTGGTGTTACCTTGGGAGACCGGGAGCCCCGTGACGAAGTCCATGGAGATTTCGGCCCATGGTCTGGAGGGGATGGGCAGCGGCTGAAGAAGTCCCATACGTGGCCTGGAGGACGTCTTATTTCTGGCACAGACCGAACAAGCCTCGACGTACTCCCGGACCTCCCGTTCCATGGATGACCACCAGAACCTCCGGGAGATGGCATACATGGTGCGCCGTACCCCCGGATGACAGGAAAGCAGCGAGGTGTGAGCCCAGTGGATCACCTGTGGGCGCAGCTCAGCCGGGACAAACAATCGATTCTCGGGACACCCACTAGGTGGCAGGCTCTCACCGTTTGCATGCTTAACCTCATTTTCTATCTGCCAAGTCACCGCTCCAACCACACAGGTCCGTGGAAGGATTGGCTCTGGTTCTTTGGCAACAGGCTCGGGGTCGTAGATTCGTGACAGGGCATCGGGCTTGACATTCTGGGACCCCGGCCTGTAAGAAAGAGAGAAGGAGAAGCGGTTAAAAAAGAGTCCCCACCTGGCCTGGCGAGAATTCAGTCTCTTGGCTTTACGTATGTATTCCAAGTTCTTATGGTCGGTCCAGACAATAAACGGATGTTCCGCCCCCTCAAGCCAGTGTCTCCACTCTTCCAAGGCCAGCTTGACCGCCAGCAGCTCCCGGTCGCCGACGTCATAGTTCCGCTCCGCCCTGGACAGGCGCCGCGAAAAGAAGGCGCAGGGATGCACCTTCCCGTCCTGTTCCGACCGCTGGGACAGGACTGCCCCAACCCCTTCATTGGAGGCGTCCACCTCGACCACAAACTGCCGCAGAGGATCAGGCATCGTGAGAATGGGAGCCGTGGTGAAGCGGGTCTTGAGGTGCTGAAAGGCTGCCTCTGCCTCCGGAGTCCAGAGGAATGGCTGCTTCGTGGAGGTGAGTGCATGGAGCGGAGCCGCTATAGCACTGAAGTGTCTGATAAACCGCCTGTAAAAGTTAGCAAAGCCGAGGAACTGCTGGACTTTTTTGCGGCTATCAGGCGTGGGCCACTTGGCCACAGCGCTCACTTTAGCCGGATCCATCTGCACCCTTCCAGGGGCTACAATGAAGCCCAGGAAGGAGACGGTGTCGGCATGAAACTCACTTTTTTCTGCTTTGACATAGAGCTTATTCTCCAACAACCGTTGGAGGACCTGGGATACATGGTTTCTGTGAGTTTCTAGATCTGATGAGTAAATGAGAATGTCATCCAAATACACATACACAAACCGGTCTAAAAAATCCCGGAGCACATCATTAATCATAGTCTGGAATACAGCTGGGGCATTAGTGAGACCGAAAGGCATGACTAAGTACTCGTAGTGGCCGCTAGGAGTATTAAACCCTGTTTTCCATTCATCCCCCTCTCTGATCCTGATTAAATGATAGGCATTGCGTAAATCTAGCTTGGTAAATACCTTAGCCTGCTGCAGCTGGTCGAAAACAGACGTCATCAGGGGCAGGGGATAGCGATTTTTGACGGTGATGGCGTTTAGGGGGCTGTAGTCGATGCAGGGCCTGAGAGATCCGTCCTTTTTCCCTACAAAAAAGAATCCGGCCCCAGCTGCTGACGAGGAAGGACGAATAAGCCCCGCCCTCAATGATGACTCTATGTAATCTTTCATGGCTGCTTTCTCTGGCCCGGAGATGGAGTACAACCGGCCCTTGGGTATGGGGGAGCCAGGAATCAAGTCTATGGCGCAGTCGTAGGGCCGGTGTGGGGGAAGTGACAAGGCCTTGCTTTTGTTAAAAACCTCTCGGAGGTGGTGGTAGCAGGAAGGCACGGAGCTCAGGTCGGAGGTTTCAGAGTCTGTGGCAGAGGTGACAGAGAAGTGATTGATAGCAGTCATGTTATTCCCCTGGACCGGAACCGGTTTGCGGTGGTCCACACAATCCTTCCCCCATCCCATAATAGCCCCTGTTACCCAGTTCACGTGGGGGTTGTGTTGACATAACCAAGGGTAACCTAAAACCAGAGACTGAGAGGGTGAAGTAACTAAGTAAAGGGTCAGGAGTTCCCAATGCCCCTGGATCTGCAGATCCAGTGGTTCAGTGGCGTGAGTGATCAAAAACAGTTCTTTACCGTTGAGAGCCCTGGCTTTGATGGGACTGGCCAGGGGGTTCGATTTTAACCCCAATGTCTCCGCCAGCCCCCAGTCAATTAAGCTCTCATCGGCCCCAGAGTCTATGAGTGTCTCAATGTTCATAGTGATGGCATGGTGCGTTACCTTAACAGGCGTCAGGCTGCGCGGAGCGCGGTCCGTGGCTGGGGGTTGACTCACCTCCTGGATCTTTTTGGCCGGACAGGTAGCGACGAGGTGATTAGATTTGCCGCAGTAAAAGCAGCTGCCTTCCTGCTGGCGTCGTCGTCGCTCCTCCGGTGTCAGCCGTGTCCTGCCAAGCTGCATGGGCTCCTCTTCCCTGGTGGGGAAGGAGGGAAAACGGTGCTCAGGCGGTGAATCACGGAGAACTTGCCCCCCCGGGGCAGGAAAACACGGAGCCCTCTCCGACCTCGAACCACTGCTCCGCGGTTGCCGGAGCTCACGAACCCGGTTGTCAGTCCGGATGGCAAGCGAGATGAGTGAATCCAGGTCCGCAGGCAAATCCAGGGGCAACAGCAGCTCCTGGATATGAGTCGCCAGCCCCTTCAGGAAGACATCGTACAGGGCGGTGTTATTCCACCCACTCTCCGCCGCCAGGGTGCGAAAGCGAATAGCATAGTCGCACACCGAGCCCCGGCCCTGTGTCACTCTGCTCAACTCCCTGGCCTTTTCCCTGTCAGTCGACACAGGATCGAAAGTCATCATGAGAGCAGTTTTGAAGTCTGTAAAAGAGGAGCAAAGCGGAGAGTCTCGAGCCCACTCAGCGGCGGCCCAAGCTTTGGCT
This sequence comes from Chaetodon trifascialis, assembly GCF_039877785.1. Lineage (NCBI taxonomy): Eukaryota > Metazoa > Chordata > Actinopteri > Chaetodontiformes > Chaetodontidae > Chaetodon > Chaetodon trifascialis. The sequence goes on from NC_092064.1 coordinate 10,906,037, forward strand.
CTCCCTGTCAGGTAGGAAATCATGAATGCAATTTTCGACTTGTCTGTGATGAATGCGTGCGGGAGCTGTTCAAAATGTATAGAACAATCAATAAGGAAAGCCCTGCATTGTCCTGGTTCCCCCGAGTATCGCTCCGGGGAAGCCAACTTGATTCCCATCCCGGCCACGCCCTGGGACGCGGCCGCAGCAGGAGCTGGGGGTTCCGGCGCCGCTGATGGTGGGGCTGTCTGCCGCAGGTGGTCCGTCAGCTCCCTCACCTGGGCCGAAAGCTGGCCAAGCTGACCCACCATCGCCGTCTGGAACTCCTCCTGACGAGAGATGCGGGCTTCCTGAGCCTGTAACGTGGCCGCCCACCGGCCAGCCTCTGCTGAGTCCATACTGGCCGAAGTGTACTGTCAGGCCCGAACTCAAAACAGGACTCAGGAGCAGAGAATGACAGTGAGCAGACTTTATTTGAGTCAAGACAACCTCTATGCAGAGCAAACAAAGGGGCTATGAAACCTGATCTATGAAAATACTCAACTACTCTAGAGAAAACAAAAAACACTCCAAAGGAGGAAAATATCTCAATCACGGATCTATAAAAATTATCAAAATCAAAATCACTCACAGAGAGGAAAATCAAGAGGCTACAAAACTTTAAACTAAAGTCTCTCCGAATGGAGAAAGAGCTAACAAAGAAACAGAAAGAACAGGACAGAAACAAAAAACTCTCCTAAAAGATGGAGGCTAGACTCACTTCAACTATGAACTATATGAACTGAAAATCACTCCAAAGGGAGGCAAACCAAGAAAGCAAATTACTCAAAAGACTATAAATGCTAAACTAAACTACAGAAGTTACAACAAAAAATCACTCTGACGAGGAAACAAGACTTACAAATACAGACTGTGGCTGTGAGCTATGATGCAGGCTTTGGTGATCGGACATAAGACGAAACACTTCGGCACAGGACAAAGGGAGACGCAGACTATTTAAACACATGAGGGTAATGGGGAACAGGTGGACACAATCAGGAATCAGGGATGACGAACAGGTGACACAAGAGGAAGGGCAAGTGATCTGAAACGAGAGGAGAGTTAGACTTTCAAAATAAAACAGGAAATGACAAGACAATAACCCAAGACAGGACGACCTCACCGCAGTGTGACAAGCTGTTTCCATCAGAATCCCTTGGCACTGCGGTGACCTGCTGGGCAACTCAGCGTCCTTTGAAATATTTCTAAAAACACACTTTTTAATGTCTGTCTCATTCATCCCAGTCATGGTCCGTAGACTTAGCACTTTGTAATATTTTCCTTGACTTAAAGTCTGTTGTGTTTGCATTTTGTTTTGTATACACAGTTTTATTCATATCATCTATATTCAAAGCTATTTCCTTTTTAGCTTGATGCAGTGGTGGGGGTGTAATCATGGCACTGCACAGCACAGCACTTGGGCTTTGAGCCTCTGAGACCCACCAGTAGTAATAAGATGATGGTTGAACCACAACAAGAAGTAGCATTGGTGGTAAAATGACACACTATATTGTTCCCTGCAGTGCAGGAGGTGCAGCTTGGACAGGTGTTCAATTTCCATCATGTTGAGGCAGAATACATCTTTGTGTGAGGAGGTGGGTGTGTATGTGATGGTAAGAAAGAAACATTTACGCCTACAAGTCTCAAAAACACTTGTATATAAATACAGTACATGAAGTTTATTAGAAATTTTACACTTAATCATAGTTTACGGACATAGTATAATCAAGTTATTAGGACATATAGTGGAGTTTAATTATCACTTCAGATATATTAAACCCTTTTAAATTTTAACAAGCTCCTTTAAGTGTATTTCAACTCAGACTGAGATAAAATATGATGCTTAATCAGACCAGTTTAATTTGCTCACATGTAACATGCTCAACCGTGTTTATTGAATTTCCCCTAAATATACAGTACCTACGCTAATGATGCATTACATTATTCTAAAATAATATAATACTATACCTAAATATCTCGACAGTGTGTATGTTGTGCAAGCACACGCATGTTAAATCTAGGTTTGCCTGATTCATCTGCCTGCGGTGCTCGTCTGTTTTTATGTCTGTATGCATAAAGAAAACAGCTGTTTGCTTTAGAGAGCTTTCTTACAATAGGAGTTTCAGCTTTCAGCATTTCACTGTTTGACAATTTGCAAAGTGCATGATACACATCATAATGACATACAAAAAAAAAAAAAGGCAGTGGTTGCATGGGAGTCTTTGAGTGGGCAGTTGACCCTGCAGCTTGTTTTTCCCCATCAACTTAGTTCTGCATCCTTGTTCCCAGCCTTCCTCCTTTGTTGCTGTAGTTTGGCACTGCAGAGCATGTTTTAAATCCTGGGGCTCAAGTGGAGAATCTGGGAGTCAGCTGGATCCACAGAAGGGGCATCCCCCATGGTTTTGAGATAATTACTTTTTTCCCTTATGACAACCCTATTGAATTTAGATTATGCCAATAACAAACCTGCGACGCTGCGTGCCCTCTGCATTGCATCTTGTCAATAGGCTGTTAATGTGCCCGACCCTTGTCTCATTTTTCTTCACGTGGCATCAGCTGGTCCCCCTCTACAACCGCAGCGGCTGCCCACAGGCAAGTACAACCAACACTGTGGCAGATGAGGCCGACAGAGGAAGTCTCATCAATAATGGAGAGCGGTAGCTGGGGGAGTCGTGCAGAGGAATTGTGGTGGAGTGAGTGAGAAGTGCAGCTGGTGTGTTTGTCTCATTTCTCCCAAATGGACATTTTGAAATGACGTTCCCCAGAGGGCATGCACAAGAGGAAGGAAGCTATTAATAGCTGATAGGCTGAATAAGTTTTCAAATTGTTGTTTAGATATGTGCCTGGCCATTTTTCCCTTGCTGTTCTGCCATCCTTTTCCCAAGAGAGCTGTACATATATACTAATTAAAAACACAGGAAAATATATAATATATAGTTTTTATCAATACAGGCCATGCAAGTCATACTACATGACGAAAAGGTGAACTACCCAAATAACTATCCAGCTGAAGTCAGCTACATGGGTGTAGTCCTATTACACCCAATGAAGGCAAAAACAAAAATCTCATCAATTTCCTGTCTGTCAAGCAGCATATAACTGTACCTCATCAGAGTCTTCAGAGGGAAAGACACACACAATGATTATCTCTCGAGACAGCTGTCTAGATTCAGACAGAAACCCCATCACCGAGGCACTGAGAATGACCTGGTGGCTGTTATAGTATGGCAGCGTCTCCTCCCAGCTGCCATCCTGCTCATTCCCTTTCTTCAATGCCCCTCATTGTATTAGGAAGAGGAGGCCCATTCTTACTCACATCTCCCGTGCTCTTGTTTCTCCAGGGAGCAGCCCTGAGGACGTGAAAGTGTTGGGAGAGTTTGGATGTGACGCGGCTTCCACTGGTTTGGACCTCCTTCAATTGCACACATCTCTACTCGCCAGACGGCACCAATTAAAGCAGGCTTGAGACAAAGAGCTGTGGCAGTATCCGACGACACGACACGCGAGGAGGAAAGGAGTACACTGGAGGAGGGGCCTGTGCTTGCTGCAGACGGGCAGAGGACTGCTTGTGAGTATCCTATTGTTCTCATTGTTGTGGGGGAACACATTTCCATACAACTGACCAGGACAATGCTGCCCACCCCCCTGTATTTGATGTGTTCATAACCAGAAAGAATTTCATCCAAGAACGAATGCACGGTATTGATCTCTTTAGGTGAAGGATATTTCTACCCAGCATTTTTTTTTTTTTTTTTTTCCAAGTATATGACAATTGTTACTACCGGAGACACAGACGGACAGGCTGACCTTGACAATCTTGCTTTGTCCTCTCTTTTCACTGTCACCTATATGCCAAAGGAACAAACACAGCTGCCTAAGTTCAAAACTCTCTGAGCATTAAAGGATAAAAGGTTAAAGGACGATGCAGGTGAAAATATCTCCACTCACTATCTTTCTATTTCTATCTCCTTCTCACTCTGTCATGGCTTTCTTCCCGCTTTCTGTCTCACTTCTTGTCCAATAGATGTTCCATTTTCACCAGGAAAGCCAGTAGAGGAATTAGGTGGAGGACAGGCGAAACGATCTCTGCTGCCTACGATCCCCCTGGCCTTCGATATTATTAGAAGTTGATGTATGTGTAGGCATAGTCCATGGGTGCGTGAGGGAGAAGGCTGGGCAGTGAGGAAGACTGGGATGGGGGGGTGTGAGAGCTCACAAGCCGATGCCGCTGGTGACTGAGGAAGGAATCTTAAGGTGTGGAGGCAGCAAGTGATCAGATAGTGAGGTGGGGGAGGGAGAATGAGGGAGAGAGGCTTTGGCTGTTCAAGCGCTGGTAGGCCCCTTCGTCTCCTCGCTACCAAAGAAAATATCAAGATTTCTTACCGGCAAGCCAAGGCTAAGATGAATCTGAACCTTTTGCTCTCATATTGGCTTTTGTCTGGTGCAAACAAACACAGCTGAAATGCAGGTTAGCACAGATCTGTAGGGCTTACATAAAACACAGTGCCCTGGATCACACCACCAGTCCACAGTAGCGCTTCACACTGCACCAAATATTAAACATGGACGCCTGGTATTTAGGTAGATATCTATTCTTAAAAGTTCCACCCACTATTAGATGGCCTGTTCTCAGCTTAACAGTGAAATAAAAAAAATAAGGCTTTTGTTAAAAGGCAGGTCATAGATATAGTTCTTGTGCTTTGACAGTCTAGCATTCATTCATACATTCATGGTCCCTACAGGATGAATTGTAACGACTGTAGTGATCTCCTGACTTTCCATCTAGCGCCATCATCAGGTCAACTTATTTATGTCCAATATCTAATACTTTGACCTGCAAAACTAATGACTTTCCATCAGACATAGCTGAATTTTGTGTTTAGTATTAATTAGCAAATATTAGCTGTTCTCTGCAACAGTTAATGTGGACACATTTGCCTGACGCTGCAGTGGGCACTGTGGAGTAATATACAGTCTCCAGGGTGAATATCTTGTGTTTATATGACTCATCCATCCACCCCACCTTCCTCCATATGCAGATTTTCTTGCTCTTTATATTATGTCACCTGACTTCCCCCTTTGCGCCCATCATAATTACTATGGCCACTAGTCATCTCCACCTAACAATAAACATAAGTATGGGTTTTAATAACCTACTTGCCCGACCTATACAGCCATTTTTCTCATGGAGACAGAATGTGGAAAAGCAAGCCTTCGTGATTGGCTCAGTCACACCAAAAATGCACTATAATCAGAGAGGCAGACAAATTAACAGTGGTGTTTTACAGGGTAGTGCAATCCAATATAACAGTCGTGCAGCAAATCCTATGCTTTTGAAGCTTTTAATGTGTAGTTAAGTTTTATTAAAGCCTCTTTTTGTTGAAACTGTGGTAAAGAGGTACTGATTCAACTCAGCGATAGTGTTTGATGATGCAGTCCCTGATGTCGTTTTACTGGGGTTTGTTATATTGTTACTCTACTGCATCACATTAAATGTTCTTGCATGCAATATTCCTGCACAGGCAGCCTCACTTTAGATGACGGCCAGGCAACCTGTTCGCTCGTGTGGGGGCTTCAACATGTGAGAACAGGCATGATACCGCAACGTCTTCTTGATTGTATATTTATTTACAATCTCTCCACCAAGCTTAGAGCGAATACCATATGTTATATAATAATTTAGATTGCACTCTCAACCCCCTTAATTGGTGTGAGCTGGATTAGCACTGACTAATCAACATAGCAGCCTCTCATCATAGATTTATAGATAGCCATGATTGCTGCCAGGGTGAAATTAACTCTTTCAGTCTGCAGGGAAATGTTGAAAGATGCCTGGCTGAAAAACACTCCCTCTCACACAGGCACATGCACACGCACGCTGGTACATATATGCAGATGAGACTTGTCTGTTCCTTCTGGCTGTCTCTGTAGAGCTGTCACACATGCTGCGTCTTGGAGCACCAGGAGACCGGGGTTGACTTGAATTAAACTGAGAGGATGTCCTTTCCAGATCTGCAGAGGGCCACAGAGACACATCCGCCCCCAGAGAGAGCCAGTCAAAAAGACAGAGGGAGGGAGAGAGAAGGAGATGAATGGAGGACGAGAGGGAAAAGAAGGGAGGTTAGAGGTGGGTGGAGAGGGGGAGGAAGTTAATAAAAAAATAGAGGCAGGAGAAATTGTCTGTGTGAGCAAGAGAGGGATAGAGGATGAGGTGGAGAAAGAGGGGGACAGGAGAATAAAAAGGAGGTAGAAAACAAAAAAAAAATGTGTGGGTGTATGTGCCTGTGTGACAGGTTTTGACAGACAAAAGAGCAGACATACTTACAATATATTTGCTCTTGTGCAATGTGCATTGTTGAATAGGGAGACCTGAAATGTTCGAAATTAAATGAGAGATTATCAAATAAAAATCTTATGAAAAAATGTAGATCTGCTTGTATGGCGTGATCATGAAATTGTAAAACTAAATATTATAAAATATTACTTCATCCTGCTCCAGCAGAGTCTTTCATGGGATTACACTCTCGCCTGTCGGTCTGATTGAATGACAGACAGACACACACTTAATTGATTAGTTCAGCAGCCTTTGCCACTTTTTAAATGTGAGATATTTTTCTTTCAGTTTTCTCCATATTTGGTGTTTCTATTGATATCAGTCAATTTGTTGATTAATTGAGAAAAGATTCATCAGTTCTGGAAATAATCTTAAATTGCAGCCCTTTTGGAAATTAATTAATTAATTACTGGCAATAATCATTGGTTTTCATCGTAGGTTGTAGATGAACTCAAAATCCTGACAGTGTCCTGACAAGACCATACTTGTTATTCAGGAATTTCTATGCAATTCTAAACACCTGAAATATGAATGTGTCAGGCTTCTGGTAATAAACCCTATAGTCAGCAATTAAAGGCAACACAGCACCAGCTGCATATAGAGGAGAGACGATTTTGATGTTGTTCTCTAAGTCAGATGCAAAAAAAAAACAAAAAAACAACACACTGGCTGTACTGTATGTGTTAATCAGCCTCAGTCTTTATCACAGCTGCAGCATTCAGACTAATCTCCTAAACAGTGGCATACTATACCAGTGTCTAAAGCGCTAAGCATATACAGAACAGTACAGTCTATGTTTAGAATAGATTACAGTAATGTATAACCTGACCTGAGGCTGCAGAGCAGATTTAGAATCGGCCATTATTTTCTATATCTCCCCTCCAGGCATTTTTATTAACAGTACGTGCGTTTCCCATTCTGTTGGTCCTATGTCTTTGCCATGCTCTGGATGATAAACACTCTAGAGACCAAAGTTTTTGTAGAACAAGAAATTGGAACATAAATTATTAAGTGAGAATGCGCCTTTCCGAAAAAACATCCATTGTATTTTCTCCTTATGCCTGCAAACTAGGCAATCCTTGAACTTCCTGCCTAGGTTTCAGCTCGGCGACGGGGTGAGCTTGTTACTCTTAATACAGGGAAGACATTGCTCATCATTGTCGCTCCACCAAATCTACTGTGAGCTCTTCACAGCATTTCATATGCCCTTTGTTGCACGAGCTCTTTGTTCTGTAATGCAGAAATTCCACAGGCGCCGTTTTCTCATTTCAATTTCAGGGCATTAGCTGCTGAATCATTCGCACATTAATGATGAAATTCCAAGCATGACGCGCAATCATTGTGTGTGATTACTTACATGGAGGGGGGAAATGAGCAGTTCAAAGATAATAACACACACATTTGGCGGTTTTAGGAAGTGCTTAAATACATCAATATTTACTTGCTTTTTCCACCTACACTACAATTACATTTGTCCCCTTGGCAGTTTTTTGGAGCTTTTATTCTTACAAGACAAGCGAGTATAGAAGTGGCTGACCTAAAAATTTGTGGTGAAAAAGTAGCTGCCCTGAAAATGCTTTGTGAATGAGTTTTTGTGCTTTGTAGTTTATCTTGTGTTCCACCAGTCATTTCTCAATGTTTTCTACACTAAGGCAGACCCTCAAACTTATAAATAATCGCCAATTGCTAAAATCTGAGGAAATCAATGACTTCTTTTGAAACATGCAAAACAGAATGTGAAAAAAAAAAAAGTGAGAATTTTTTATTTCAAATATTTAAAAAATGCTCAAAGGGCTGTGTGCAGCAGCTCTGAACTGGGATGCAAAATGTGAAGCATGTGTGCAAGGACACAGATTTCTCAGACATGGATAATGTTGTCTTGTAAGGTTAGAAGGAGAAAAAAGTGTTGTGCCATGATGCAATTGATTGCAATTGTATTGTTACCATGAGAAATGTCTCTTAACGTTTCCCTCTTGAACACTGAATTATTCAGTGCACAGCAACCTGGTTTCAGAGTGTAAACTATTCACAGAGTTATATGGCTCAGTTACTGTACAGAACAGAATGACAAATCGTGGTGAAAAACAAGTCTTTTTAGCACACAAAAGGCCAAAATGAGCACAGTAGATCATTTAAAGTTCACCATTTGAACAACTCCATTCCACCTAAACCAACATGACCCAAATAAGTGGTTCAGTCTTCCAGACATTTTGGGACTTCTCCACAAGCCAGCTGGCTGCAGCACTGTATGGTACCTGCACACAGTGAGCTCCTGCAAGATTAGATAACTAGGACTGCTCTGAGACTCAGCGATGTCCTGGGGAATTGTGAAAGTTGGTGTTGAGTTGTCTGATGAAACCCACACGCGTACAAACAACACGCAGCCATATGTGTGCACACGAACACACAAGCAGAAATATAAGCACACCCACTTGTACACACACACAGCTTGGCACAGCCCGAAGGCTTTTCAAAACTTAAATCCCCCTGAAGCCCATCAGACCACATCAGTGTGTGAGTGTGTGTCATTACAAGGCCCTAGGCCAGCCCAACTAGCACCAGTTAACAGGACACAACAGCCTTAAGTGAAGCACAACACCCCCAGATTTGCACCATCTCTGCTGGGAAGCGAAGAGGGATACACCAACATCGTCTCACCCTGCAGCGATTCAACCCCAACAAACCCCTCTGTAGCAATCATACCGCTCTATTTTCTAGCCCAGCATGAAGCCACTGAGCACATTGGGAGAAAATGTGTTTGTTTTTTTTTGTTCTATATGATCTGAGCTCTGTGCACTGAATTATGGTTAGTCTCACACAGTCTGTTTAAGTCTTACCAGGTTAGATTTAAGTGAAAAACACTGAACCTAGATGTGGAAGTTGGACCAATCAGTGAACTGAGGGGAGCTTGGATGACGACACAATTCACTGTGACTCAAAGCGGTTCATCTAAGTATCTATTTTAATGAGGCATTGTACATATAAAACTGCATGGTGCAAAATGGCTTCCCAATTTTAATCAGAAACTGATTTTAGTGGATAATCAAGAACAAATGCATCAGTGTTACCAGAACAGCTTCAACGTGTAAAATGAGATACAACAAAAAATGACAGAGCCCAGCAAGTGATGCATATTCCAGAAAACCTTCAAGTCCTTCTATGGCAAAACAGGTCATTTGTCTCTGAAATCCAAAATCACCCATACAGCATGAGCTCTTTGCTCCCGTGGCTCTGAAGGTACTGGAGAAAGATTGCCTTGAGTTACAAGAAACCAAAGTTGGCTGAAATTTTGAACTGGTCTATAGTGTTAGTGCAGTGTAAAACCCACGCTCAGTTAACGTCTCAGCACTGCTGCAGGGCTGTTTGTTTCTGCTGAGGACAGCCTCAGTTAGGAGTGGGAAAAGATCATGTCAACGCCTCAAGTGAGGAGAGAACTCTTCAGTCATCAAAGATCATTGTACAACCAACATCAGAGAACATTGTACCAGAAATGTCTGCTTAACCTTAAATTGTGGGCAGGGTCTGTGATGCTAAATCACAGTTTCATAGTTGCTTGATTTGTATTTCAGGCAACGGCGTCAACATGTCATCCACCAGTACCTGTGTAGTACTTCTGGGCCAATCAGTAACACCTTGTTTTGGTCTGTAATGATTGTCAATCCCCCCCACTGCGACCAATCAGTGTAACTTTGAAAATTTTCCTGAAACCCAAGACTGAGATGTATCATTATCATCCAGTTCATATTGTAGTGTCTGCGGCTTGTATGTAGATGCACAGGCAAAAGAGACAAACAAAGAAATGAATAGATGAAGATTAGCAGTCGTGTTCTGTGATTGTATCATACAACACGATCAAAGCAGAGAGGCTGATAATGAACAGGAGCGTTTGAATGTTCTAAACTTGCCAACCATGACAAAACAAAATGACACACACAGACACACTCATTCAGTGTGTGGAGTGGTTCACACACACACACACACACACACACACACACACACACAAAGAACTGAAGTAATATGCAGGAAGTATTAAGCTGCTTCCTCATGAAGGACTACCCATTGAATGTGTTCTATGTTTGAGTGCGCCTCCAGTTCTCAGGTCTGCCTCAACTCAGAGCTGCATAAAAATCCATGTGCTGGTCTGAATTGGACCAAGAAAGGAATCAATAGCAGGCCGATAGAAATCCTCACCGATGCTCAGCCAGACATTATTCTATAATGCAACACCGAGAGAGAAGAGAGAGAAGGGGTCATTTCTCTGGCCACCGGCATCTCTAAATGCTCATGACGAATTGAGCACAAGAAAGGCAAGGAAAGCACATCCTACTCAAAATCACATTCATTCTGCATTCCGCAAATTTTCTAGAGAGGATGATGATGCTTTTTGTTGAAATGCTTTCGCCACAAAGTTGGCTTTGTTCCTAGAATGATTTATCACATTTGAGAAACAAATTCATTACAAGAAATTTCGATGCAGAGACTGACAGAAAAAAATGTGGAAAATCTTGCAAACACTGCCAGTGATGAGGCATGTGACTCAAGTAAACATTTGACATATTACATGATTACAACTACATGAACGGTTGTGTTAAGCCGATGACCTTTCGTCTTGTTTACTGTTTATACACGATCCAACTAGAAATCTTTGTGCTACATCAAAGGTCAAAGGGCCAGAGGGCTCAGTCAAACTTCAGGGTTACACTCGTCAAACTCATGATGACGTGTCACCTCCAAGGGGTCATAAAAACATATTACCAACCAAGAAATCTACTTATGATCTGCATTTCAGTACAGTGGAACTGATGAATGTTCTGTGAGACAGCAAGGCTTCACTTAAGGCTGAAAATATGGTGATTGTGATCATCTGCAGGCAGATTGAGATGTTATCCAAACGTAATATGCATGTGGTGGCATCTGATGTCAAGTAATGAAAGCCAGTGACCGTGAAAACAGTATGACTGCTTTAACATGGAAAGCTGTTTGGAGGATGCATTGTGCAATGATATGGGTCTTTAAACAGGAGGAAAAATAGCCTTTGATTTGTGCAATTAGCAGACTTTAAGCAGTGCACGAAGGCATGGGTTAAGAAAAGATGGATTAAATGATAACACCTGATTATAGCTCAATCCCATCCATAACCTCCCAATAACTTTGTTATTATCTAGCCCTCCCTTCCTGTGGACTTTCCAGCTGGATGGCTTAATTGGAGCTATTTCCACAAATAATGTGGCAGCCCCGAGGGGGCTCATTATAGATACTGAGCTGACCCATGTCAGCTATTCCTCAGCCACCCCCTCATCAGGGCCATGTGGTTCAGTCCAGAGACAGATACAGGAGGATTCCTTCAGCCTACAGGCTATTGATCATCCTTAGGAGAGAGCAAAGAAATGCTGGCTTTGGTTAGCGACTGTAGTAGTGTGTATGTGTGTGTCTGTGTCACTATGGGCACTGGACTGGGCACTGAGCGAATGACTCATCTCTCATGCGCCAAAACTAAACTAAAAGGAACATCATAATGGCTGCTGCAGCTGTTGATGGAATATAACAGTATGGGACATATGGCTGAGATATGCGCTACACAGCTGGTTCAAATACCGTGAAATTGGAACATGTTCCTGCTTGCCTTCTTGCTGAGAGTTAGATAAAAAGATTGATCCTACTCTCATGTATGTCTGGCAAATATAAGGCTACAGCCAACAACCAATTAGCTTAGCACAAACAGCTCGCCGGGCACTGTCTGAAGGAAGCAAAATCTGCCAACCAACACCTCAAAAGCTCGCTAATTAACAAACCCTAAGTGTAAAAATGACAAGTTGCAGTGTTGTAGGGGCTATGTGCCGAAGTATTTCTTGGCCTGGCAAAATGACTTCCTGGAGTCTGGCAACAAGGCAACTCCAAGAAGAAGTAACAGCGAAGAAATACACCAGCACATAACCACAATTTGTCTTTTCTACACTTCAATTATTGTACAGATTAAACACAGAAGATATAACATTTTAATGTTATATAGAAATAATAATAATAATAATAATCTCACAATTAGTGAGATTTAGAGGTTCTGTTAAGTTGATATTGTTACCTTTGGACAGAACAAGGCTAGCTGTGTTCCCCCATTGCAGTCTTCGTGTTAAGCTAAGCTAATTGGCTGGTGGTGAATGCTTCATATTTACTGTGCAGACTGTGCAGAGTGACATCAATCTTCATATCAAATTCTCCACAGCAAATGAGCGTATTTCATGTTATTCCCTTAACAGCAGCATTTTGACCATGTTAGCATCCTTCCATCAGCATTTATCTCAAGCACAACTTCACTGTGATCTTGTTTGAGAAGAAAATGTCTGGTTTGGTCTGGTAATTAAGGTGTTTAAAGCTTCAGTGGAGATTTGGTTTTGGTGCATTTGAAGTCCTGTCCCTCGTTATTATTAGCACTATGACACAGTACAGTATGTGCCTTTAGAGATGCTTATACTTACAGCATCCATGTTCTTTTGGTGACAGCATTGCCTTTGAAGACATGCCATCATTCACCGCCGTGTTCTTTATCTCAGCAAAGTCATTGCTCCGTCGAGTCAGTGACACCTCTGTAATGTAACATCAGCAGACACACAGTCGCTGTGTCAACACTGTTCTGTCGGTGTCATCTTTCTGTGCCCTCGGGCGCTCTTTGAATGCAACTGTGCATAGCTGCATACAAGCAGAGTAGATGGACAAATAATAATAGTAGGTGATAAGCAATGATTTGAAAGGCCAGCAAAGAGCAGATTATGAAGGCTCAGCTTAAAATGTCAAAGGTGCCTTGTTTTTACATTGAGCTTGAAGCGGTGTTGTCTCGCTACTTCATTAGGCCTGCGTTCAATATCATCACTTATTTGACATTTCACCAGAGATCTTTAAATGTCAGTGCTTTTATTCAAGAAATACCATTTGTGTGACAGCAATGCACATGTGCTAAACCGTTTTTGATACAGTATTTTAAATAATTCTGGACTGACATGTAAATACTGCTGCCACAAATTACTTCCATATACTGTGCCATGTGATCTGATTGCATTAATATACAGGTAGCAGACACTAACATGTAAGCAAACATAATTTTTAGTTGCTGTTGCTTGTCCGTTTTATACTACAGCCGTCAACATGTCAACACGTGAGTGCAAATGCATCATCTGCGCACATACGGTAATGGGTTTTTAGGATCTCATTGTGTCATAAAATACACTGCATAAGGCATGGAATGACTCACGTGTGCATTAAGCAGGGGAAATAGGAATAATAATGATGTATCCACTAATTTTCAAAGCTATTAAAATGAGTCTCCAACACAAATTAGCTGTCTCCTGGGGGCTGTGTTTTACTGACAGATTCAAAGCTAATGACAGCATGTCATACAGGGACATCACATATACCAGCACTCTGACTAATTATGTAATTAAGTAAACACCAGAGATGGACATGAGCAAAGTAGCAGCTGTGTTTAGTCCATAATTGTTATGCGCCAAATTCTTCTGCCTCTACATAGATACATCCCTAAAACCTCTACTTATCCTGGGGAGGGTTTTGCTGAGCACGCATCCTGTCCTGTAGCACTTCCCTGATTCAAATTCACACATGCAGCGGTGCTACACACAGTTGATACCTCAGAGCTACCCAGTTCTCTCATATTGGTCATGGAGCTCCACTCCTTTTCCCCCACTGGCTCTTACCTGAGGCTACCCTTGTCCCTGTCATTTTTCATACAATCAGCCTTTCATATCTCAGCTTTTCCTCTTCGTGGCTGATGGAGACCAGGAGAAGTTTTAAACATTTCTCATGAGCACAAATCAACTCTAAAATTCCAGTTAACAAATTCCTTCAGATGCCCAACAATTCTGATCCACTGTCAAAAAAAGCAGTGGGTTACTCAACAGAGACTCTCCTTCATATCATTTTTCCTGTCTATTTACAGCAATTATTTCCAAGCTAAAACAAAACTCTCAGCTACACTGTCACTTCATTGGATCAAATCCCAGAGGTTTAATTAGCATGATCAGATTCATAATTATATATATTTTCTCTTCACAGGGGCATATAATTGGGGGACTTCAACGCAGGAAAATCTTTCATCAGAGAAATCCATGGTCTAACCCTCATTAAGGAAGTCAGTAAAGCTAGCGTGCTGAAGTCTGAGAGAGAGAAGGTGCAGGAGAGAGTTGAACACCTAAGCTTCCACTCAGGAACCAGGCTTTAATTAGCTAATGAATCTGGGAGCTCCTTCTGCCAACCTTTGACCTTATACTGAGGCATAATAGGCCCGTTCACAGTGCGAGACATGTCACATGCAGTTGAAATCAATGCGGCGTACAGCAAAAACGATTTTAATGAGATAAATGCTGTGCTTTCCCTTTTATTGTTAGGAACTGTTGAAGTCCACATTCATGAATCATTCTTGGAGACTCTCCAAAGGTTGTAATGCATTGATTTAATGTCATTTTCAACAAAAGCCTCCACTTTATGATTGATATTGCTTGTCATGTTGATGGTACACAAAGGATTCAACGACATCTTCTAATTTACAGCATAACCAAACCCCTAATGGCAGCAGTGGGAAAACAGCTAAACCATGTGTTATTGTAACCTGGATTCCAAAGTAGTTGAGACACTGTGTAAAAGATAAATAAGACAGAATGTATCACATTCTGTTTGACAATATAAAGACAATGTATTTACTCTTTTATCCCATCAACTGAATTTGATGCCAGCAACAAAAAGTAGCTTTGGTGACCAGTGCTTGTTATATAAAGTCACTATTAGCATACAAGTTCACCCTGAAAATGTTGGTCTCCTACGTGCAATAAGTTCACAATAATACATTTGATACTTTGTCAAATACACTAATTTGCTTTCTGGTGGAGAGCTGGATGAAAAGATCAGATAAGGAAATACCTCTCTCGCTCCATCCAAAGGAAACAATCACCAGCACCTCTAAAACTAATTAACATGTTATATGTTCATACAAAAGCCAAAGTGTAGAAATCCCTTTGAGTGAAATTTGAGTGATGTGACTATTTCTTGGCAGGGATCAATTGTCACTTCAGGAAATGAGCCTAAAATGGCATTTTTGCACTGGTGTAATCAGTGAGCTGTAGCGGTGAAGGTAGGCAGGCTAGCTGTTTCTCCATTTCCAGTTTTTGTGCTAAGCTAAGCTCAGTAGCTGCCTACTGTAGCTCCATATCCACTGCACAAGTGTGGTATCAATCTTCTCATAACGGCATCAGAAAGCAAAAAAAAAGTATTTCCAAAAATGTTGAGACTGTATGTTAAACTTGCAAAAATACTGAGACAGTCCTTTGATTTTCTGGAGTTGATACTTTTAATAAGTCCTATTTAGTACACTGTCTTCTTCAACTTGTTCATAATCAGGTATAGCTCCTAGCAGACAGAATGAGGTGAATCTGTGAGAGGTCTCCCCCTGTGGTCACCCCAAGATGACATCTCAATTAACACCATTCTGATCAGAACTGAGCTGTGCTGACCCAACATGGCAGGTCCAGGTCTCAGTGGCAGCCTCTGCAATCCAGGCAGGGCTCCTTCAGTCTGCTCAGCCAGCTGTGAGAGGATGCATGGTGCTCCCACGTCTAGCATTGGAAATGTGCCCTGGGTGAGCCAAACTATAAATTAGTCAGGATAAGTTAAGGGCAGACGGCGCTAGGCTATCCCCTGCAGTTATCAGCAGAGAAGAACCTGCCTGAAGGTTGATTCTCCTAAATCTTTTATCATTGCTGAGGCAGCCTGATCCAGGCATGGACTGGGGCCATCAATCAGGGCCAATGCTCACAGCTAATGGGTTATTCAACTTTTCCTGAAAGTGAAGCAACCATCCTCGTCGAAATTGAGCATGAGAAACAGCATTTGCTGCCGCACTAATTTCTGCAGCAAACAGCATTTACAGTAATCGGGCTAACTGGCCTTGTGTTCTGCAAATTGTGAAAATCTGGTAGATTAAAGGTTTACATCTGGTAATCCCACTTCAGACCCTCTTTGATTACTAATTACTGCATGCATCATTACCATTGTCAATTAAACTAATAAGTTTTAATTGCAGTTAGAATGATTTAAGGTAAACTTAAGAATATCACATGGTTGTAAACAACGTACAGCAGCTGTCTTTCCTCTGCCAGGCGCCCACAGTATTCATACAGTAGCTGCCTTCCCTGCATCGCTATTATTAGCTTGACTCCATGCAGGCAGTTGTTTCATGAGGAGAGGATCAAATTTTGAAGAGACTCGCTCCACGGCAGGTGTGAATTGGATTGATGGGACAAGTAACACAAAACCAGTGTGAAGGCGACCTTTCATTGAACCTAAACCTGGAGTATGAATGGCAGCAAACACAAGCAAGGCAAACCTAAAAGATCTTGCCATTTGTATTCATTTAAACAGAGGAAATGCGTCCGCCAACACAAATCACATAAAGATGATATTTTTTTTTATGCCCGTTTTAATTCCAAGAACTTTAAACATTCACGTTCAAATTATGAAAAGCAAAATTGCCAACTCTGCTTTTAACACTCTGCATTTAACACTCAAGAAAATTTGACTTTGAAGGGCGTTGGGACGTCATAATTTTATAAATTTCATACACACACGCATGCATGCAAACACACACACACACGCTGAATGTGTCTATATAAAGGCATGTATAGTGTGCCACTTATAGTGCTTTGCACTGTTCCTAGCTGTCCAAGATAGGTGCAAGAGTGCAACATTGTAACCTGTCACCAAGCCACAAGCCTGTACATTTGTTAAATGTTGTGATGATTCTGTAACGATTCAGCGTAATGAAATCCGAAACCAGGACAATGTTAGAAGCAAAATGTCAGAGAAAGCCGAGACAAATCACCTGCTCCTGGGTTACTGTACTTCAAAAGCAATTAAGCGTGTTTGAATCAATGCCCTCACATTCAAAATTCACTTTTAATGACACCTCTAGGCGAGGCTGTTTTTGGAGCTGTGACAGTAACATCAATAATGATCCATTGCAGTAACTTGTCTTCTAAGGTTCCCCAGATATCCCTGAAAGCTGTTTTGGGCTTTACCAACTTGGTCCGAGACCAATGAATTCAAAAAACGAAAGCGAATGATTGGACATACCAGGACACACTATCTACAGAGAGCCTCTCTTCCCTGCCAGCTGGAAAGTACATCAAATTATTGCCACAAAGCAAGCAAAGACAAGATGATGTTATTATTGGTCTTCGGGAAATGGGAGATGGTCTCGGCCAAGGGAGCTCAGAAGTCGGCAGCAGACTGGTTTACAAAGCTGGAAACTTGCCCCAGCTTTACAAATCTGAGAGAGAGAGGGAAGAGAAGTCTGTCAGTGCTGACCTGAAGGCTCTGATATACTACTACTAAATGATTCAAGTTTACTGGCCGGTGACTATTAAAGTATGTTTATAGCCCCAACAACAGTAAAATATTTCAAATTTTTATGTTAAAATGTAAAACAAATATATTTTCATAGAGAGAGCACATTATTTTGGTAAATGTTCATTTGATTTCACATATAAATTTGTTTTTCCAGAGAGTGATACTAAATTGAATGCTACCTACAGGACTAAACCTGGAGAGGCAGAAATTTGTAAATGTTTCCAGTTACAAGAATTTAATGTCCACTTATGAGCTTTTTATGCCTCCACACCGGCGACAGCTGAGGCCAGAGGCTTCGTATTTCCGGGATGTGCGTATGTATATCTGTACGTCACATTCTTGTGAATCTGAACTGATGAGATTTTCAAGGTCAAAAAGTCACTGTGACAAATTCATGATTAATTCTGACAAAACATTCACAAACTGTCTCATTCATGAAATAATGAAGTGATGACATTTCATATCCAAAAGGTCAAAGGTAAAATAAAAAAGATTAAAAAAAAAAAAAAAAAACATTTGGCCATCATTCAGGACCATAACTGAGGAACAGAAGGGCAGATTGTGACCATATTTCACATTTGTTCAGATATTGAATTGGTGACATTAATCTTGGGTGTCCACCTTGAAACTGTGATGATTGTAGAGATCTTCTGTGCTGCTGGGTTGAAGATGTGTGTGACACATCCATGTTTTACAATTTGTAGCTTCTCTGCTGGAGCATCCATATTTGAAGCATTGCAGTCCACCGCAAGCTCATTGGTTTGGCTGATATTGAGCTTCAGGTGACTGTCGTTGCACCATGTGATGAATCTTTCTAAGTGAAGTCTAAATGTTTCTCACTAAAACAAAGTGTCATGTTAAACAAAAAACATGGCAGATGCCAGAAGAATCCATCTTAAGAGTATCTGATATGGGGAAAAAAAAAAAAAAAGGTCTAACTCTCTCACAAGAAGTCCCTCGAAGCCTTTTTTGATCCAACTGCTGCCTGATGAATCCTCAGTTTAATGAGGCACTCATTTAATAACTTCAAGGAGAAACATATGATGTGCACACTACAATATGGTGTTGGTATTTTAAAGCTCACGCTAGTTGGGTCTAAAATGTTCATATTTTAGAGTAGTTAGAAATTAATCTGTAAGTAAAACAGAGCTAGGTGTCAAAGTCAGTGAAAGAGCTGTTTTTGTGTCGGATTTGTGCACTGCGGGAAATACTGTTATGTATTCCCAAAAGGAATCAGTTACAGGATGTTCAGATTAGTGAGAGATCTGAACAAATAAAACCATTTAAGCCCTGTACCTTAAAAATAAGGAGAATTGCTACTGAAGCAGAATGAGTGAACTCATAGATTCCACTATATGTTATGCTATAATCATAAAATCATGATAGTAAAATCAAGTGAGCTACAGTATACTGTTGTCCACTACCCGGCACAAACCCACTGACAGCTTGTTTCACACCCCCAGCCTCACCTTTTGGGGGTAATGGTGTTAGTTCAGCAATCAGTACAACAATTTTCACACGTGGCATTGTTTCTGTGATTCTTTATTAATCAGCGGCAGGTGTTCTCGTCACAGCTGGTTAACTCATGCTGATGTGAAAGGCTGTCAAGCCTCATTGTCTGCCATTGGCTGCTGCAGTCTGTGGTGTGTATTCTTGCCACATCACACAGTTCAGGTGCCACAGACACAATCGGGCCACCTGTGTGCTTGTGTGGTGCAGAGGTGTTGCTACCAGTTCCTCTTTACATAGTTATCTGTCGGGGTTGCCAATTACCCTCTATTTTATTGCCTGTTGAGTAGAGATGCAGGAAAGCTTTACATTAGAATGAGAAAACACGTTAGAGTAAAAATGATTAGAATATATAATATAAAGGATATAGAAAGTTTTAAAGCTTTATGTGTATGTGTGTGCATCTATCATCCACCTCAAGTGAGAACAATGTGCTACAGCTGTACGAGTCTACGGCCACGCTAGCAGCTCTGTGAGGCTGTACTTATTAGGTACAACTGTGCTTGAGCTAAATGACAAAAGCATGCTAACATGCTTACAATGGCAATGCAAAGATGCTGATGTTTAGCAGGTATAGTGTTTACCATCATAGCTTAACATGTTATCACATGTTAGTATTTGCTAAGCAGCACTGAACACACAGTACAGCTAAGGCTGATGTCATAGATTTGGCAGATATGAAGCTATGAACCAAGGTATTAGATGATCACCAAGATGATCACCAAAGGCAACAGGATTCAACCTCTGGGTACCATAAACATCTATAGGCCAACAAAATTGAATGATAATCTGTTGGTAAGATATTTCAAAGGGGTAGACCATCCAGAGCATTATCAACTTCCCTAAGTCCATTCCATTAGCTAAAAAAGTAAAGGAAATAAATAGGCTAATTTGAATATGAATCTTCCTTTAAAAAAGAGGGTATTCTTGCAAGACCCAACTCAGCTCAAATGTGTAAACAACTCTGTGCCAAAGAAGAAATCAAAACCTTTAATGAATATGTACATTTCACTAAAGAAGAATTTTTAGCTGTTTATTCTGCACATAACATGAGTTCCAGCTCCCCTCGGCTGGCTTTGCTTGCCACGTAGTTTTAGTTTATTCCAAACATTTTCTTTCAAAAGTGTTTAGCACTGAGACGCTGCAGTGGCCTGTCGGAGGGTCTGAGATTTTGGCAGGTTGTTGTGCTGTATTGTGTTTCCTTCTGTTTAGCTCCATCACTGTGCGTAGAAGAGTAGAGACTTGTACAGAAATCACAGCGACAACACTGTCATTGCAAGTTTGCATGCACGACAGTACCTGGCAGCAATTGTAAAGCCTTTCTATCGCTGCTGTTTAGTTATTTTTTCTGTCACTATAACACTTGCTTGTCGCTGTCATACTTTAAAAAGCAAATACTGCAGTAGCTGCACTAACCTGTGAGGACTGTTTCTTGTATTCATCTTTTATTCCCTTTTTCACACAACCGACGTCAACCCTCAGACGCATGATCCTTCCGTTTGAGAAATTGGACAATGAGTCAGGGCAATCTGAAAATAGATTGTGTTGAAATTTTGTGTACATCAAGCACAAACACCCCCTACTGCATTACTGGATCACAGGCAGTTTGGATCCCAGTGTCTCAGTAAAATGATTCTGGGACTTGTGCTGTTCATTTCCCAATACCTACATATTTGCAGTTTATGATTCTCTATTACAAAGCCCCTAAAAATACAGTCTTCAGCCATCTAGTTTTGGAGCTGGTGCAGCGTGCAGCCATCACTGGCTGAGTGAAGTATAAGCCTCTATAAAAGCAGCGTTCCCTCAGATGTATTTGAATAAGACATGATGCCAGTTTATTTTTGTAACATCCCCCACCCCAGACTGTTGGCAAGCAGTGGAGTTGTGACTAACCCTCTTCCAGTTTCCACATTAAGCATAAAAAAAGAGAAAAATACTGAGTCTGAGTCTGTGCAGTTGAGATTGGAGTCAATGACGTAAAATCACTTATCAATATACAGTATCAACCTTTACATATATGAGCAGAAGCATTGTAAAGCAAGGCAGAGATTTCTGCTGCAAATCTGCATGGTGTGCATCCAAATTAGAGTTCGTTACTTTATACTGACACACTTTCCCTCAACTGCATTTTCAGCCCAGGCTCTCAGATGCTAAATAATGAATAGACATCACACAGCCACACAGCTCATGAAGGTGTATATAGCCAAGAATCTCTGTAAGGCATTTGACTCTTATGAACCGTCCAAACTGTTATGTTTAAACTTGGCTTACTGTCACTGAATGTCTCAGGGGGGCACATGAAGGCAGACACTGTGAGAAAACAAAGGAGAGAAGCACCTACAGCCCCTCATTGTTTCTCATAGTCACTGAAATGTCCTTTTTTTTTGCAGGTCTGGACTCAGTGTTGCCTGTCTGCGAGAGTAGACACGGCAGAGGAAAAGGAAATGGTTGGCTGAGGTGTCATGGAAGTCACTACGTAGCTCATCCAGCATGCAGTGTGGTCTTCCCAGCTGCGCATCACCAGTGGTGCCATGATCCAGTTATAACTGTGGGTGAGCATCCAAAGCCTTTTTTCATTCATATGGTTGCATTAATTATATGCAAGCAATGCTATTAAAGAGGCAGACCACTCACTTTACACATCAAGGTCAGTTTAATGGTCACAGGGAGTATTACTCAACCTGTGACATCAGTTTTTGTGTGGCTCTGGGGGAGCTTTGCCAAGTCTGAGAAAATAAGCCTGATGATGTCATAGAGGCGTCATCGGGGTTATCTCGGCTTTGGATTAGAGACTACAAATTTCAGAAAGCCTATGTTACAAAGTGGAGGTGTGAATTTTGAAAGGTGTGGGCATTTAGCAGGCATCAGGGGCCTAAAAAGGGGTCAAAATGCTATCGGGTTGCATTGTGGGAAATTCTTGACTAGGGACTGAAAAACTATCTCAGCCTCTGCTGCTTCAGTTTTCTCTTGCGAGTCCTCTAGCTTTATGGACGTGAAGTGTCCCAGTCTGTCTGTTTTTGCAGAGAAGTGTCCCCTGTTGAAATTGGCTTTTTGGCTAAAATAATGACTCAGGCCAAGAATTGATTAGACCAGAAGTGTTTTTTCTGGGTTTTCTGGGAGATAAATGGCCATGTTTATCCCATCCTTTTTCATCCACAATTATAAAACCAACATAGAGGGCATATTCACATGCCATAAATCCATTTCAAATAAAATGTAAGCAATAGCAATGATATACAATGGGTAGATGTTTGGCATTAGTGGTGGTTTGTCCTCTGTAAGTACCTTTCAGATTGCACGGTGAATTTCTGAAGCATTTTCTTTCCCTTTGGAAATTACTGAACTCGCTGATAGAGTAGACCTGGGTTTTTACATATTTATACGCTGTAAAAGGATTGTTTGTATCTCTCGCATTTGTAAACATCTGTTAAGTGATTGTATTTCACGTTTTGATGAAAAGGTCTAAAAGGCTTATTTTTCTTTTACACGGCCAAACCTTTTTCACTCAGTAAGCGCATAGATTACTTTTTTTTAACATGGTACTGGAAGATCGTGCATCCGTCTGTTCTCACTGTCTCCCTTGAAAAACATGTTTATCAGTGAAATTCCCATTCATTGAAGGACATGGAATGAGGGTGAAGTAATTTTCTGTACAACTTACTGTAATTCTACATAAGCATGCAGAGCCATACAGAATATTATTTTCCACAGATATTTTCCACTTTGCTGGAAATCACCAAGCAGACAAAACACAGCTTTAAAACTTTGCAGGGCCAATATCTTTATCTGCTGAGAGCATGTATGGGGGGTTTGGATTTGTGCCAGGATAATTCATACTTAAACTGTTCTAACCTGATGGCTTGGCCGTTAATGGTGCACTTATTTACAGAACTCAATAAACATAATTGGCATGTACAATTATGTTCAGCCTCAATATACTGCCACCTTCCCCTGCAGTGGGAGCAGGAGCACTGTAGGGAATGTGATGACTTGTTTCCTCACGTGTAAAGCTGAAATGAATAAGGCAAACACCTGCGCTCACATTATGTCTGTTTTCTCCTTTGTTTAATTGAGCAGATCAGTTAATAACTGCATATTTCCAGTTAGGGTTCGGCATAATGCCAGAAGCCTATTAAGGAGGAGGAGAGGCAGACCCTGGGAGAGATGGGGAGGTCTGTCATCCTCAGATTCAATGGAAATGAGCTACATGGTCATAATGAAGTGCAGTACAGGGAGTGGCCACAATAAGAAGAAAGTCTGAAATATAATGATGTAATTCAAAACAAATCATTCATTTGAAAAACACATAATGGTGTTTGTTGAGACAGTGTCAGAGGTATTGACTCAACTCAACTTTTCAAAATTTGGATGACATTACTGTATATGCTGTTTAAGGTGTTCATGTCATTGTGTGTGTTTTTCAATAACTCAATATTGCACAATGTTGTGTCAATGTATATAAGCTGAACAATGTTAATTTGTCCTTTTCACAACAACTCCTGACACACTACTGCATAAAAATGCATCTGGAGGGGAAAAGAATTCATAAAACATGCAGTTTGTGCATAAAAGTTTAACAGAGGAAGAAGTGTCTGTAAATGCAAGCCCTCTTTCACTCCAGTGGTCTGTTTCAACAGCTTTGCACCAGCTCTCTCTAAGGTTAGGGTGAAAAGTCCACATTAAATGATAAACTGAGTCTCACACTAAAGTTGTGTAGATGGTTGGATGCAATATGGAGACATAAGTTTCATCTTAGCTACTCTGTTTTTTACCTTTGTCTGATATCAATTGCCCTTCGTTTTAAAAAATTACAAAGAATTTCAAAGAGTAAATTTGCCCCGATTATCAGTGAAAACTGTGTGCGGTCTGTGCCAAGCTAGGACAGAAAGTTAGCAAGGTGCAGCTTAGCTAACCCCTCTTATGCATTTACTAACAATGCATATGTCAATAAAACTTTAACAGCATTATGAAACACGAAAAATATGTCAGATTTAGTTAGTTCATACACTGATGAATGATAGCCCGGTCTGGAGGTGGGTGGAGCAGGTATGGAGACAGTAAAAAAAACAATATGGGGCTACCCATGGTTTGAAATCACAGTTGCATCTGAAGTGGGAAAGACAGCAATAGTTGGCGGCAGTAATGTGTCATTAAAAGTAGCATTAAGCCACAGAGGGAGGACAAGAAGAGAATAAGAGCTGGGCTGATTTTAAGCGAGGTAATCTTTTTAATTAAAGTGTGCATTACACACTTAGAAAGACGTAATGCCATTTTCATCAAATTGTGAGAAATCATAAATAAATGACATTTTAAAGAAGGTTAAATTAATTTGTAGATGGCATTTCAGCTAATTCCCAGTTAATGTCTTTCATGCTGTAATTAGAATTTTCAAAGGGATACAAAGCTGAACCAAGTGATCTGGTCTCTGTGCATTTGCCAAACAGTCAGCCTGCAGTCTGCTGACATTGTTTCCTGCCATTTGGCCGCTGAATAGTTGCAGCACTGGGCATGAAGTCACTGCCCCGTCCTCAGCGATGGCACCGATGAGCTCATCAGGTTGGCACAGGGCATAAGCTCCGACTCCTTGGCCTCCTTCAGTGGCTTTGACCTTCCTTTCATTGGCTGTGACACATGTACACACACATATATATACATCAGTCCTAGATAGTCACATTTTCTGCATCATTGAAATTCTCTGCATCATTTTCACTTTGCTCAATGTCACTTTGATCCTCATGAATATGGGTGTCCTCTAGTGCCTCGTACTTTGTTTCTTAGGCAATTAATGATAATTACGGTAATGTGTATGTGCCTTCACACTCTCAACTGAGATTTACTTGAATCTGGTGTAGGTTATTATCTAAAATGGTTATGTGCAAATATGGACATAAATTCAGACGTATCTTTGACTATTTCCAGGTTCTCAAAGTCACTTGAATTGAAATCCAGTGTGTTCCAAAATGCAGAAAGATAATACATCCATCCGTTTTCTCCAGGTAATGCCGAGCCAAATAACCAATCCTGGAGATGCCGAAGAGAAGAGATATTCTTGCTATCGTGTTGATCGTGTTACCCTGGACTCTGCTCATCACTGTTTGGCACCAAAGCGCTATAGCTCCACTCCTCGCCATCCGCAAGGGTAAGCGGTGCACTGCACTCCACTGGCAATATCAAACCTGAAGTGGGTCCTCGAACCTAACACTACACTTCAGGCCTAGACAACAGGCCGTTCATTTAGAGGCTCTCAGTAACCATGACCATCAGCTTCAGCACAGCTCAATAACACTTGTCCAGTCATTGCAAACCTCATCAGTGTGAACTGTTTATTATGTGCATGATGAATACTTGGAAGTTACCATCACATATACGCTCTTATCCATCTAGGAGTTATTTTCATATTGTATAATCAGTCCGTCAGTTGAACAGAATGAATTGTTCAGCTGTTTCCAATCTGCATTCATTTCTATCCTGATAATAACTTGCCCAGCACAGTGTGTTATGAAGCAGTGTCCTTTCACAGTCTATCCACTGCGCTCACACGCCTTGGCACATCAGCCCATATTTTCTTCTCAATGTGATGCTCAACTACACACAACAGGCAGCATACAGCAGCATGCCGATCACTCATTCTATTAATTTAGATTGAAAATATTCCTGTTTCACTCAGAATAAATTCTTGAGTTAGTTTAATCAGCAATTTAAAATAATAACTGCCTGCTTGTTTAGCTTCAAGGAATATCTTGTGTCCATGTGCGATATCATGTTTGCACACCAGTCTGAGTCATTAACACATGTACTCATGAGCTTCCCAATCATCCTCCAGAGACCACAAACCAACAGTGTAAAATGTCAAGTATACTGGAGAGTAAACAAACCCAAATTAGAATGACAGCAAATCAATAGAGCTCTTTGGCCTCTTCTTATAAAGCCATGAATGCACATATGGGGGTTAACAAACAAAGCAGCTTCACATGAATGACCCGAGGCAGTTATAAATTATATTAAATCATTTGTTGTTGCAGTCTAAAACAGTGTCTGATTAGCTGACAACCACAGAAAAGAATGCCAAAAACATCGTACTAATAAATAGTTTTTCCACACCAAATTCCTAATTACATGAAAGGTGTGCACAATTTAATGCATGAAGTCATTTGAATATCTTATGAGATACTGTGAAGACACAATGAAGCTTAAGCAATTGTGTTTTTGCCAGTGCTATCTGACCCAGCTTTTCACACAGACATCCCTTTGTGTGCTCTTAAAAGAGAAGCTGGCAGCTCGCTCGCTGGCAGCCTCTGTTGAACATCTGGCCATCAGCAGATTGTGTTAATCTATGTGCTGCAGAAAAATCCTCCTTATGTTGGAGGTGCGACTGGTGCACGGGCCGAACAGAGACAAAGATTGCCATTAGCTACACCACAATGAAAAGAAATTAACAACCTTAATGATTCTATAATCATATTCTATCAATCAGGACCAAATTATTGGGGCCTAAATATCATAGCCTTTACCACTGGTGTTAAGTCAGAGTGTGTTTACATATGAGTCTTGAGTAAGTGGTCACATTTTTCTCACTTAAACAATTACCTTCTTCCAGAAAAAAGGGACATGAAAAAAGCCAGTGCTGTAGTGCTGCAGCTGCTGGGAGATTTGATTATTAATCCAGTTCAGCGCCTGTCAAATGTCTAACATGACCAATAAGGCTGATTAACCACGAACTGAATCTCACCTGAACATAACTACTTTGCTGACCCAGTGTGCTACTCTAAAATACTGCGTATCTTTGAAGAAAAACTAAGTAAAACTAAGGTCTTACCATGAAGAAAATGCCTGAAGTCATCGTCTGTGTCTGAAAACCATCTGCGACTTTTGTCCATACAGGTCATAGACACGAGGACACAAACAAAACACCAAATTTTTAAAATTCTTGTTTGTGAAATTTCACAATATGCCAGTAGCTTTTGTTATAATCCACCAGCCCCTGCTAAAATACTGAAAAACAAGCAGTTTTATACCTTTTCTTATTTATTTGTCATTACCCCTGACCCCCTGAAATACCCCTGACAACCAAATAATCTCATAAAATTTTTCAACCCTTAGAGTGATTTATGAGCTAAAATATCTTCTTACCTGTTTTTCACTGTGTTTCATCCATGATAACAACCAGAAGTGAAGTCCAACAAGTTGCTACTTGATAATAGTACCACTTAAACTGCAAGACCCAGCTCATAGTAACACACAAAGCTATTTTTCTCATGTTTAGGGATCTCTGGGTGAAACAGATTTATACTTTACACTATTACTGATTTCACAAAAAAATAACTCATAGCTGTGTTCACTGCGGGATCTAACACAATGGTAGTCAGCTGGGGAAAAGGATGGGGGCAGACGGAGCATGAGGCAGTCAGTGGTGGAGTCTGAACATAAAAAGAGGGCATGTCTACTGGATCCACATAGCCACATTTTTCTTTCTTTATAAAGAAAAGCCCAAAGGCAACGCTGGGGGAATAGAAAGGCTCATCTCTCCCCTCCCTCTCCTTGCGCTGTCTCTCTGTCCATCAGCTGTGTTATCCTCTCACGGTACCTGCTCTCACTTTTTGCAGCCTGTCACCACCTAGTAAAAGAGATCTTTATCATTCCAGAGAGGCTTGCAGTCCGCCACCACCAGCTCTCAGGTACACTTTACCCCGATTGGGTTTAAGTCACCTGAGGCAAATATACAAAGGGCAGCCCAAGGTTGCACTAATGCCTTACATGTCCTCTTATCCCCAAATCTGCAGATGATGGTGTCGAGGGCAAAAGAGAGGCAGGTGGCCAGGCACAGGACTCCAAGGAATACTGTGCCTCAGATAAGGACATTGTGGAGGTGGTGAGGACAGAGTATGTGTATACACGGCCTCCACCCTGGTCTGATGTGCTGCCTACAATCCACATCATCACCCCCACATATAGTCGACCGGTGCAGAAGGCGGAGCTGACGCGGCTGGCCAACACCTTCCTCCACGTTCCCAACCTCCACTGGATCCTGGTGGAGGACTCGCAACGGAGAACACCTCTCGTCACACGGCTCCTCCGAGAAACAGGGCTTAACTACACCCACCTCAATGTAGAGACGCCCAGGAACTATAAGCTGAGGGGTGACACTCGGGACCCCAGAATCCCCAGGGGGACCATGCAGAGGAATCTGGCCCTGCGGTGGCTGAGGGAGACCTTCAACGCCAACAGCAGCCAAGCTGGAATTGTCTACTTTGCTGATGACGACAACACATACAGCCTGGAGCTGTTTGAAGAGGTCAGTGCTGGTACAATTCATGCATTCTGCAAACACTCATGAATTGGCTGGAAAATGACAAGGCACAACAATAGCACTGTTTGAACACTTATCAAATGTTTCTGAATGCAGAGCTGTGGTCAATGGATGTTTGCTATGTGGCATGTAAAGTCCATGATTTAGCTTTATCAAAGTTGCTTATATGTTCGTATAGATCTTTATGTTGTTACAAATGGAAGTCATACCCATATTCTTAGTATAACCCAATCACCTCAAACCTTTACCTAACCTCTGAATTATGTACAACTTTAAGCACAGACCTAATCATCTAAAGCCTGAGCCCGCTCACAACCATTTGCAATCACAAACTGAAACCTTACCTTCCAGTTTGGTACTCATACAGCAAATTTTTACTCACCAAACTCTGCCAACTACTGACAACTCTCAAGCTCCAGCAGCCTTTCAAATGCTCCGGCGGTGATGTCTGCTTGAGTTTCAGAAAAACAAACCATGTGCAGAGCGCGCGGTCGGTAATTCAGGGGGCATGCGAGATTGAAGCATTCCCAGCAAAAATACAGGCCAGCCGGTTATGCCTGTTTAGAAAGCGAGAAGGCTCGGCAGCCATTCGGGTAACAGGGGAGTGAATGGAATTGATCAGGACAGCCAAAAATCAGTGAACCATCAGCTAAATATTATGGTCATTTTGACGCAGTAAAATAAAGCTGACTGCACTTTTGCACTAGAAAAGGTTGAGTTGAACAAAATATTATATAAGTATGTTTTTTAAAAAAGGGATATTGCCAATGATAATCTGTACTGTACATCTATAATCCTACTGGATGTCTACAAGCACACAAATATAAATGTTTACTTTTTAATTGCATGCTTTCTTGTGGACCCATCCCTATAGCGTTTGCTCAATTATCTTAAGTGTACATTAAGATGCAATATATTACACAGCACATCGCAGTGCCATCTACTTCAGGCATCCGTGGTATATGTGCAAGGGGGGGTTAAACTATAAATTCCCAGTTAGTTGAAGCATTGTCTTTAGCACTTAACGAGCACAGTCGGGATGTGAAGTTAGGGGAGGGAAGTTTGGGCATGTAATCAGTACATCTCAGGCCATCCATCTTGGCATCAGTCGTATTACCTGAGTGGACACGGTCCAGGTCCTCTGAGTATTAGCCTCAAGTCTTGTTAGTAGTGCAGATGGGGTCCGTAGTAAATGGAGCGGCGGGTATTGACGGGGCCTGTCATTACCTTTCTCTGGGAATCAGCCGAAGTGCTCCGTTTCCCTCAGAGGCCCTCCATCACCTCCAACAGGCCTATTTATGGGCCAGAGTAACGGCCCTGAAGGGGGGAGAGAGAGAGAGAGAGGGAGAGAGAGAGAGAGAGAGAGAGAGAGAGAGAGAGAGAGAGAAAGAGAGCGAGAGAGAGGTGGAGGGGAAGAGACGGAGACAGAAAAAGAATGGGAGAAAAAGAGAGAGTGACAGCCAGATAGGCAGAAAGCAGAGAGTCGACTGCAACTGCAGCATAGTTTGCTGACACCATAGTAGACAGTAAGTGGTTAGGTGATACCATAGTAAATATTCAGCGTCTTAACATCTTGAAACTCCTCCGGTGTGGAGACAAGGTTGAAAGAGTGATGCGTGCTCCTCCACGTGTTAAAAATAGGCTCATCACTTTCTCCTGCTTAATCTTAAGTAAGCTGAGTAATGAAGAGATGCAGTTAGAAATCTGTCTGCTGACAGAATGCATCGCTTTCATTTAAGTTACATTAACTTTAAGTAACAACAGCCAAACAAATAATGATGACATTTGGCATGTCATGTCAAATCAGGGGCACAGAAAGTGAACGCTGCACTGATTTCTTGAGGTCAAAAATTGACACAGTCTGACAGAGATTGTTGAAATTATACCCTAACCTTCACATCTGCTGCCAGAGAATTTGCGGCCACAGATTGCGATTGTTGCCACCTATTCACACCCACAGTGCAAATGCAGTCTCAGGCTTTCAGTGGCTCTTGCAGACACAGTGCACTAAGGTAATTAAATGCATACTTTTTAGGCCATACTTTAATGAAAACTAAAAAAAAGTCATGAAAAATTCATTCCTCACAGTTAAAGTACACCACCCTGTAAAGAACTACATGAATTATTGAGGCTTCAGGAAAAGTTTATGGTTTCTTCCCAAACCACAAAGTTATTAACTAGCATATGCTATTTTTAACCAACGCGCTCAGTTCTCAATTTCAGCCTTTAAGAATAATCAACAACTTCAGTCCAAGAAAGTGGAGCAACCACAAACACAATGTCGTGTCAACAAAACTGACATTATTATGATATGCTGACTATTGGGCTTTCGTGATAAATTTACACTTAAGAAACAATCCTTTATAATGAAAATATCATAATTTTATCATGATTTATAAGCTATTTAAAAAAACAGAAAAGGATATAGCTTTCCTTAATGGTATTTAAAAATAAATAAATAAATAAAATAAAAAACAGTTGCTTTGGAATTTCACTGGAAAAATCTATTTTTTTATTAAATATATGGAAATTTAATCAGGATCCTAAAACCTAAATAACTTCTCTATTTTTTGGCCAAAGACTTAAATCCCCAGACTCCTCCAGTGGCAACAATGGATGACAGTTTGATATTGTTTCATCCTCTCTGCACCCTTAAGGACTGATTCAAGTACCTGGATGCGTGTCTTATTTTCACTGTTAGAATTTGGGATTTCTCTTCTTTGTTTTGCTTCTCTGACTATTCTGAAACACGGCCACTTTGTCTCTTAAGACCTCTCTTTGACTGGAGCAGAAAAAACAACTTAAATGCACACATAGGCGTTCAAGTACGAATTGCAGCAGCAGTGAAAAATAAACAAACACATGTCATATTCACCAGAATGGGACAAGAGGAACGTTTTCATTTGCTTGGGTGCCAGTGGAAGAGGGATTTATGCTGTTTTGCTCTGGCCGATATTCCCACCAGAGGCAGCAGGCGGAACACTCATTCTCACATTTTCACTATAGATAGGAAAGTGACAAGCCTCTTGACATCATCTGCAGGATGGGAAGATGGCTAGATTCAGGAGTGGCCTGCCTACAAAACAACTGGCAAGACAACCTTTAGGAAGCTCCTTACATTGGCTCCTTAGCTTCCAAGAGCAGCATTTGTGAACTATACCCAGGTTCTGATATTGGAAACAAAACAGAGCATTGCTGTCAAAGCAGGCGTAGGACATATAACAGCCCCCTACTCCCAAATAAATAAATAACACTATAGCAGTGTGATCACATGGACACACGCATATAAGCACTCCATCTCCTTTCCATAGAGCTCAGAGCTCATTGAGAGTGAACATCCTGTCAGATGTTATCTGGGTGCTTGGCACAGTAGTTGTCCCTAAAGCTCAAATCCACAGATTCCCATAAGCTCCCAGCTCGCCTCATGCTGTTTACACCATGCTACTCACTGATCCCCCCCCCTGAACTGACCTCACAGCAGCCCATCATATCATCAGAACACATGTTTAACATATACACACAATACAGGCTTTAACAAAAACACATTTTTTACATACATGCTTTTATATGCATGCAAGCACTCTATTGTATCTGCATGTATTGTATATACACATGTGCTAGATACTGTACCGTACTCAGAGGCCCGTGCATCATTATTTCTGCTCCAGTCAGTTTGATTAAATGACTGCTGTTTCTAAACCTTCCTCTTCCCTCATTGTAAGAACATACCTTTTATGAATGCAGCAGCTCCTGCCCAAATGGCAAAGCCTCACTGAGAGGGCAGACAAAGAAAAGGGCAGCAAGATTGTTTGATGCTGCAAGATTAAAGGACCTAAAAAAAAAAAAAAAAGAAAAGAGGATGGTGGTGCTCTACCTTAAAGAATCTCCTCAACCAACCAGCGAGTAGAGCCACTTGCTCTAATGGGTTGGCTCCTTCAAAGCCTCTTGGCTCTTTCCGCTTTAACTCTCTTTAAAGATAGTTGTGTCTAATTATCTCATCGTAGGGCAGCTGTTGAACAATGTGTGTGACCTGCTTTCATCTAACAATGTGTCAGCTGCACACGGCACGATGGCTCGGTCAATATTCACCGTCTTTCACGATGAGTAATAGCAGCGGCTCGAAAAACCCCTCCGTCCGTGCTCTGCTGTAATGCTGGCAGCTGATGCTCAAATTCTGTGTCTCACTGTCATGTACGCTTTTTCAGATGACTAATATGCTCTCTTTCCCCCCCCTCCACTTCTCTGCCTGACTCTCCTCTCGCCAGATGAGATCGACTCGGAAAGTTTCAGTGTGGCCTGTGGCCTTTGTGGGCGGCTTGCGGTACGAGTCCCCCAAGGTCAATGCAGCTGGAAAGGTCTACGGCTGGAAGACGGTGTTCGACCCCCATCGGCCCTTCGCCATCGACATGGCTGGCTTTGCCATCAACCTGAGGCTCATCCTCTTCAAGCCACAGGCGTATTTTAAGCTTCGCGGGGTGAAGGGAGGCTACCAGGAGAGTAGTTTGCTGCGGGAACTTGTCACACTGAATGACCTGGAGCCTAAAGCAGCCAATTGCACTAAGGCAAGTTCCTTTTTTGAGTGTTTACTGCTGTCAAATAGCTTGACTTGAGCTGTTAGTAATTCAGTGATTTGCTTAACCGTGAGGATGGTAAAAATTAGTTTTTAGGGAATCAAACCCGCTGTATTCAGATCAGATTTACTTAAGTAAATGCACCAAAAGTACTCTGCTAGAGGTTTAAGTCCTGCATTCAAAACCATGCAAGTGCAAACGTATCATCAGCACAATGTGCCTTAAAAAAGTAAAAGTTCTACTAACAGGACTTTCTTAGATTGTTCATACTGGTGCATCAGTGTGTACAACCGGGATTCAACAAAAGTTATGACTGTGTGTAAAAAGTACATAAAAACAGAGTGCAGTCATTTCCCTAAACAGTGTTTACTGACAACAATTGTACAAAGTGTTCCCGAGCTCATGTAGTAACATCCTTCATACAGTCATGTATTCACAAAGTGGTGAACCTCCCTCCATCCTTGCTTGTAAAGGACTGAGCCTTCCCAGGATGCCCCTTTCATACCCAATCATGATACTCTCACCTGTTACCAATCAACCTGCTTACCTGTGGAATGTTACAAACAGGTGTTTTTGGAGCATTCCACATCTTTCCCAGTCTTTAGTTGCTCCTGTCCAAATTTGTTTGAAACATGTTGCATCAAATTCAAAATAAGTAGATACAAAAATCAATGAAGCTGATGAGGTAGAACATTAAATATATTGTCTTTGTGCTGTTTTTAATTGAGTACATGTAAAAACAAAGTTATCACATACAGTTTTACACAGCATCCAGACTTGTTGGGAATCGGGTTGCAGCATTTTACTGTTTTAGCTGGTTTTAATCTCTTTATATACATTAGGGAAGCAGTGTCATGGTGCCCAAACTAGGGGTCAGGTTCCTCTGAAGCGTAAAAAGATAATTCTGAGTGGGTCGTGATATGATTAATGGGGCAGGAAAGAAAAAAAACAAAAAACAAAAAACAGAATTCGGGAAATCAGTGAATTAGAAATGGTTATTTAGACATTTGAAAAATGAAAAAGGAGCCCCAACTACACAATGCTTTTTGTAAGAGGTCACAGGCCAAACAACTGTTTCAGTCTAACATTGTACTTTAAAAACCATCAGGGTAAAATATATTTGACCAATAATTCAGATTCAGAGGGAAGAAACTGAACTGCATTTCCCAAATTTTCAAACTATTCCTTTAAATGAAGACCAAATGACATTGAACCATAGCCCTTATGATAAGGTTAAACTTGTTTTTTAAAATGTTCACATCAAAAGTTTCTATTCAGTATCATAATTGTTGTTAGCAGCAAATTGGCTTCTTTTCCTTGATCATCAATCAGGATAGCAGAGTTTGGATAAGGACAAACGAATGTTAATGTATCTGCCTGACCACATGTGGAGGTAGTCTGGCTCATATTGTGTTCAGATCTTTGGTAGGTGTGAACATAATCCATACAACATGCTGGCATCCGTACACAAACTAACACAGATGTTTGTTTTTAACATTAAATAAAAGTTGTTCATATTTAGAAAGCAAGCCAGAGAGAAGTCTGAAAGAGACAGACATCTAATTACTGATTATACGTCTATTCTGTGCCATGAAAGTGCCAAAATATGTGTTATTCATCAGAAATGCGTGAAAAATGAAAGCCGGGTGGAAATGAATAATATACGGAGAGAAATAACCGAATGTGATGGTGTGTGTTGCACTCATCTGTGCTGCTGATCTGCTGTTAACAAAGCATATAATTTATCTAGTCACAGAGTCGCCTACACACCGGGACAAACTGACACAATACTTTTAATGCAAAGAAAGGAATAACGTAATGTGTTACATTCACCAAATCTACAAGAGGGGACGAATGATTAAAAAATTGTGGTAGACAGCGTTTCACTAAGTTTCTTAAGTTTCCTCTAACTCTACAACTCCCATACCTCTGTGAGACTTGATGCAGTCTGAGGCTGATTTGACCTTCACCTCAGATTACTCATGCGCAAGTTTGCTCTGGAGGACAGAAACCTGATCCCAATGAGGACACATTAAAAGGCAAGACTGGATTGTTTGTCGTCCAGATCACGCTAGTACCAGATGTAAATAGAATTAAATGTACTTGATTAAACTCACTTGTGAGGCCACAGTTTTAGAGATTAGAGAAATCTCTGTATTTCTTAGCAAAGATTCCATGAAAACATGATTTTCTAATGGTCAGAATGTAAATGAGTGTAAATTTGTTGCTGAGAAGTTGGATATCACTGATTGTATTTCTGCACTGCCCACACGCGCATGCACATTTGAGAAAGAGGCTTGAGGGAAGCGGCGGCAGCAGCAGCGTTCTTCTCTGCGCCAACTCCACCATTTCTTCTTTTGGCCCTTGGTCGGGGTCACATCACTAAGCCTCTCTCTGGGCGAAGAGGAGTCAGCCAGAGGCCTCTAGCTAGCCAGTATCCACACTGCAACCACCCCCACCCCCCCCCACACACACACACAAAGAGAGAGAGAGGGAGACAGAGAGAGGGGAAAGGAAGGGAGAGCTTTTTCTACTGCTCTCCCTCAGCCATTCAGAGGGGGTAAATGAAAAGCAGGGATTCGGGGAACGGCTGAGAGAGCGGAATTGAACTGGGGGGTTGAGGTAGGGACGTCACACTGATTACAGATGAGTGCAGGGATGGACAGAAGGGCAGAGGGAAAGAAGAAGAAAAAAATGGAAAGTCGTGCGTGGGCATCTCTCTTCCTTATAATCCACCACTTCAGATGCGAGTGTGACTATTAACCTCCCTCTACACCTGAGCAAAGTGGGAGTGGGCTCCTGGCACATCTCAAACACGCCCGATACATAATTCATGCTTGCCGCCACGGCGAGATGAAAGGAAGGAAGGTTCCAACACAGGAGAGCGGGGAAAATGAGTTCGACACTTCCCCCCCCTCCCCTGTTCGCCTTGCCATCCTTCTCCTGGATGTTTGTCCAGCCTCTGGGGCCAAATGGGCCCAGGCACAGAAGCACAATAGCACATCCAGAAGAACTGTGTGAAGAACTGTAGTGCTGCTGCTGCCGCTGCCGCTGCTGCTGCTGCCGCTGCTGCTGAGGCAGAAACCTCATACATACTGTACCGAAAGATTAGGGGTCAGCTCTCATTTGAAGATAGCTATTTTCCTCTGGTCAGGAGAGGACTTCACACAGGCCAAGCTGAGAGGGTTGAATCATATTTGTAAGATAACACACTTGTGTGGTCCCTCTTCACTTCCTGCTAATGCAGGGTTCACGCTCAAGTAGCTCTTTACTCACAGACACGTCCTGTTAGGGGTACAGCGGGAATCGACTGTTTAGAAGAACATGAGGCAGAGTGGGAGCTGAAAGGGAGAGTAGGACTGAATGAGTGCATTATGGGAACAGCATGTTACTCATGTCGCTGTTGTTTGTGTTTTTCCTACCAGATACTTGTTTGGCACACGAGAACGGAGAAGCCCGTCCTGGTAAACGAGGGGAAAAAGGGATTCACAGACCCCAATGTGGAGATTTGACCGTTTCCCCTCAGGCCATGGTAAATACATAGTAATTCAGACATCCTGAACTACCTCCTATTACAGACCTGAACCATCATTTCTCTATCAACACATTTCCTTCAGCAGGGGAAATGATCATTTCCACCTGCTTTCAGTTAGACTACAAAAAGAGCAGCTGCTCTTAATACTTCCTAATACATTGTACATTGATTTTTCTAATGCGATTTTTAAGGCACAATTATAGCAGCTGTTGCCCATTATTAATGTCACCAATGAAATAAACAGGTTCAATTAACTTCAATTAAGGCTTAGTGCTCTTTCTCAGCATATCTTAATCCTTTCTATTGCAGGTGATTGGAGCTGCGGAGGAAGAAAATGGCAGTGTCTCGATAAGTGCAACCAGCACTCATGTCTTAATCATCAGAAAAAGAGGAATATTGGGGGCCTTTGAAAGGTGATTTAATCCTCTTGACTGAATCTGACATTTTTAAAATGTGGACAAAAGCAGTACAAATGTATCATATTAAAGCACAGATTAGTAAGAGGCGGCAGTTGTTTGTCAGGTCTAGTACAGTGGAGACGACGTGAAGGATGCCTGGAAGGGTCGGTGTGGACAGATGTGACCTGTGCCTCTGTGGCCTGCTGAGGACAACCCGAACAACAAAGAGACAGCACAATATGAAAAGCATACAGCCAGCGGATTCAACCAAACAAGCAGGTTCAAGAACATCCTTCAGCTCAAGAAGAAAAGACAGACACACACACACACACACACACACACACACACACATATTGTCTGGATCTTCACTCGGCACAGAAGGGAAATGCCTCTTGGATATAAGGACACGGCCAACATCATCAGCCTGGATAAAAACACGACTCCAAGGACAAAAACTGTCTCGTGAATTTTCCTTTGAGCAAACAGAGCAACGGAGGGAATGTTCTTTTGATAACTATGAAATCTTTGCTTTTGCTTTAATTTAATTCAATTGGTTTGGGTGTTTCACAGGCACTTGACTGGCGAGTTCAATTCTACTGACTCTTACCGACATTTACACTTGCGTTATCGTCGTTCATTATAACTCCATGCATTGAAGCCAGCCCGTACACTTGAAGAGAGATTGCTGTTGGAAATGCCTCCCTTGTTGTGCTTGGGAGCCGCAACACACATGTAAACTTCAAAATCCTAACACTCCTCTTCTTAGCACTTACAAAAAAAACAAAAAAAACAACAACAACAACAACAACAAAAAACCTTAATGAAATACACATATGATGTTCCCTCATGGTAACATGTGTAAATAGTAATTCTACATGAGAACAATCAGAAGACAAATTTTGACAAAAGCATTGTAATTACTGTATTTGTAAGTTAAAAAAACAGCCTCGTCTTTTCCCCCCTGGTGAATTCCTCACAATGACACACGGCAAGGCACAGGTTCAACACATGGAAAGAGTAATAGCACATCACCAGCCCCACCACAGAGTGCATAGACCAGAACCTCAAACCAGCTTCATGGTACGCTCACAAATGCTGACCTAATTGCCATGTAAGCTTTCACATTAAGTGTCATTTTTGACGTTGTGTGTCATTTTAGTGAGTTAATATTTCCCCTTGTCTATGCACGCTCATGCGTACGCGGACCACCGGTTAACAAAGGTCAGCTGGATGCAAGTACAAAAAAAAAGAAAAGAAAGGAAAATAGAGAAGGATGAAAGAGCATCAAAGTCCAAGAATTTGGTTTTACTAACCAGTCCTTCTCTCTCTAAAAAATATAATAGGAGGCAGAATTCCCCAAAAGGTGCATTTAGATGGATGCTCAGGCATCTGACTTTTAACACAACTCACCGTGAAGAACAGTAGATAATAGATGAATCATTTATGCATGGTACCAAATTTTTTTTTTTTTTTTTTTTGTAAACAACTTTGGCGTCCGCTTATGAAATGAGATGAATTGACAGCAGGCTAAAGAAAAGCACAACAAAAAGAAACCTTATTTTTGCGAACCACTGGGTTGCAACTTTGACATCTTCAGTACTGTGGACTGATGCCATGGCTCCTTTTCTCTGTTAGCATCATTAACTGAGTCGCAGCACCTCTAACGATACACATCAGCGATGGCGCTGTACAGCCGAGCACTGTAACAAAGTTATTCTACACCTCATATAATAGAATCTCTCCTCGACTTGATAAATCATCCGTCTAGTGCAATACACAGTGGTGGTTCTTATCTAACATTGCCCAGCAGAACTAGCTGGAGATAATTCAAACACTGAGCCTCTGTACTGTTGCCAGATTATCTCCGTGCACCCCCTCTTCAACACACACAACCCAAAATACACTGCTGCAGTGTGAAAACTTACAACAGCGTTACAGCCTCTCAGGCTCATCAGCCAGAGAAAGTGTGTTATTACATATTTCACTTGAAATATGATAAGGTGCACATTCAGACAATGGCTTTGTCGTATCCCTCATCAAGCTGGCTGTTTCCATTGACTGCATGATATTACACTGCACAGGGATCACCAATGGAGATCACACAGTATTTTTGGATTTGTTCTACTGCCTCCCATTATTTATTAAAAGTCAAATTTAATATATTTATTTATCTATTTATTTCGAGCGTGAATGTGCAACTGGATCACAGCAGTGTTTGCCCTGAAATCTGTATTCTCCAACTGCTTTCTAAAAAAGCATGCTCACATACAGTATTCTGTACACATGGATTATCATGTAGATCAGTAAGAATTTCGTGCTACCAACAGGCAAACACACACACACGCACATACACACAAATCATCGTCTTTATAGCATTGCTGTTTAGTCTCCTTGAGTGGTCATTATCCGCTTTTAATGCACATGAAACAAATGAAGAGCTGGTGTCCAAAAGGGAGAAATGCCAGTGTGTTAAAGACTTAATCTGAACACGATCCTTTACAAAGCAGCGTCACTTGTTTTCATTCTGTGCTGGCGAGTTTTCCTGAAATTGAGTATGTGGTATATCATTTGTAGTGTGTCCTGAAGCAGCAGAACAACAGAAAGAGCTTCACCTTGAAAGCGATGTCGGTACAACTTTGTCCGACATCTGATGTGAAAATTCTCTGACAGATGACATATTAAGCAATACTCAAGAAGAATTAGTGTACTAGAACCAACCTACCTATACATCAACCTAAGCAGTACAGCTTATTCAATATTTAATGTCAGTGAATGAGCATTACCCTCTGAGGGCTTCTTTAAGGCACAATACACTTTACACACAAGTCCTACCTTTTCCTTATCTACACTGTCATCTTCCAGCCTCATGTGATTCGCATTTTATGCATGTGACTCTTAAGGTTGTTTATTTGCCACAGCAATTCTGTCTCAGAGAAAGATGTTAGTTGAATCAAGAGAAATAAATAACTGAGAAGAACCCGTGCTTGAGTTCTGTGTCTGTACACTGGACATCTTTACTGTGTGTCTGTCATATTGAAGTTGGCGTCATGCTGCAGCTGTACGCAGTGTGTGTGTCACTGCTACATAAGATGTGAGAAATATTTCAAAATTCATCAAAGTCCTTGATATTTTCTTGAACTGAGCAGTGGTTTTATAAGACGTTGACACATTGGGTTTCTATAGTAAGTCATATAA
The DNA here is from genome assembly GCF_039877785.1 of Chaetodon trifascialis. NCBI lineage: Eukaryota > Metazoa > Chordata > Actinopteri > Chaetodontiformes > Chaetodontidae > Chaetodon > Chaetodon trifascialis. The sequence goes on from NC_092064.1 coordinate 10,946,310, forward strand.
TCAATACTAAGTTTATATATGCATAGCTGCATGGAGAAATGTGTTTCAGTTAGTATCCATGCAGTATAAAATGAGTAGGGAAACATCCGATTATGCGAACCTAACAAACAGAATTTAGTCATTAGCTGCTTAAGGTTTTGTAATTTATTTGGAAAGTCACTGAAATCAGTTCATGTCATTATATAACAGCTTTTCATCAAGTGTCAGGTCAGACGTATCGACCACGCTCCACTGCATCTTTTATGCTTTTAGTGTGTTTATTTACTTATTTGCTTTTTAATGTTAACTCCCTAATGTTTGCTTGTTCAGTTAGCTACATAGCAAAGTTTCATATTAGCTAAGACCTACTCTATAACGTGAAAACCGTTTCTCCACATAGCATTTGACAAACACCTTTTACCACATCAGCTAACTAACTAACGTTTATAGATTACCTATAAAATGCCATTTGGTTAAAACCCACTGCTTCTTCTTCACATGTGAATGCAGAGGTTCACTGTGGAATCAAACTGATTGGGATGGGACAGCTAGCGGTCCTGACTTCTCCACAGGAGCTCACAGCATATCATAAAGAAGTTCAATCTGAGGAGCAGGCAGAGTTCTATCAAGGGTGCAGGATAACTAAAGCAGTTCACGAGCTTCCTTGGCTACTGACACAGAGGTCAAACCAGCCTTTATTCACAGCTCTTTCTACACAGCCTGGAATCTATAAATGAAATCTGTGAGAGGAAGAGATTTTATAACACTTAATTAAATGTCTGATCAAGCTCCAGCCATCCAGGCAGTTTCTGATTGCAGGTTAATGTCATTATTACGCAAATTACTGAAAAGGATTCAAATGAACGTCATGTATACATCCACTGAATGAAAAGCCAGTCTGGATCACTGCTGTGTGTTCTGACAGGACACGAAATGTCATGTTCACTGACGTGCGTGAACTTCGAGTGCTGCTGGTTGTGGCAAGGTGTCGGCACCCACGTAGACGAAGCTCACTGAGAAAGCCTCAGTCACGTCCTCCCCAGCTGCTCTCCCATCATCCTCCTCTCCTCGTCCACACTCCCCTCTCACCTCCTGTCCTCACTGGACATCAACAGACATGCCATAGTCAGGGCTGCTGGTGAACTGAATCTTACCATCTGTTTCCTGCTCTTCAAACACTATGACCTGTAATAAAGCAGAAAATTCCAGCTTAGCTGAGGTCGTGAAAGGACGGGCGGAGTGGGTGGCTGAACGTCAGCGTATGCACACCCACAGGAAAGAAAGTTGGGAAAGGCAAGGAGGAGAAACACAGACAACTTGTTCACACATGGTTTTAAAATGTGTCTTGGGCGACTGGATCACAAGTGGACGGCACTAAATACAAGCAGAAATGATCTCTTAGAGGCGATGTGATGTGTGAAACTGCCGGTGCTTTATCTTATGTAATGTAACACCGCAAACAGTTGTACAATATTTCCGATGAACTCACCCTGTGTAATTGATTTCACCTGGTTGCCAGGATGTAATTTTGTTTAGAATTTTGGCAAAGACATAATTACAGTTAAAAGTTAAAAGATCAAGCGAATTTCGAGCAGGCTTGACAATTCTGCTTTTAATTACACTTAAAGCAAATGACTCACACTTTGCTCATTTTCATTTGAAGTCATACAATATGTCCAAAAAATACACGGTGCATTCAGCGTGTCAAGGTTGTGCAGAGGGGCAGTGTAAACTAATCGCACAGTTTCATACAAGTCAAAATGAATGACTTTGGTGGCGTGTTTACACAGAGATGAACAATACAAATTTAGCTCTAATTTCAGACAAATGTATAAAAAGGAGCGCATGGAGATGAGACAGAGGTGCTGTACCTGGTTGTCCCCCCTGTGGAGCCAGGGGCCTGGGACATAGAGAGTTTGCTGAGGACCGATGGACCAGTAGCGTCCCAGATTCTTGCCGTTGACAAACACTACACCTTTGCCCCAGCCCTGTGAACACAACCAGTGACCGCTCACCATGACAGGCAGATTAAGCACAACAACCCACACAGCAGTCAACATCCTCATTATGCTCTCCAGCACACTGTAAAAAACACTATGTAATTAGAAGTTTTACCGTTCCCTTTATTGGTGAGACTTTGTCAAAATGCTGTAGTGCTGGCTGTCCTACTCACAGGGAGTTTGATAAAGGTGTCTTTAGGAGAACTGTTCACATAGAGTCTGGCCTGGAAAAAACCAGGGAAGGAGGGCCGCTGACGCATAGACATCCAGTGGCTTGAACTCTCAAGTCTGTAAAAGGACAATACATTGCACTTTTCATTTTGCTCAAATCCTTAAAAATGAAAACGTTTCACAATACTTCATATTTCACGGCATGAAAGCACAAACATCAGATCTGCAATGTACTTTTTAGATGCTTTCTGCTGCTATTTTTATCAAAATATTGTCCAGTCTTGACTTGTAGCTGGCCTGTCTTCAGTCTATAGTTATCACTTCACATGAATTTACAGAATATGTCTACAGTAAATGCTAAGTGAAAGTTTGCACATGCATGCCAGGGGAAATATTCCAATTTTGTTTTGCTTCATCCAAGTAAATGCAAAAGGTTGCCATAATAAGGCCAAACTTCATTCCTCAGGTATGCATTTTTACTGTCCTTCAGGCGATGACATTTTCAGAATGGTGCTGAGGCAAAGGAAACTACAATTTTTCAGCTTATGAAGAGAAAAGCTAAAAATGGCTGTAAAATACATCTAGATAGTGAATGAAATCGAATATAAACCTCTAAAAAACTAAAAGCTCAGCTAGCCCTATTGACTGATAATCTGTACAACAAATGAGTTGTGTAAAGAGTGTAATCAGTGGGGGAAAAAAAACTTGAAATTATGAGTGTCAACAAAGATTTTGCGATTGGGAGGGGATGTGGAAGATGTTTGACTTCCACCTGGTCGCCATGACCCTAAGCGTGCATGTGATGAGCTACCGCAACCGACGAATCTAAACCTGGCTCGATGTTAATCCCTCAGACCGTTCTATATTTTTCTGTCTGTATACATTCTGTGCTTGTTAGTTTGAGACGCATTTGTGTGCTCTGGTTGTTTGAGCCCCTGGAAGTGGCATATTTACTGCTTAAAAATCTTAAACTGTCAGACACATGGCACTAAGTCAAATTCAATTTACAATTAATTATATTTGAACCTCCCAGTTCCATGTGTGTTCCACCTCATATTACAAACGCGATTGTGCTGTCAACTTTTATTAGGAAAAAGTAAAAACCAGACTGATCTGCCCACTTTAATCCTTGTGACAAAAGGCAAAAGGTTCTACATCACGTTGAGCCTCTTGAACACTGTTAACAGCACAGATCTTAACTGACTGCAGGCGTAAAATCCACCTACTGCACTGCTTTTAATTTCAAATGTTTAACATGTGACGCTGAACTGGAGGGTTCTTTTCATTTCTGAGCTTTGCGACCATATTCCCACTGTAATTGTGTTAAGCAGAGAGATAATCAACTGGATTGAACCAGGAGCAGGCAGGTGTAATGACAGGGAAACACAAACATGGAAGGAAACTGGATTGTAATTGAAAGACACAAACCTGTTTACAAAGCCCGGCTTCATACCCAGACTATGAATAATGAAGTCTCGGAGGACGTGCTTGTTTAACTCGATATCTCCAACAAGACCTGAAAGGTGAGTCAAAGCTGCTTTAAGTTTGCTTATGGATCTTAAGACACTGTTAATTAGTTTCTTTCAAGGTCTCTAGTGAAAAAGATCATTCGACAAGACTGACTGAGCATCTCCAAAGCCATCAGTTTATCAAACAATTTGTACCTTTGCGCTGTGCATCCAGAGTTTTCCCATAATTCACTCTTCCACAGTTCTCCACCAATAAACTTAGAGTTCTTTTTCCCTTCGGTGGAAAAATACATAAAACATGAGGCAGTACTGACATACAGCCGTATTCATGGAACAAAGGAGTCAAAAATTCATTTCTGCTGGCCTGGTGTTAGCGATTCATCGAGGCCGGTCTGAGGTTCAAGTTAATAATTCAAACTGTTACACGCACGCGGTACCTTGCCATCAGGAAGAGAAAGTTCTTGCGTGTTATAATCCAGGATGCCCACAAAATGTTTGTCCACAAAAACCTGGGGAGGAAAGAAGGAAATATTTTGAAAAGCATTAATGTCTTGGTCTTCATGTTACGTTCAGTCTTCCAATTTCAATGCTCCTCAAACTGTTTGACTGTAACACCAGAGCAGCTGGTTGCAGACGGAGCTTGCTAATTGTATTCCACAAGTTCACTGAGCGGTGCTGTGATTTCTAACAGGCAGATAACAGCTCTCTCAATGTTCTCACAGAGAAAAGTGTAAGTGCGTGACTGCGGGCGCTTTACATTGGCGTCTGTCTTCCTGTCTTTACCAGTGCTCTGTCTCTGATGTTCTTCTTTGAGTTGAGGGATCCTCCGCTGGTGATGGTGGTCTCATACAGCGTGTAGCCGTAAGACTGACCATTATTATTGTTGACAGGGAGATTCTCCATGTTCACGGGCCTCACTGACTTCACAGGCTAAAAAAAAGAGAGGAGTTTAAGACAGACATAAGGTTTGGTGCTCCTACATTGTACCTTTAAAAACAGGTGTTCACTTGCTGCGGAAACATGCATTTTTGAGACTTATTTTCTGTTTACATGTTTGCTTTATTTAAAGTGAAAACACTCAGAATCTCAAAAGCACTCTCAATGCAGATGAGATCTTCCTGCTGCAAAATCTCCCACTTGCAAGATGGCTTCACCCAAAGTGATGATTTATCAAGCCTAATGAAGCTTTCCTGTCTGGCATTCAGAGCAATTCTTCTATTCAGCAGCAATCTTTCGCACACCCTTGGGAGGTGCATTATGCACTCTTCACAAGACAATAAACACTCCCTGCTATGACACGATTAAACACCTACTTCCAAACACACAGATACAATATCAAACTCGCACATCCCACTCAGTCTGTCTGAAGCCACTGAAGAGAAAACGCTCTTTTTAAACGAGGCCGTGTGGCTGGTCAGGGGCAAAGTAATTGTCGTCTCAGAGGGAAGCAAATTATGGCGATGTGGAGTGAATAATTAATGTTGTAAGCAACTGCCAGGCGTGCTACATCTGGTTGGAATATAAATGCCTCTGAAGAGCACGGTGTAAATTGCTAAAGTAGACTGGTGGACATGAAAGCGAACAGACGTGACGCCACCCTCCAAACAGGTTTTCTTAACCAACTCCTTTCTGTTGCGTTTATGTTGTATTTCCGCGAGAACTTGCTTTACAATCACAGAGCTGCACACAGTTGATTACTGCTGGTCCCTGAGCAGGCCACTAGTGCAGTTAGGAGGGAATGTCTTGCTCAGGGGCACGTCATCAGAAGTTGCTCATTCATGGAGGAGCAACTGCTCATTTACTCATTTACTTCCCTCCTCAGACTTTCTCAATAGGAATAGGAAATCAAGCAGGGGATGGACAATGGCTACAAGCTCCCACTTTTTTTTTAATCACAAAATAAATTGCTTCTATGGGGGGGCTGGTTTATGTCTACCTTTAATTTCTTATCATTTGACAAAATCACATCCTGGAAGATGTGCAGAGGATGTTGTTGGTTACGTATGACAATGTTTCATCAGAGCATACTCTTCAAAACCTGGTCAACGAAATGGAGATACGGGAAAGAGTCGCAATGAAGCTTTGTTTGAGGTAATCACGTGGGTGTATGGCAAGCTGAAGCACTGATAGATCTGGCATCAAGCAGAAAATATCAAAGCTAAATTTGATGAAACAACTGGTGCCAACAGGTTCAAGAGCACAGGTGATTATCTGTGTTATAGTTACCTAATGCTAGGGCTGTTTCCATCACCTGCTAATGCTGACTGACTGCATGATAAACAAGTAGACGGGATAATAAGGAGCTTGTGCCGCTATAACTGTGGGTACTGTAAACACACCAGTCCCAAGGCTGGGACAGGCTCCTCGAGGAGGGGAGGAGGAAACATTTTTGAGACACACGCAGACGATGAGGCTGAACATCCACATAGCAGCAAATTTTCTTTCTGTTTATTTGATTGGCTTTTGTGTATTACTTATCTCTGTTTTGAACACAGATGATGTTTACTATTTTTGTGCCTTGAATTTTGGCAGAAATGTTGTGCGTCAGTAGCTTACCTTGTCAGTGAAATGCAGAGTGTCCCACAGAGACAGGTGCTGCTGGATGACAACAGGCTGGTGTGCTCTCCTCTCCTGAAGAGAAGGCAATTCAGGGAGAGGCTGGGCTGAAAAACAAGGAGGAAAAATGAGGGTGGGTTGCAGGTTTGTCTGTATATCCATCCATTCAAGGGAATTTCATAATTGTTCCAACATGATATTTAACCCCCGATTCCAAAGAATGCTGTGTAATGCTGTACAGAAATAACAGAGAATGAGATGATATCCCAATCCTTTTTGACATATACTCAATTAACAACAGTACAAAGACAGTTTGTTTAATGTTTTACCTCAGCTTAGGCACCATGACACTCCTTCCCTGCCGTATATAAAGAGATTAAAACCAGCTCCACCACAATCAGCTACAACAGTAAAATGCTACACCCGATTCTCTAATGCTGGGATGCTGTGTAAACATAAATAAAACAGAATGAGATAACTTGCTAAACCTTTTTGATGTATACTCAATTGACAACAGCGCAAAGACAATATATTTTATGTTTTATCTCAACAACTTAATGGATTTTTTTTTTAAATGCATGCTTAAAAACATGTTTCAAACAAGTTGGGACAGGAGCAACAAAAGGCTGGGAAGGTTTTGGAATGCTTTGTGAATACATGATTGGATGAAGGATGTTACTACATGAGCTCAGGAACACTTCGTAAAACAGTTCATTTGCAAATGATTGTGTTCTGTTCTTATGTACATTTTACACAGCGTCCCAACATTTTGGAAACAGGGTTGTATACGTAGCCCACATGTCTACATATGTCCAATTAAAGAAAACTCAAAAATGCACATGAATCTATTTATTTTTCAGCATATGCAAATTCAGTCAGGAGCATTAAACATGGATATTTCTGATCTTCATAGAAATCTCTGAAAACTTGCAAAGGCATACACATTTGCATCTACACATTTACATCTGAGAGAAAGACAGAGAGCCAGACAAGGGCTGCTTTGTAAATTAAAACTGTAAACCATGTTAAGTCTACAGCGAGTACTGAAAAAATAAGTAGGATGACCTGAAAAACAATTCACTAAAATGCACAAAAAAGACACAGGATCTTCCTCTGAGCTGTTAAAGCACCGCAGACTGTCCCATTCTTCATTTTCTAAAGCCTATGAATCAGTCAGTACCCATCAGAAAAACATCCCGTCCCTTGGAAACTGAATCTCAGGCTCCTTTGGTGAGCCATGTCCTCCACAGCAGCATCCAGCTTGTGCTCCACGTTACAAAACAGCCTCTTTACAACAATTAACAGTGGTTGCCCGCGCCCTCTAACTGCTTTAAAAGGTGTTAAAGCATGCAGAGACACCAGAGGTCCCTCTGGAAAGGGCTTGACAGCATTTCCTTATCACCAAGTGGTAACAGCTGGATCACTTAAGGAGAGCTTGGAGGATAATGGCCAACACCTTTCCCCTAAATGGGTCTCCACAACGCTTACAAGCCATTGCCTTTGGTCGCGTATGTCATCTGTCACATATCAGAATGCATTGAAAAGAATGCATTTCTCTGAAACTATGTCACAGACTTGGAATTTTTCCACAACAAAGCGGTTATTATCCCAAATTATCCATATAATCCTGTGCAGAAGAGACCCTGGCAACATGTCGTTGGGTATGAAAAACATGCTGATAGACTTCATATTTACTCAGACTTAACATTTGACTTTGACATGTGGCAGAAGATGAATACTATAATATAAACTGGTTTAATATTATACACACTGCATTCTTGCAGTTTTTGACAGCATTGTGATAATAAGAAAACCCCCGAGCATACATGTCACAGGTCTACTTTGTGGTCCACACCGCTGTCAAAGATCAGTGTTCAGACTTTTGACAGATCAGCCTGAATCCATGGCAAGTTATGCCAAAACAGCAACACAGGGAAAAGAGTAACTGACACAATGTACATGATTTGACAACCAAACAATAACGAACTATCAAGCTGATCTAATTAAAGAATTAGGTCATGTGTTTGTGGTTGCTGAGGAGAACACAAAGCCTTCTCAGACTCACTTTCATATCCAGGCCACTGCTCATTGTTCAGCAGACTACAAAACATAAGGATGAATCACGCACAGGCAGCCTTTCAAACTATCTTCAATCACCACAACTCTGGGCAAATTATGACTTTGTTGTGCTGGATTCAATCCCAGATTGCCAAAAGCTACATTTCTAGCTCTGGCCACAAAACACTTGAGACTTCTGCCCCCAACCACAGACCCTTGTTTTACAAATAGAGAACATTGCATAAGCAATAAACACAATAAAAGGTCTGGTATGTAATTTTCACAGTGGGTGGTAATTGAGGGTCTTTGACTTGGGCAGAAATGTCACACACACGCACAAACATGCATGAACCCATATCTAATCCACGCTTGTAATCATATGCAAAGTTATCCTACTTTAGCCAACAGAAAGCAGGTTCTACAAGGAGAATTAACTTAAGTGGGGAGATGAAAGGGAAAAGAGAGAAAGAGAGACAGAAGATGTGGGGCCCGTCTCGGCAACAACACACAACACTCACTGTGGTAGAGGCTGAATAAATTCCTCAGAAGATGGTACTTGGTGGTGTAATCCCCAGCCTCGGATAATGGAGCATCGTAATCTGAAAGATAATGCGCTATCAGAACAGTGGGCTCAGGAGCCAGAGGGAGAGGCAGAGATGCCTCTTACCGTGGCAGATGCTTTCACTATGCTCCCCTATCAAACATTTTGAGACAGCAGTGGGCTGAGACACATTTTGGGTTATCTTGACAGAAAATGGAGCCGTTTGAGGCAAAAAAAGGTAAAGGGTGTTCAGAGGAGTAAACACAGGTATGAAGACTGAAGGTCAGAGGCGGTCTTCCCTACAGAGGAGCAGTTTTCTGAATTCTCCTCTTTTCTCAAGAACGAGGTCATTGCAATGTTACATACCCTAGAGGAGGATATAAAACCCATTGTACCATCTTAATTTACATTTCCCATGCATTTTATTAGGTAATGAATTCATTAATGTGCACTGCATATTCAAATTTCAGAGCAGCTGAAGGTCAGAGGCCCAGGAGTAGGGATAGCGCCATCTATGGACATTTAAAGTAGCCCAATCGTGTTTTAATACTATTCAATTGGACTTTAAGAATTTAAGGTAAAATCAGCAAAAGCATAAGTCATTGTGAATATGGGTCTCGCTATCAAAATGCAGTTTTGTGTAGTAACTCACAGGACATTTTGTTAATTCCAGTGTCACAAAATGCAGGTGAAAAACGGATTCACCTCACATACCGTAGCTTGTTACCATAGGTTTAGGTGCTGGTATTCCAACAGCAAACGCCCCATTCATGAAGCCAAAGTTTGTCCCTCCGTGGAACATGTAGAGGTTGATGGACATGTCCTGTTTAAGGATCTCTGTGACTACGGGCACCATGTCTGTCAAAGACAGTTCAAGAAGCAAAACAGATCCCATTTACTACAGAAAGTCTGCATTTTAGCTTAATTATTCTGATATACCAGGTGATTAAATCAGAGAATGACAAAAGGAAAGATAAACATCAACATGCACGAGTAATAACTTAACTTAGCTTTAACAAGCCAAAGCCACTGTTTCAGTAATCCTATCACCCTCAGTTTGACTGCATTTGAAACATAGGCAGCCCTCTACCTCACATCCTATTACAGGTGACTATAATTCATTACAGGGCTATGCTCACACATCCATAAAATATTGCCTACCTCCCTGCACAAATTAACTACCTATATTTTGCAGCAAACCGAGCAGAGCAAGTAATTAAGTATTCAAATTGGACTTTAACAGTCAAATTGAACCAACTTTAATGATTTGAATGAAGGGCATCGGCCTCGGTGAATAACAATGGAGCAGGGTGAGTGACAGAGCCGGACTCGGTCGGTTTCATGGTGGTGGTACTAGCTGTGACCAGCTGCTGGGTGTGTTGCAGTCTGCAGAGCACTGAACTGTCAGGGACATGAATCCCCTCTGAATATTCCAGCGTTCATTTCATAGCTGTGACACTTTTCCGCGTGGTGAGGGACCCTTTTTTTCCCCTCCCTTTCTCACTGCGGAGAAGATACATAAGGAAGCCCTTTTTCATTTTCAGAACATTTTTTGGCTGCTGGGAATGACAGAGAGGGGGAAGAGGAAGCTTGAGGCTCTGCACTGTGTGTTTGAAACAGAGGTTTCTGAGAGCACTCAAGATGGTGATAGCAGGGTGTGTGATTTCCATTGATCTTTACGATCTGGAAATCGTGGTGCTATCATGTATGTCACATCTGTACATCATACAAACAATATCACCCTCCTGGCTGAAGCAAGTGGACCCTGTTATACGGCTGTATGTGGCTTATACTGTGGAGCACAGCAGGCGGCTCTTTTACATGAATATTGCATGAGGACCCTTGATGCTTTGAGGTATGAATAACAACAGCCAGGACAACCTAAAGAGCTTATGGGATATGGGTTTGACAATTCATTGACAATTTTTAAAATCCATTGTTTATTGAGCACAAATGGAAACATATGACGCCGTTCTCTTTCTATATGTTTGCAGATTAGATGTGTTTAGATCATGGGTGGTTGGTCGAGCAAAAATGAGCAATTTGAAGACATCACCGTGAGCTGTGGGATGTCGTGAAGGACTTCATCACACAAAATAAGATAAACTATCCCTTTGTACGATATTTAAAAATACAAATGACCACCTTTTAAATTCTGATCTCCTTCTAATGAAGACTTTTAGTCTATAATTGAGTCACACTCCCTCATTTTCTCAATACATGTAATAAGAATATTCCAGCCTGCTTTTGATGCAGATCAATTTGTTTCAAGTATTTTCTGAAATCAAGCTTAGTTTTTGTATTATTCCAGTGCAACAACACAGCTTATAATTTACACACTTCACTGTGCCTTATAAGGCATTGAAGCATAGAACTCATTGTGAAGAACACAATGACGCTGTATGTTCCCATCAACTGAAACGCCATTTAATGCAGCCAAGGGCAAGACTATGCTTGTGTATATGTGCAGCTACAGCACACATGCGAGCACGAGATGAACGTGACTCCTACAAAGATGAACACCTTCACCTGCCTTCAGTACAGTCAGCCGGAATCAGTGGAGCACATCTTTGAACAATCCTCTACAAGGAAGTGTTTGAAATCTAGCCTCTGAACATCAAACACAACATGTCCCAGGGACAAAGTTAAGAGGACAGCACATGGACTCTGGTTGGTGATAATTGGCTCACAGCCAACCATGCGTGAAAAGTATATAAATCTCAAACAAAGCCACAAAACAAGGAGGAAATGACCATATGTTAAGCTGTACATCCCAGCTGCACTGAGTGGGCTTTCTGCCTTTGTCGAAGGAATCATAGCATTAGACAGACTGTCTGACATTCAGTCTGGAGAATTCATCTCCCACAGCCCCCATAGCAGTGAGTTCGTCCTTACCCTGTCTTTCTTTTGGCACGGAGGCTGTCTTATTCTTAGCTATAAAGGTTTGTCTTAAGCCTCTTTTACCCTAAGGCGCTGGCACTCTGTCTTACCCTCAAGACTGTCTGTTTAACCACCAGTCTCAAATTAGCCAGTATTATCGACCTTCTGTACAGAAAGAAACTGCTTCACCCTCAACAAAGAATCCATCAGCAGACACCCTGTCTTACTGTCATGTGAACACCTGCCTTTCTCTTATCAGGGATCCTATAGAATTCTCTATAAAGAACCTGTCTACCCATCTTAAGTCTGTCTTACCCTCAGCTGTGTATACATGATGAAGCTCCCCCCAGAGATCAAACCAACCAGACCAGTACTCCATCACCATCTTAGGCTTCTGAGGCTAGTGGAAGGAGAAATGGTTCAGTTTTACAGCAGGATTGGAAAGCAACACACACTCAATTAAACAATACAGTTTCTTTCACTGCACTAGCACAAACCTTGAACAAATTGTGTATAAAGATTAAAGATATTCTTTAATCCTATTCAGGGTGGGTAAGTAAATATCCCTAAATTGTCACATGGATTTACCTGGCCAGTCTATCCACCTGGAAAGACTGCTAATGATGTGTCTGTTTGATGTAAAGTCTGATGTTTGATTAGATCAGAAAACTAGTAAAGACTGACTCCAAATGAAATAATAATGAACGATGAAGGCAGTAGCACACAAATAATACTCACTTGTATTCCATCTAGATACTTGATGTCATTTGGGTTCAATTTCTGGAAGTTGATGGTTTCTAGTGCTTCAGATAAATAAGGGTAGAATAATACTGTTAATACACAACAATGATGAAGAATAACAGTTCAACACAACACCAAACATGCTTTGCTGCAGAGGTCTTTTGCTGGCTACAAAGTGTTCTATGGAATTATTGATTAGATGTACTTAAACCCTGTTATTCTTATTAATTTTGTCATTAAAGCACCATCAGTTGTTCCACATAGCACCTTGAACCTCCACATAAACAAAATTCTGAGTGAAGAACAGCCTTATTATGGCTTTAACAGTGGTTTTAAATGCAGCTGCATTAAAACAGCAGGTGTGTCAAGGAGAAAAAAAAAAAGATAAGACTCTCTTACATCAGGAAAAAGTGCAAGCAGAAAGAAAAACTTTCTGACACAACAGAGAATCCTTTGTGTGTAGAATTTGGTTCTGAAGTGCAGCTGCATGACACTGGGCGCAGAGCTCTTGTCATACACACCAACCATCATACTGTATATGTGTGTGTATTTGTTTGGGTGTGTCTGTGCACAGTCTTGTTTGTCTGGTGGCCTATCTGACAATACCTCCTTTCACTCCTCCAAGCTTAAGTCCGTCCTTGTTGTCTGAGGTCAGCAGCAGCTCTGTGACGCCCCTCGACAATAACGCCTGGGGGGGGGTTATGATACACTTTCATTACTTACTTTACTTGTATTATGCACTGTCACCTATGAGCTACCAATTATTGTTTATATCAATTTAAAATGCTGTTTCTTACCTCCTTGATGAAAGGCATGTACTCTTTGTCTTTGGCATAGGAGCCATATTCATTCTCCACTTGAACTGCGATAACTGGGCCACCCTTTGAGTACTGCGCATTAATTAGCCAATGAATAGAGGACACATATTAGATCTTGGCACCAGTTCTTAACCATCCCTACCGTCAATACAGCTGAATTTTAAAAACTCTGTGAAATGGAAATCACAGCTTATTCAATGAGGCATGCAGCTGATAAAAAGAAAACACGGCTGGGAGGACACAAATTGAACAATGTTGGTGGGTATGGTGTAATGCCAGCAATGGTTACCACATGGTCAACAGCAGCTAGTTACTGCAGTTTTTTATGGAGGTGGTAAGAAAAATATTGCATACAGGGGTAAAATATTGCAAATGTAAGGATGCTATCTTTTTGGGTTTGGATACTTTTTTAATTGCATGCATGCTGACAGTCTTTAAAAGATGAATTGACATAGGTTTTTATGCATGTAACCATGATAACTCAGAATATGAAATTGGAAAAATCTGCCTATTCTGGGCATGTACATGTATTTTAGTTGTACTTCTATTAAATATTTGGCCCCATTTATTTTTTGGAGTATATCTTACAGTGTGTGCACATCAATTCAATTACTTTTAGTAAAGTACCTGATGTGGAACTACTCTTTTCAAGAGCTGATTAAAAAAGGAGTTGACTGCATCAGTGAATCCTGGGTAGGTCGTTCTCAGTCTCATGTTTGGATCCCGTAGTAGCCAACTGCAAAGAAATTACAAAAAAGCCTTTAAAATGTCCGCAAAAGTAAAGCATCAACTTCTTCAAAGTGCCGTGCTGTAAACCCCCTTTAGGTTTTTAGCTATCAAAGATAATCGCACCAAAATAAGCACGACTGTCATAAAATGTGGTGTAGAGGAAGCCGTGTGTCAGTGCGTCCCCCGAGAAACACTCTGTTTTGATGACTATCAAATAAATATTACCTCAACCTCACATTCCCTGAGGGCAAAACTACTACTTCTAGTCTTTTTCCCTCCAACATTCACCCCATTATCTGTTCAAATCTATTTTGATTAGAGAATTAAATGAATTCATCCTTTCAGGGAGATATGCCTGTCAGATTTAATTACTGTTCTCACTAATACCTCAACAAAACTCCGCTAAATCATCACTGCCTTTCATCTGAGTGGCACTGTCAGTGGTTAACTAAAAAGGTGTATGGACGGAGGGCGTCCTGCACTGTACAGATAATAAAACCCTTTGAGGCAGCTTGTGATTTGTGATTTTGGCCTACATAAATAAAATTTGATAGGACTTGAATTTACATGATGCATGATGACCTCTAATCAGAATATGTAAAAGCCCTGTTGTCTTTGTGTCATGTACTGTGCAGCACTGTGAGGCGGACCAGTCCCAAATAGAAAACAAATTATTAGCAACACATGTGGCGAAAGTGGCCAAAAAGATGACAGAGACAGCATACTTGAAATAATTCACATAATTAAACTCTGAGTTATTTACAAGAGTTGAATGGATTTAGCCAGCAGCAAAGATACAGCTAACAAACAGATTACCTGACTGAACAATTCATTTCCAAGCCAATTTAAGGGATTAATTTAGCACCCCGCTAGCTATTTTTAAATAATGCATTACGATATTACTATGGCTGTAAGGTTGATCCAAAATATCTGCAAACGTAACACTTAATTGTGGCTCTGTGATTCTTACCTGGGGAGCCCCCCTAAGTCCCACTCAGCACAGATGTATGGCCCCGGACGCAGAATCACCCAGAGGCCCAGGCTGGCTGCGAGGCGGAGGTAAGCTCTAAGAGAAGGATACAAAATGAGCAAGAAGGTGCTGTCAACAGGCTCTATTTATCATCAGTGCAGCTAAAATGTTTACTGCAGCAGATCTAAAGCAGGGACAGATCATCATTCTCTATTCAAAATAAAGGAGATGCTCACTTGCAAATGACATATCATTCAAAATATTTCACTCCTTTTATTTTTTCATTTTCACATTTTTCTTTTTCTTTTATAGCATGAAACTTGACAGCAGGCAACAAAGCTGATGGATCCATTCCATCATAATCAATAAATTAAGAATTACTGATACCGGCCGCCTGAGCAAACAACTAATTAATTTCTTAAAAGTAACGTACACCCTCTTTCGCAGCATCAAATTATTCAAGACAGTGGCAATCTAAGGCCTTCTGCAATGCAACAGTGCCATCTGCAGGAGTTCACCTGCTCTGAGTCTGAGTCTCAGACTGTCTTTCCTTCATTGTCCCTTACTCTAAATCCAGCTGATCCTCAAAGTGGAAAACCCCTCGCTCAGGCTCGTGCAGGTTCCACGGCACATACCTGGAAAAAAGAACGCAATAAAACAGATTTTTGTGCGTGTGCTTTTAGTATTTTAGCGTAACTACTATGTCTTTACTGTTTTCTTGCAAAAGTACTTCATGAAAATGACCTAAGAATTTTCTTTTGTGTACTCTGCTTTGCTCAGATTTTATTTGATCTACGCATGATCTTCCCCATAAAACATCTATCTGACACTGTTCATTCTCGTGCCTCAAGGTACATTACATTTTACCAGCCGTGAGCTGCAACCTACGTTGTGAGAGTATTGAGGCCACAGGCCTTCATCTTCAGCAGACGGTCCTCCCAGTACGCTCTGGGGACACGGAAGTAATGGATGGAGCCTCCAAGGATGCGGAAGGGTTTTCTCTCCAGAGTGAACTGAGACGAGTTGGCCCTCAGACCCTCCACACGACTCATTCTTCTCACTTCAGGGTGATTCCTACGGGGCAAATACAGTTCACAACTGAAAAACGAACTTGTTGAAGCAGTGCAGCTGGATCAAAGGCCATGAATATATTTCAGACATGTTTCTACAATTGGAAGCGAGCTTGTGAATTAATATTTAAGACCAGTTACACCTGTTCAGTAATCGCTTTCATGGAAATCAGGGTGGTAAGAGGTAGCTCTTGTGACAGGTGTGCCCTTCATGTGTTATCGCTGCATTTGAAAGCAAACAGGAGAGGCACAACTCGGGCCTAACGCCAAGAGCATGCTCTGGGTCATCCTGTTACACAGCTCCCTTCCACCTGTTCAGAATTCTGCATAATGATAAAACAACAGCTCACTGTGATCAGCAGATATGATGTGCATTCACTTGCACTTGACGCACACCTCGAAACCGGACACACTGAGGTCTGACACAGTGGCAGGTAACTTATTACGTGTATTGATGTTCAATGTCCACAGTCCAACAGGTGAGCCAGGTGACAGCTCACAGGTACCTAGTTTGTTTGTTTTTTTTAGAGTGGAGCTGAGTCCTGAATACAGGCAGTGATAAAACCAAGTGCAAATCATTAAAGATCAAGTCAGGAGCCATGCAGGAGCTGGACCAAAACGCAGTGGGCGGATAATTCGTCTTCATGCATAACTCGTATAAGGAGTTGGCGTCTGTTTTTTTAGGTCTTCCTTAAGGCTCACGTTAGCTGCTGAAATGTTTCTCTTACCTTGTTAACCGATAAGCAAATATCGCCCCGACAGCGAAACACAGCAGGAGAAAATATCTTTGTTTTAGTGACAGCCGGAGCCAAAGCATTGGCAAGCTGTCCATTGGCAACAACCACACGACTTCAAGTCCACGACCTTGTTCTGTTTCTTGTGTTTATGAATCCTGTAATACAAGTTAACGGTATGCTAACCTACGTATGCTAACCTTGTTTCGCAGAACCTGTCAAAACTGACATGATAGCGCCAATTAACATAAGTTAAGATACCCTATATTCATACAACGCCAGGATTTTCATAACGTTACTTCCGGAATAAGTAACTCAAGCGTGACAAATGAAAGGTAGCTTCTCCTTGCAGTTGCTAATATTATCAGTGTTTTGTGTCAGAGTGAGCTAGCGGTAACGTTAGTTATCCAAAAGTGCACACAAACACCCGCCTGTGCTGCTGCAGGGACCGTCACACAGTTAACGAAGCTGGAAAAAACGCAGAACATGGAAACTGTCAAAACGTCCCTTATCATCATCATTATTATTATTAGGATAATTGTTGTACATAAAAAACGACACATTGCTTCCAACAAGAGCATTATTACTACTAAACATGTCCTTGAAATCCCCCCTATGACTGTCATGAATCAGAGAATATAAATGTTTTCTTTTTTTTATTCCTATTGCATTTCCTAAATTGAAAGTTAATATTGCTTTTACAATCCATACTTAGATATCACCATTCTCCAGCTCCTTTTTAGTGACTCTTTTTGTCCTCCACATTTGGGCAAATAAAAAGAGTACAGTGTGCCCCACAGTGTCCTTCAGGTGGCAGCCATCACAGTTCCCAGAATGCTCTAATGAGGAATAAAATTCATTTTCATCTCCTGTTCTCATTTTTTTTGACCAATTATTCTGCTTTAAACATGCTTATTTTATTTCATTTTATATGTGCTATATGATATCCTCTTTTGACTTGCTATCCCAAATCCCTGCAGTACAGGATAACAATATATCTGATTTCTGACCACCTGCCCACTGGCATTGCAATTCACATCACCTCGCAGCTCCCTGTAGAAGACGGACCCTTATTTTTAGTCTGTGACTGAATGTAGAACCAGAGCAGGGCATCAGTACACTCTTTATGTAAACTATAGCATTACTGTTTACAATGTAATGCCTCCCTTCTCTAACTGAGTGCTACAGAGAGAGAGAGAGAGAGAGAGAGAGAGAGAGAGAGGGCGGGAGAGAGAGAGAGCGAGCGAGCGAGAGACAGAGCACTATTATATTTTCGTTCTGAAACAACAATTGTTTCCCTTATCCACAGTGTTTGAGGCCTCCCAGCACCATCCTCCCTTCAAATGCGCCCAGGCAGGCTCAACCATCAAGGTACAGCTTTGACTGTTTTTTTTTGTGTGTTTTTTTTTTTTAATGTAACTGGGATTTTCTGTAATTTTGCATTTGGGACTTTTGTGTATCTTTGCATATATGACCTGCTTCAGAAGACGGGCTTTTCCCCATTGTATTTCATCTAACTGCCCCCCTCCCCCCAGATATCACCCTGAAGTAAGAAGAATGAGCCGTGTGGAGGGTCTGAGGGCCAACTCGTCTCAGTTCACTCTGGAGGGAGAGCCTTTCCGCATCCTTGGAGGCTCCATCCATTACTTTCGTGTCCCCAGAGCCTACTGGGAGGACCGTCTGCTGAAGATGAAGGCCTGTGGCCTCAATACTCTCACAACGTAGGCTAGCACTAACTTGACTGTGACTCACATTACAAGATTTTCATTGGTCTTTTACTGGGGAACGTCAAACGCAGATCAGATTAAATCCAATGTGTTTGTACAAAATGCAAACAATGAAACAGCTCCCCTTAAAATGAAATCAGGATTTTATGAGCTACAAAGAAGTGTTTTCTTGCTCGCTTTTTCAGATATGTGCCATGGAATCTGCACGAGCCTGAGAGAGGATCATTCAGCTTTCAGGATCAGTTGGACCTCAAGTACGGCTTCTTTTCTCTCTATTTCTAAGTATTTCCAGAACACATGCAGAATGGTTCTTTATCAATGAAACAGAGGGTGTCTCTGCCTTTCTCAGGGCCTATGTCAGCTTAGCAGCACAGATGGGTCTGTGGGTGATCCTACGTCCTGGACCCTACATCTGTGCTGAATGGGACTTGGGCGGCTTGCCTAGGTAACACCATCTGCTCATTGCTTTGAAATATTGCCATATATTATCAGTAAGTCGACAATGTTGTTCTCGTGTTTCTTTCAGCTGGCTGCTTCAAGATAAAGACATGCAGTTGAGGACAACTTATCCCGGCTTTGTGGATGCTGTCAACCTCTACTTTGACAAGCTTGCTTCAGTTATCAAACCTCTGATGGTCAGTCAAGCTCAACATTTGGCTGTAATATTCCATAAGTGTCCTCAATGAGTAGAGACAAATATTTATTTTCCCTTGTTTGCTCTCAGTTTGAAGAGGGAGGCCCAGTCATTGCCGTTCAAGTTGAGAATGAGTATGGATCATATGCCAAAGATGAGAACTACATGCCATTTATAAAGAACGTGAGTTTAGTGATGTATCGATGTGTTTACAATGCATTATAATGCAGTTAATTAAGCATGTTATGCAGAAAAAAAAAAAAATCTTTTCTGGCAGTGTCTTCAGTCCAGAGGGATCAATGAGCTACTGCTGACTTCAGACAACTGGGAGGGCTTGAGATATGGAGGGATGGAAGGAGGTAATGAAGATGGCTAACCCTTCATTTACCTTATAAAATGTTTTCTTTCAAAAATATCTTTTATCTAACAAATGCCACATTATGTAGGTTTATATATTTGTGGGGAATCAAATTAATTTCACTTTGCATGATATATTTATCAGTTCTTTTCACTGTTTATGATGTACTTTGCCACTGTTTGTCTTTGTCCTTCATCTTGCTCATTTCAGTTCTGAAGACAATAAACCTTCAGAGACTGTCATTTGGAGCCATTCCGTACTTAGCTGACATGCAGGTAGGTCATCACCATGACTAGCTTTTGCTTTGTGGCTTTTGCACTCACCGCTGATTACCTCTACTAGTAAAGAACGTCTTCATTATTTATTTCTGTTTCTGCTCACACTGTATTGTGTAAGAGAATTGGCAAAAAGCCCATAAGGAAAATGTCAGATTTTCTTTCTTGTTAAAGCCTTGCTATGACTCATAAATTACAGTAGACAGTAGGATATGTACGCAATACAGGCATGTGCTCTTTGCAGCCTCAGAAACCTCTAATGGTGATGGAGTATTGGTCTGGCTGGTTTGACGTCTGGGGAGAAAATCACCATGTATTTCATGCTGAAGGTACGGAAACACTTTTCAGCCAGCATTTTTCTCGTGACATTTTTGCTGAGCTTGTGCTCTTTTTTCAGCATCACTCTGCATTCCCTTCATTCCATTACACACTTACAAGCTCTACAATGGCCACTGTGTGTTTGCTTGTCATTTTGGATAGCATTATGAAGGTAATTCACAATGTCACCCCTGAACTGTTGGGTTCAGGTATCGTTCAAGGACATTTCAACTGTCAGCGAAGAGCATTACTGCCTTACGTAACAACTCCTTCATTGCTGCACATTGTTCTTTGGCTCACTTCTTGCATTATGTGATCATCTGTTATCGTATGGTTTGCAGACATGCTGGCTGTTGTGTCAGAGATCCTGGAGAGAGGTGTCTCCATTAATCTGTACATGTTCCATGGGGGAACCAGCTTTGGCTTCATGAATGGAGCGATGGACTTTGGCACCTACAAACCTCAGGTCACCAGTTATGGTTGGTTCAGACACCAAAGAACAAAGGATGCTTCAGGCCTTCGATGAATATGATTGCCTTTAACGAATATACTGCTTCTTCCTGTCTTTGCAAATATTTTCCCTGCAGATTATGACGCTCCACTATCCGAGGCTGGAGATTACACCCCAAAATATCAACTCTTGCGGAATTTATTCAGCCAGTACTACTGTAATGTCCTTTTAAGCATCCACGTGCTTTGATTGCATTACAAATTTTATGAGAGACTCTGTGTAGTTCATTTGATGACTTTATTACCAGGAGTAATTGAGTGTCATAATTAGCTTTAATTAAATGTTTTTACCAACTCTGTTTCCAGCTGAGCCTCTTCCTGAAGTGCCCTCTCCTCAGGCGAAGCGAGCATACGACCCTGTTGTCATCCAGCGGCACCTGTCACTGTGGGACAGCCTGCACTTCACCGACAAGGTAAAATATGTGTCTGGTGTGACAGCTGATTATATAATCTACAGAAAATGCCATATTCAAACTCCAACTAGACCGCACTGTCAGATAGATATAAGGGCCCTGCTGGGATGAGAGCAAAGATGTGGCGAGCCAGATAGACATCAGGCTGTGTGTCTGCTTCAGTGTCTCCAACATGCTGCTCATGCTCAAGACAGATGTCTCACACCTTGCAGCTCGGGTTTGGCCGGACATCAAAGTGTCAACACTCCTGCTTTTTTCAAAGTTTTTGTCATACGCTGTTTGGTGGACTCTTTTATTCCAAGTGTGTCGCACTTTCTTTCTAACATGTTAAGATGTTTGACTATTCACTCAGCCGTACAGGTCAGAGAGGCCGGTGAACATGGAGAATCTCCCTGTTAACAATAACAATGGTCAGTCATATGGTTACACCCTGTATGAAACGACCATCACCTGTGGAGGAACCCTCAACTCCAAGAACAACATCAGAGACAGAGCACTGGTGAGGACATGCAGACTGACCCACAGACAGACACACACACTCCACACATTTAATACATTTTCTATAGTTATTCAACATGGTTGTACATAATCTTGTCATTGTGATGTTCAATGTTCTCTAGATTTTTGTGGACAGGCGGTGTGTTGGTAGCCTGGACAACAAGACTCATGAGTTGACACTCCCTGATGGAAAGGTACTGACTGTTTTTGTGCCTTTTCTTAACTGAGCATGCCATTATTTCAAATTATAGTCAGACTTATGGTTAATCACCAAAAGCACAAGGGCCCATATGTCCAAAGCATCCCTGACATATTCTTCTGAAAAGCCTTAAAATTTGTCTTTGGAGTGAAGGAAATGTCAACACAATGTAATTGGTTTCGGTCACTTTTGATACCTGTGACACAGCAGTGAAAGGTACCCCACTGCCCCCCAAAAAAGCCCATGCATTTTTGAGATGGTGTCAAAATACAAGCAAGCAATTGAGTCCAGCATCAAGTGGCAAAGCAAAAAGATTAAAAAGAATAAAATTACAGTGCATGTTTCCTTCCATTAAGGATAGCAGGCTGGTACAATATCCACTTTCAAACTTGTTATTCATAACTGAAGAACAGTTCATTAATTGATTTTTTGTTTTTTTCTTTTTTAATGTACCTGGAGGATTATGATTAATTGAGCAAAACAAGCAGCAACAGCTGGCAGTCCTTACTATGGCTAAAGCCTGTGTAACTACACTGATCAAATATATCTAATCAATGTATAAGTGTCTCTGATGGGTCAGCATTTCAGATGTTTTCTGCAGCACATTCCCATTTTGGAGCCTTTAACTGTGGTCAAACTGGATTTGAAGCTGTATACATTACACTTGGTGCCTATCAGAGGATTCTCTGTTATTCTCTGTGTTTTCATTTGGCATGTTTAAACATGAAGATAGATATTAATTGTGATCACTTTTCATTCCTGCAAACTCTCCAAATGACACTTGTGTTTTGTGCATGGAAGGGGGAGAGGACCTTGAGTTTATTTGTGGAGAACTGTGGAAGAGTGAATTATGGGAAAGCTCTGGATGAGCAGCGCAAAGGTACTCTGCCTTTAAGCATAAGTGTCTTGTGTTGTGCGTTACATGTGCATTGCTAATGAATATTACATACAATATATAGACACGATTTTCAGACCTGAGTCAGACCATTCTCAATATTCATTTCAATATGGTTCATGCATGTGTAAACATTCAATGTAGGATAGAGCACACCCAACAAAGCATGTGTCTGTGTACGGTGTGTGGTCCGCTAGTATGTCTGCATTATGTATTTTTTGCCTCATATTGTCTTGCAGGTATTGTGGGAGACATTCTGTTGAATCATGCCCCTCTGAGAGGATTTAACATCTTCTGTTTAGATATGAAGCCAGGCTTTATGAAAAGGTTCGTTAATTGAACAGCTCAACCCCAGCACTTCACGACAAATCCTATCCAAAAAAAGTCAGTTATCATGATTTGCCAAATTCTTCTTGCCTCAGAATGTCCACATTGATTATAGTTTCACAGGATTACAGGGAGTGTTTCAAATGAATGTTTGATCTTGTTTCAGATTAATGAGTTCCAGCCAGTGGAAATCTGACCTCAAGTCGCCCTCCGTTCCAGGGTTTTTCCAGGCCAGACTGTATGTGGATGGAGCTCCCAGAGACACCTTCATCAGACTCCCTGTGAGTAGGACAGCCGGTCAGTTTTATGGTAAACTGCATCTATTAGACCTAGGAGACCTACTGTAATAGCATTTCGATGGATTCTGAATATGTTTGATACATACTGATGCCTTAAACTTTACTGCCCTACATCATTGTTTTACTGCAGTTAACTGGAGGACTTTCCATGCTGTCATTTTACTGATCATACCGGTGTGTCCATCCACAGGGTTGGGGTAAAGGAGCTGTGTTTGTCAATGGGCAGAACCTTGGGCGCCATTGGTTCATTGGTCCCCAGCATTTCCTTTATCTCCCAGGAGCTTGGCTCAGGAGTGGAGAGAATCAGGTATACATGTAATTTCTAATAAGATGAAACATAATGGTTGTTTCACTTTGGTTGGGGTGATGTTCACCACTGCTTTCTATCCTTTTATTTATTTGTTGCAGATTGTGTGTGTACAATATGTTATGCATGTTTTTATGTTCTTTTTCAGATTATTGTGTTCGAGGAACAAAAAGCGGATGACAAAATACTGTTTGCTGAAAATCTTGATCATGGAAGGACAACTGATGTTTACAAACTCCCCTTCTGCACACTGCTGTGAAACTAATGTACAGCTCACATCTAGTTTATTGATACTGGCTGTTACTGTCGATGATTTACTTACAATATTTTCCAATTGCCAGTTCTCTTCAAAGGTTTACAGAAATGTTACATCTTGCCAAGTTGCCATTGATTCTGTTGCCTTAAAGTCAACCATGCAACACCGTCTGATTGGTCTTGTTTTCTAATTTCAATATGAACTTTGCTCTGACTAGAATGACGGTGTTTGAACCTTTGATAGGGAGACACGCCCTCACAAGCTTCTCATTGGACCACAAGCTTGTCCTTCGAGCGACGCTCCCTTATTCACAAAAGACATCTAACCACACGCAGCCATATCCATTTCACCAGCAGTAACCGGAAAATAAGTAACCTGTCCCTTCATAATAAAGGACAAGCATTGTTAGATGGCCAGCTCAGAAAGATATAGACTCATTTTGGGAAAGTTAATATTAACATAAAGGCCACCTTTTAATGTTTGTATGAAGATATGAATATGGGTGTGCATTGTTAATATATATGGTCAAAAGGAAATATAAACCACAAATTAATCATGTAACATAAGCATGTTGTTGAGTTTCTTTTGAAAATAATAGCCGGAAGTTCAACGTGTGGCACAAGCTAGCTTAACTTGTAAATATATCCCCTGGTGTTCCTGTGTCGCCACAGCAATTTGAGGAAGAGAGCTCGGTCAATTGGAGAAGAGTCGACTCCATGTCCTTCACAGTCGTCCACCAGTAACTTTTACTTCAGATAATTTAACAGACAATGTGCCGGTAAAATTACGACTTAGTACAGCGGAGTATAGCGGTTGTAGGAGCATCTCCATAGTATGTTAGCCTAGCCGAGCTCGGCTGCTGAACTGGACCGGTTAGGGGAAGGGTTGGATATTAACTTTAGCTAAGTTGAGTTTTTTTTTTAATAAAGCTTTTTCCTAACATGGAGGCATTTGGAGCCATTCTTGGATGCTCTGCAGGCATTGCGGTGGGAGGGCTTGTATTTGCAGCTTACAAACTTGGCTTACTCTACCAGTTGTTTCACAAGGTAAGCTGCCACCATTCAACGTGATAATTATAACCTCCAAGCTCTTCTTTTCATGTCGCCTCGTGCATTGCATATGAAAAAGCAGCGTTGCACGAATCGGTCCTTGCAACTACACCTGCATGACCCGTGCACCACCTAGCCTCTGTAAACTATCACAGGTGAAAGGTAAGATGGGCTCCACTCACGTGACCTTTGACCAGCCTTGTGGTTTTCCAGCACAAAGGCTATGACATCGCTGAGGCTGTTAGTGGGATTGCACAAAGCCCAGAGGCACACCACCATGGCACGCCTGAACAATGTGTGGTTATTGTGAAATATGAAAGGCTGCTGGGGTGAGGAGATAGTGTGACAGGTAGCCTTCACAGGGGCCATCACTTCACACTGATAGCTGTTCATCTATGACAGCTTTTTTCATATAGTTTATAATCTTGTGTAATCTGCTAAATCAGTGATGCAACAGGATTTATCTTAATATTCTCCTCTGTGACTTTTATTCTGTCCTCTGGTTCCCTTCAGACCGAGACGAAGAGTCCCAGGCATGGTGGCGAGAGCGTGGCAGAGGTGCTCCGCGCCCATGGGGTCAAGTACCTTTTCACCCTTGTTGGTGGGCACATTTCACCTATCCTGGTGGCTTGTGAGAAGGTGGGCATCCGCATTGTAGACACCAGACACGAGGCCACCGCTGTCTTCGCTGCTGATGCTGTGGCAAGACTCTCAGGTGCAAATTTACAAGAATAGATTTGCCAAAATGTGTGACCCCCTGTCTATTTGGACTCATGTCATGTTTGTTGGCAAGTTGTGGACACCAGGTCAGTTGTGAGTGTATTTTCTGGGACTAGTTGTGATCTTGATTGTGTCCCCACCAGGCACCGTCGGTGTAGCAGCAGTGACAGCTGGCCCAGGACTCACGAACACAGTGACAGCAGTGAAGAATGCTCAGATGGCTGAATCTCCATTGCTGCTCATCGGAGGAGCTGCGGGTACACTACTTCAGGTGGAGTTATTGAAATACTGATGCAAATATGATGGGAATTTGCAGGTAGAATAAAATAACAGAACAGAATAGTCTAACATAGCAGTGGGTTCTGCTGCTGTCAGCCGCAGTGTATGACAGCTCTGTAAATGTGTTATATTTCATCTTCAGTGTTTAACCTCTCCATCCACTGTATTTATGGTACAGGGCAGAGGAGCGCTGCAAGACATCGACCAGATGTCTCTCTTCAAACCGCTGTGTAAGTTCTGTGCCTCCATCAGGACTATCAGGGAGATCGTGCCTACTGTCAGGAAAGCCCTGGCCATCGCCCAGTCGGGAACCCCTGGTCCTGTTTTCATAGAGTTCCCCATCGACACGCTCTATCCCTTCCATCTTGTGTCCAAAGAGTTTGGAGTTAAGAACCCTCCCAAAGGCCTGATGGGAAAAATTGTCTCATGGTACGTTGTCAGCTTGTCCTGTCCACACCCCACGTTACTGTTAAGTAGAGTAAAGTCATGCTGTGTGAGAACAGAAGACCATTTGACTGAAATCTACAACTACACATGCATGAGTGCTGTGTGCATGAATACAGTCACCAACGTTGTAATTGAATGGATGCGAGAATTTTGGCATTGTGCCCTGTGAACCCACACTGGAAGCTTTTTTCCTTCACTCCATATAATTCACATCACTGTCAACTGCAAAAATGCAATAATACATATAAACTGATTTCATGTGATGGTCTGATTTCTTGTAAGGTACCTCAATAACCACCTCATGAACTTATTTGCTGGGGCTTGGGAGACGAGAGATATGTCTCCGCTTCCTGTTGACATCCCACAAGCCACAGACGATCAGGTAAGACTGCGAGTAGTGTTAAAGTAGTATTACATTCTTGCTGATGTAACAGAATTGTTCTCAGTATTTTGCTCTTTGTTTCTTTCCTTCTTCCGTCCTTCCGTCCTTCCTTTCTGTCTTTCCTTCCTTCCTTCCTTCCTTCCTTCCTTCCTTCCTTCCTTCCTTCCTTCCTTCCTTCCTTCCTTTCTTTCTTTCTTGCCTTCCTTTCTTTATTTCTTGCAGTTACAAAAGTGCATAGAGCTGGTGAGTCGAGCCAAGAAACCTGTTATTCTGCTTGGTAGCCAAGCAACACTACCCCCAACACCAGTGGATGGTATCAGGTAAAGGACGCCCCCTCCTCAACTTCTCTATCACGTGTCTTTCTGTTTTTCTTGCATTGTTTACTATGTGTTTGCTCACTGTTGACACTTGATATGTTAGTGCTCAAAATGTTCTAAAATACTCATCATTCGTTGTCTGGTCAGCATTCATTGTTTTGTGATTTTACTTAGCAATGCTCATCTGGTCAAAAATGTGTCCTGCTTTATAGGAAGGCACTGGAGGACCTGGGCATCCCTTGCTTCCTTGGAGGCATGTCCCGTGGCATGCTGGGTAAAGACAGTCCCATCCACATCAGACAGAACAGACGAGATGCTCTAAAGGATGCTGACTTGGTGCTCTTAGCAGGTCAGACATACAGTGTTATCGGCGTAAACCTTTTAACATAGCAATAAGAGCCAGTACAGCTACAAGCTACCCATTCCTGGATGTTAACACTGTGAGCTGTGTTTGCAGGCACTGTGTGTGACTTCAGGCTGAGCTACGGCAGAGTGCTTAACAGACGCAGTAAAATCATTGCTGTCAACAGAGACAAGACACAGCTGCTGAAGAACTCGGATATGTTCTGGAAACCGACTGTAGCGATTCAGGGTATGTTCACAGGCTTATTTTAGATCTCTGGTGATTAGTGTTGGATAAGCCATTTGAGAAAGGAATTAAAATCAAAGCTTTTGTCACTGGGTCCAGTTTCTACACTGAACACCCAAAATCATCAAAATATTATTGTATTAGATAATGTTTCAGCATTGTGACTTTAAACATACCCCTATTACTGCTGATCTGTGCTCTGGAGTTGCACCATAAGACAAATATATCGGTTGCATGGTGAGACTCTAAAATGTGAATATATGCCTATTTTTAGGTGATGCTGGTTCACTTCTAGTGCGGCTTGCCAAAGGCCTGAGGGGCCATCGCTGTCCAGAGGAATGGCCTCAGAGCCTCAAAGCAGGAGATCTGACCAAAGAAAATACAAACAGGTACAGTAAACAGAGGTGACGACCCCTGTTCCCTGTTCTGTGTGTGTGCCAGCATGTATTGTACAGCCATCATTGTCACCTGGACAGATTTCCTCTTCACTTACACTCTGTTCTTAATGATAAAAATGATCCTGATCCGCTTTAATAA